>NC_135796.1:4725000-5047500 GCF_051106095.1 Pogona vitticeps | reverse complement strand
CTTCCAGGATGCCAGGAGCCCTCCTAGCTGAACAAGGATTGTGGAAAATACATGAAAATCTTCTCAGCTTTGGCAGTATTCTCAGCCTCTTAGTGCCAGGAGTCCTCATTAACAAAGCCCTCTGCACCCACCAAATCTGTTTTCCCAGGGGGAGGAAAAAAGAATTCTTATTTTCCTCAATTCTTTTGTTTGTTGTTTTTTTCCCCCTGTTCTTTTGTGCAAAAACCTGCCCAATTCTTTCAGCAGCTCAATGTCTTTTTCAAGAATTGTGTGTAAGGAAGGTGCCATGGTGTGCCGGAATCCTAATAATTCTGCACAGACGGGTGTTTCTTCCTTTCTAAAGTCCTGCTAAAACCTCTGAAAATTACCTGAGACACACTATGAGATTTCAAAAGGAAAGGAAAGGAAATATTTCACCCAGAGAAATATTGTTTTGATAAGAAGATATATACTGTATATTTTCTCAGTTTCTTCAGATAATGGCAGTCTGTCAAATTCACACCCTTAAGCTGAACAATTAACGTGTGTTTCCCTGCATGTCCTCTATTATGCTTCCTGCAACTTACCACCATTGAAAAAGTCCATTTGGCTTGCATTGTCCCTCTGGAAGTACATCTAGAGGTGCTAGCAAATAATGAATGAAATAAGGTAGTACAGCACCAAACTGATTTCATGGACACAAACCCCTGAGATGACAGCAGAGAACAAGGAAAAGTCTTCCATGCATCTCTCAAGATCTAAAAATTAAACCGGAAGAGGTGAGGTTTGAAACCAGGAGCTAGTCTCCTGGAATAGCGAGCCAAAGTTTTAACACCAATCACCTTGACACGAGAGAGAGAGTTCAGATGGTTGCTGTTTTATTTAGCTAAATAAAAGGCGTGACGGAAGTCATGCCTCCAAGTGTAGGAAAGAACAACAGTGTGTTGCACAGGAAAGACCAGGACTTATATAACATTGGTTATACAAGGGAATGGGAGGAGAAATGAGTGGTTCATGACTTGTTGGCAGAAGGGATGGGATTACAAAGGAATCCAAACTTTACCGGGGTGGGAATCACAGAAGGGATAGACTTTTACAATAGGGTGGGTCAACAGGGTGGGTCTATAGACAGCAATTATGGAAATACATGGTTACATTGTTGTATTGTTCTGGCAGGAAAGCAATTTATTATTTTGCAAATAGGTTGCAAGGTTGGGTTAAAAAGGAGACTTCCAAGGTAATAGGAAATAATGTTTGCATGGGAAAAGGTATTGTGCAATGGCAAGAGGAGAAGGAGACAACAGAGGGCGAGATGGTTGGACAGGGTCATCGAAGTGACCAACATGAATTTGACCAAACTCTGGGAGGCAGTGGAAGACAGGAGGGCCTGGCGTGCTCTGGTCCATGAGGTCACGAAGAGTCGGACACGACTAAAGAACAACAAAATTGTGCAATGACTGTCCAGGTTCCAGAGTTCAATTTGCATAAGATTGGTCCTTGTATTTGCCTGGGGGAAGAGAGTCAAAACCCAGCTGTGCTGTGCCTGTTTGTTTCTCTGATCTAGATTGGAAAGCGAGATCGCCACACAGGCGAAGGAAACCTGGCCAGCCTTATTCCTTTACAGAGACTCTTTGAGGGAACAAATAACATGTACATATATGCGTATCGCTGGCTGTGCTTTATCCTTCCAAACTGCATTCCACGTGATCTGATCAAAGGTGTGCTCTTCCTGCGTGTTTCATGTACTGCTTTTGTGTACGTGGTCCCTTCAGAGGCTAATTCTATGCCAAACAAAAACAACACACTCCGCTGAATGGATGAATTGCCGAAGAGTGTCTCCCACCAGGACAAGATTCCGTCTGGACCCTCTGGAAGTCAGACTTTGAAGGGAAGAAGGAAGATCAAAGAATAATCAAGTAAAATGGAGCTACCTGGATACAGAGCAAATTTTTCTGTGGCTGTGGAGAAATTCAATCCATGCAGCACCTCTGTGCATGGAGTTTATTTATTAATTATTTGAATTTATATCTCACACCATCGGGCAACCAGGCCACTCTGGGTGGCTAACAACAATATAAAGATTATAATATTAAAATATAATTTAATAATATTATGCCCCACCATGTGAACAAGGAAGATCTAGAAATGGCTGAGACGATGCTATTGAAGCTTCTGGTAAAAATAGCCAAATTATCTTAACATTTTAATTTGTTTTTAATTTTACCTACATTTCAGGTACATCCATAATTTTAATTTGTGCAGTGCCCAGATATGAATAAAGAAATCAAGAAAGTATCTTGAAATGAAAGAGAGAGAAAGAAAAAGATGTTTTAGAAAGGGAAAGAAAGATTTGCAAGTTGGAGGTTGAATAAATAACTTGTAAAACCAGGATCTCAGCCCACACATACAAATTACTAAAGACCTTGCCGACAAAAGTATGCATAGTCAAAGCTATGGTTTTTCCTGTAGTGATGTATGGAAGTGAGAGCTGGACCATAAAGAAGGCTGACCGCTGAAGAATTGATGCTTTTGAATTGTGGTGCTGGAGGAGGCTCTTGAGAATCCCCTGGACTGCAAGGAGATGAAATCTATCTGCTCTGAAGGAAATCAACCCTGAGTGCTCACTGGAAGGACAGATCCTGAAGCTGAGGCTCCAATCCTTTGGCCACCTCAGGAGAAGAGAAGAATCCCTGGAACTGTTTAGCCTAGAGAAGAAGAGAGCCAACTTCAAGTATTTAAAGAGCTGTCACATGGAAGAAAGAGCAAGCATGGTTTCTCCTGCTCGTAAGTAACAGATTCAAGTTACAAGAAAAGAAATTGCAACTAAATACAGTACTTGCAAAGAATGGCCTAAGAGCGAGAGCCATTCCAATGCCTTAGAAGGTGGTGGATTGGAGATTTTAAGCAAAGGTCAGATGGCCACCTGTCAGCAATGCTTTAGCTGTCAGTTTTCTGCACTAGCAGGAGTCTTTCCCGTTTATTTGTTTATTTCAAATATTTACATCCCACCTTTCTCCCAAAGGATCCAAGACCTTTCTCTTCAGCCGAGCTTTCCCTTAGCAACTGCTTGCCTGAGTGGGGTTTTTTGACGGATGGTTGTGCCTTATTGCTTTGAATGTAGTTTTGGTGTTGCTTTTGTTTACTGGTGTGTGTTTTTCCCGAGTGTGGTATTTGTTTGATCCTTTTAGTATTTGTATACTCACTGTTGTTAGCTGTATTTTGTATACTGTGTTTTTAATGATGCAAGCAGCCTTGGGTCCTCTTTAAGGCAAAAGGTGTGGTAAAAATATTTCAAATAAAATAAATAAAAAGTGAAGGAATCTCTCTGCCTAATATTAGAGCTATCTCCTTCCTTGAGGTGCATCTACAGAGGCAAAGCTATTTCAGTGTCAAGTACGTAGCCTTTAATCTGAGAGTAATAAAAAGCTTCGGAAATGTTCTGGCTAGGCTGAGGCACACTTGTATAAAGCCAACGGGGGAAGAAAGCTTCCGCAGAGTCCTGGCTCTCCTGAAATCTAATGCTTTTTATAAAATATTTCCAGCCCTGGTAATCTCTTTTGCCATCTCTGAATGTCCCAGGCACTCTGCAATCTAAGTCCCTCTGGGAAAGATCAAGTGGCGTGTTACCAGTCTCTCTATCAGATATTCAATATTCCGGCTGCTGTGTTTCATCCTCCGAGATGCCAACATTTTTTCACGGTCTCCTGCCCCGGCATTTCCCATTTCTGTTGTCTTTCCGCCCTGTTGTGGGGCCACTGCGCAAGCCTCTGTGAAAACATATTGCTGCTTCAAATGCTATTAAAACTGCTTTGGTCGTCTTGCCATGAACAAGCCGCTTGGCTTCCTCTAGGAAGGGAATGTCGACCGCCAGGGTGGGTAAGGATGCAAGAAAGAGCGATGCCAAAACGTTGATGTTTTAGAGCTGGCTCACAGTCTGGTTCTTTACAAACAGAGACTTTTTCTACACCAGAAGAACCCCCCAATTACTCAAACATCTATTCTGCCCATTCCTATGGATGCTACTGGGAAGGGGTTGGTGAAGACTCCAGTCTTCTGAATCAATGAATCCACTTTGGGTTTTAGTTGCATATTTTACAGGACATAGCCAAGGTAGTGAACATTCTTCCTAAATTAGAATCAAAGAATCGTGGAATCACAGAGTTGGAAGGAACCTAGAAGGGTATCGAGTCCAACCCCTTGCTCAATGCAGGAATCCAAATCAAAGCAGATCTGAGAAATCTCTTGAATTTATTTATTTATTTATTAAATTTATACCCCGCCCCTCTAGACGATGTCTACAATGCTTCCAGCACTGAAGTCTTCACCCTCTCCTAAGGAAATTGGTCCCATTGTCATGCTGCTCTAACAGTTAGGAAGCTTTTCCTGGTATTCAAATGAAATCTGTCTTCCTATAACTGTTGGAATTATTCTATCTGCATAAGTTGCCTTTAGGAGGTTTTGGCTAAGAGGATCCTTTCTGGACTGGGTGGATGTCAATCAGTCTAGTACCAACCTTAGAATTTTGAAGACAGCCATACCTCTCTAATCAAGCCTTTTCCACTTTTTCCCCATTCAGGAGTCTGAAGACAGTTAGACCTATGCAGTCTGTCGGAAGTATTCTGTCAGCAAGTCATGTAGTTAGCCATGAAACTGGTTAAAGAGTTAAGCTCTGTTCATATGACCAATAAATATTTTTCTACAGAATGCTGTTTGTTTTAATCTATGAAGAACTGTGAGTAAATGGAACATTTTATTCTTTCTCTTACCAGTGTCACTGAGTGAGTTATTAAGATAGTAAGTGCCAGTTGAGAAGAACTAACAATAAGGGGTGGTCTACTGAGTCTTGGGATGCACAAATGAGAAAAAGACACCTCTTTAGGGAGCTACTCACAAAGTAAGTACCCATACCACTTGAACTTCTCAGGCTTTGATGCTGCGGGTGGCCACCCTGAAGGGGGACCAAGAAGTCCATGTCCAGGAGCCATGTCTTCTGGGTGGTGACCACCATGTTTGAAAACCACTGTAAAGGCAAGCCTGTACCCCCAGCCTCCAGGAAATGTCCATGCTTGCCTACCACTTGGAAGCATGTTTTTTTGGACTTCAACACCCATTACCCCCAATCTGGTAAAAACTCTGCCCATCTTGATATGTGAGGAGCAAGATAGGAGACCTTGGGGGGAAGGGGCTGAACACTTGGCCCACATCTCCTCTGTATCTGCGTTTCCTCTTCTCCTGAGCAACATATGAACTGGGTCGCATCACGTGCTCTAGGAGAGATGGGGAAGCAGTGCCCAAATTGTAGCAGAGATTCACAACTCCACATTTTTGTCAATTTCTTCCTAGACAATAGGCAGCCCTATTCAAGATGCTCGCAGGTACATTGATTTAATTTCCAGCTAATTAACCTTCTGCTCCCAAACAAGGCAATAAACTGGAAGATACCTGGTCAGGGTCAGAGAGAACTATAGCCTCTAAGAAGTCACAATATCACTGAGAAGCTTGCAATCAATACACATGCCCTACAGAGAGACAATGGGAGGGTTTGGGTGAATTTATGGGCTGCCAAAATGAAGATAACCTGCCTTTCAGAGAAATCACAAATGGAAGATTGATCTTTAAAAAAATGAGTTTTCTAGTAGATTGGGGCTAAGTATGACTTCCTGTCCAGAACTCTGGAAAACTTTTCTCCAGGCCTGGGAGAATTGAGAAGCTGTGGATCAAAAATACTACCGTATTCCCCCGAAAATAAGACAGGGTCTTATATTAATTTTTGCTCAAAAACGCATTAGGGCTTATTTTCAGGGGATGTTTTTTTTTCATGTACAACCATCTACCATATTTTTCCATGTATAAAAAGCTCCCATGTATAAGATGCCCCCCACTTTTCTAACCCAAAATTAAGAAATCTTAGCAAGTGGAGGGGAAAACAGGGATCAAAGCCCTGCAGGATAACTTTGATCCCTGCTTTCCGCTCCACTAGTTTTTGTTTTCTCCTCATCTTACCTCCGTATATAAGACGACCCTCAATTTTTAGTCTAAAGATTTTAGACAAAAGTATAGTCTTATACACAAAAAATACGGTACATATATTCAAATGCAATCCTCTCCTCTTCTTCTTGTTGCTGCACAAGGGTGGAGGGTGGGGTTTCACTTAACTGGGGCTTATTTTTCGGGTAGGGTTCATATGACGAGCATCGTGAAAAATCCTACTAGGGCTTATTTTCAGGTTAGGTCTTATTTTCAGGGAAACAGGGTATATTTCAAAGCTGTGCTCCTGTCTACAACTGAACCAGATTTTCACCTATTAGAAAACTAAGCTTAAGTGGGTGAGGTTTGTCATTATCTGGTCCTTCGATGTATCTCCCACCAAAAACAATCATCTCACCCTGTCTAACAGTACGGCCGGTCTTGACTGTGAGTGCATTTTCACAGCAAGGTGTGCATATTGTCTTTTAGGATTTTTTTTTCATTTGTTTTCAAGACATATTAATATAAATCTATGCGTAAATATAGTATTATATTATTCCTATCCCATTCCACTATAACCACAATTTATCCTTACGTAGGCACCACTGACAAAATCATATAAGGGAAAATAGTACATAAGGATGCATTTCACTATAAAGATTCATGTTCTAATGATATGTAAACTCCATTTTTCTCTCCATCTGTTTGGTATGCCTCCACCTCCACGCCAGTCATAATATCGTAGCTTAATTTTATATGTTTTTGTTGTTGCTCTGTGCCGTCAAGTTGGAACCAACTTATAGTGACTCTAACAGGGTTTTCAGGGTATGTGAGAGATTTAAGGAGTGGTTTTTCCAGTTCCCCTCCCCCAGTGAGTTTCCATGGCCGAGTGGGGATTCGAACCCAGGCCTTTTGAGTCCTAATCCATCTCTCTATCCACTACACCACACTGGGTATCTATGTAACTACTAATTTTACGTACTACTAGCCTAAACCTGACGATATCCTTTTGAAATAGAAGAGAATCAGGGAGATTTCTACCCACAATCAATCACTGGCCTTGTAACAATTAACAAAGATGATGAATTTAAGACTTTCAGCTGAACCATATCTTCAGTACAACCTGTAGGGGCAACTTGGACAACAAATCCCATAATGTGTAGTCCAATTGGCTTAATATCCTGTTATCACGTTTATAATTTTCAAAATGAATATTTTGGGCAAGGCTGCTCATAGCCTACCAAGGATATCTTATGCTCTTTTCTCTAAATCTCTTGTTTCACCTGAGGTGGGCAGGTGGGCAAATGTGTCCACCAGACGGTTTTCGCCTACCAATCCTATAAATCTCAGCAAGCCTAGCCATTTGTGAAGAAACAGCAAGATTCTGGAGGTGGGATCTATGTGATAAGTGAGTCCACTTAGCTGCTCTGTTGGCTTCAGCTGAGCCAGAGAACACCAGCCCATCATCAGGGCGAAAGAAAGGTTTCCCTAACAACTGACAAGATAAAGGGAGGAAGTCTCATGTATTTTTGGCTTCAGGTAGTCAAAAGTCCTGGGCTGGACATGGAGGTCTGGGATGTTGCTGTGCATTTGTCCTACTAGGAGAAAGAACCACCAGGCATTGCCATCTGTGGAATGAAACTCCAGGATTGTTGTGGGTTTTTCAGCCTCTTTGGCCATGTTTTGAAGGTTGTTCTTCCTAACGTTTCGCCAGTCTCTGTGGCTGGCATCTTCAGAGGACAGCAACCTGTGCTCTGGTGTAGTTGGCTTGGGAGTTGAGTAGAGTATTTATAGCTGTTGGATCACTTTGTCCTTTTCACATCAGTGATTATGGTGATCAGTGTGTTTTTGTTGTGGGCGTATTGTTGTGAGCAGGAGGAGAGATTATCTGTCACTGTGATTGATGGGTGTCGTTAGCTGGTCTTTTGTGTGTAGTGATCACTGGTCCTTGTGGCCGGGTAGAGTTCATTGACCTTTGGCAGACTGTATTTTTCAGTGCCGGGAGTCAAGATTTGTTGAGTTTTAAACCTACTTCTTTTTTGTTGAAGCTCTGCTGGTGTTTGTGGATTTCAATGGCTTCCCTGTGCAGCCTGACGTAATGATTGCTGGTGTTATCCAGTGTTTCAGTATTTTGAAATAGAATTTCATGTCCAGCTTGTTTTAGGGCATGTTCAGCTACTGCCGATTTTTCCGGTTGTTTTAGTCTGCAGTGTCTCTCATGTTCTTTGATTCTGGTGTGGATGCACGGGTATATTTCATCTCCTGAAAAGGACAAAAACTGATCCCACAGCTATAAATACTCCATTCCCAAACAAACTGCACCAGAGCACAGAGTGCTACTCGTGTCCTCTGAAGATGCCGGCCACAGAGTGGTATTATCTGCATATCGGAGCTTGCTGATATTAGCTTTTCAAGAATTACAGAGGCAACGTGTAACTTTGCTATGCCTTAGTTACTGCAAAAAGGAATGAATTGCTAGTAGCAAGCTCTTTCTCACCGGTTCTGTTCAGCCTCCGGATAGATCCACGTTTTTCTCCTCTTCTTGGCCCTTCCATTATCTGCGCCTCTCCAGGTTGCTTGGTTACTGCCCCATTGATAGACAACCTGAAAGAGCCGAGGAAAACGGCGACAGACTCCTCAACAATTCATCCTCCTTTTGTCGAAAATTTATTTACTTGCCTGTGCACCCTTTGGCAGCTTTGCACACAGATCCTCCTATTATTAGAAAAGCCTCTCTGTTTTGCTTCCATAGTCCTGGCACATTCACAGACCATTTCCCGGCCTTCAAGCACAATAGCCTGTTTTGTTCTCTGCAATCTTCCCTCCGTGATTGATTCAAACCAAGGACATCGGAGAGTTCTCTTCAACCGTCTTCCCACCTACATGGCACAGAGAATGGAGGGGAGGGAGTTGCGTCAAGGGTTTGCAGGCAAAACACTAAGAAACCTATGAGCACCCTTGGATTCTCCGAATCCTGAAAACATCTTTCTTGCAGAGTTAATTCCAATTGGGGGGGAGGAGTTTCCCTTATGCCCCTCCCCTTTTATGGAGTCTCCTGAACATGGCCCCTATTTTCCTTTTCCAAACCTGAGCATGCAAGAGAGCAACGGGAGATGCAAAATAGCCAGTGAAAGCATCACCCAAAGGCTTGCGGAAAAATGTGCATGGTTTATGTACAGATGAGCTAATGTGTGCATGGCGTGGCTGGGGGACTAGGAATCAGGAGACCTGAGTTCAAATCCCTGCTTAGCCGTGGAGATTTATGGGAGAATGGCAATGGTAAAACCTCAGCATCTCACATACTCTGAAAGCTCTATTAGAGTCAATATAAGTTGGATGTGACTTGATGGTGAATAACAATAACATATATCCAGATGGAAAACTAGATTATTATACAAATAAAGCAAAAGCACAATATGTCTCACTTAAGTGGCAAAAGCTGTCACCAGGTGGCTTATGTGCCTCCAGAAGGATGGGACACTTGGGAGTCCTCTGTTATTGTTCTGCCTTCTTAGGGTTCCTTCTCAAATCAGGTTCAGAGAGGACAACCTTGAACCTTGTTCTCTGGACCCTTGGCTTTGGACTCTGACCCTGCACTACGTTGTGTGAGTTGGCTTTGGTATTTGGATATCGGCTCTGCATTCTCTGAATTTCTGACATAGGACTGGCTTATCAGACTCTGCTGTTGTAACCACTGGGAACGTGACATATAGTAGGCAGTCTGTGCTTACTCTGTGCCAAATCTGAGAAGTGTGGGCAAAGGATGTTTGATTTACAATTTTTAAGAAAGTAAAACTGTTACCCGCCCGTTTCAGAAATAAGCAGCCCCAAACATCTCCAGATGTACCACAGATCACATAAAGTGAAAAGATCAAGCTTACTTATTTGAAAGGGAATCCAGGCTGTGGCAGCTGAGATATTGATCCTGGGTAGCATTTCAACAAGGAGAAACAGCTACTTTGTTATAAGACTGAGCATGTGTGGCACAGGCTAGCCAGCAGGAGTTTTCCAAAATGAAGCATTGTATACATTTGTAGTTGGTGCGGGTAGGAGGGTGATATATAGAGAGAACGGTCATAGAAACAGACTGAAAAGAAAGGGTTTCTTTAAAAAGTAAAAATTTAAAAAAAAAGGTTTGCTTTAAAGAAAGTAATGGAGAGACCGTCCTCAAGGAAGGGGAATATTTTGACATGTCTCTACAATAAACATATTCTCAGCATTTTCGAGACCAAACCATCTTCTCCTATGATTTCAAAGAGGAAACTAGTTTCACCTCGGGGACAATCTGAATGTTTAACCCTGTCAAACAAGGCTCAATTACCTGACCCTTCGCTAATTTCTCAACTCCTCCTGACCCAACAGACTTAGCAGAGTCATGCTTGCAAGGAGATTCTGTGTCTGGTTGTAAAAAAGGAGAAACAAAAAAGAAAATTAAATATTAGAATATTAAATATATACAGTGTTAGCCACTTCTCGCCGAAACGCAAAGCAGTTGTCAGGATTGTTTTTCAACAAGCTTTTGAATATTCTTTATATTCCTCATAGATATATAAATATTCTTTGGTGAGACCCACTGGCAGGGCAGTCCTGATATTGTGCAGCCATATTGGGCCATTTCCTGGCATTTTGACTCATGGATACAGAAGCACAGTGTCCCACCTTCCTAAACCCTTTGAAGAAGGGAATCTCAAAAAAACAGACCAGCCTTAGTTATTCCGCAGGTTAATGGGCTCCCCCTCTTTGTGCTTTTTATCTGGCAGAGGAGTTGACGAGAGAAATTGCCAGCGATTATCTGTCAAAGAAGCTGAGCTGGCCATCATCTTCCCCCGGCACTTGATCCAAGAAAACACAGATGAGATGAAATGAACCTATTTCTCCAACTGAAGAGATGAAATCTCAAAATGTTCAAGGCGCATATTGACGACCAATCTGAGGTCCCTATTCCCTAGGCTCGTGTCCCAACCCTTCTTGAGTCTGACCCCCTACTTCTTTTCAGCTTTTTTTATTCGGGTGTGTAGAAGAGATACCACTGAAAATGAGGGAAAGCTAGGAGGGGGGAAATCGGAAAGGGAAAAAAAGGAGTGGGGCAGGAGGAGAAGACTCGCATCTCCAGAAGCCTCCAAGGCTGTGATTCTTCTATTAAATGATACCCTTGTCATTTCGCCTGCCAATAACATTTTTTGAATACCAGAACTGACCCATTTTCCCAAATAGGAGCTCTGTTTTTCACGCACTGAGAGCCAGCCTACTGCCACGGTTAAAGCGTTGGGCTTTAGGTGGTGGGAAAGATGCTGAGCTCAAATCATTGATTAACCATGAAACAATTTCTTACATCAGTGGGTCACAAATGT
This sequence comes from Pogona vitticeps, assembly GCF_051106095.1. NCBI lineage: Eukaryota > Metazoa > Chordata > Lepidosauria > Squamata > Agamidae > Pogona > Pogona vitticeps. The sequence continues at coordinate 5,036,203 of NC_135796.1, read as the reverse complement.
TTTTCAAATGCGGCTCCCTTGACTTAGGCAGGCTTGTGGTGCAGTGGTTAAGCTGCAGTACTGCAGTGAAAACTCTGCTTACAACCTGGGTTCAATCCCAGGTAACCGGTTTACCCGACCTTCCATCGTTCCAAGGTCAGTAAATTGAGTACCCAGCTTGCATTGCAGGGGAGAGGCAATGTGTAGCCTGCATAATTACATTGTAAACCACCCAGAGTGTGTATTTTTCACCCCAGCCATTGGCCATGGCTACCCCAAGATGATATTTTGGGAAGAAGAAGTGAGGAGGGAAGCCTCCCATCAAAGTCCAGGGAAAAGATATATCTGCACAAGCTTTTTAAAGGACAACCGGGCTGTTCCTATAGAGTTTAGCAGACCAAGGCTGAAATCCTGTTTGCAATGCAAATGACACCATTTTCAGTGGTGAATTGCTGTAAATTACAAAATCAATGTAGAGCTTCTCTGTTGTACTCTGAGTTGCGCAATTCAATGTGCAACAGAAAATGGGTATGAAGGTTTCTTAAGCTGGCGACTTACTTCCAAAATGATGACATTTGCAGAACTGTGAAACGGCATTTCCACCAGTGTGTTGGATTACAACTGAAGGGATCCATGTCCAAATTCCCCACTCAGCCTTGAAGCCCATTTGGACCAGTCCCACTCTCTCTGCGTGACCTACCTCACAAGGCTGTTGTGAGGATAAAGTTACTTGGAGAAACATGTACTTGTGGCGCAGTAGTGGAAACTGCAGTATGGCAGGCTCAAGTAGCCAGCTCAAGGTGGACTCAGCCTTCCATCCTTCCGAGGTCCGTAAAAGGCGTTCCTGGCTTGCTGGGGGTCAATGTGTAGCCTGTACAACTGAATTGTAAACCACCCAGACAGTGCTTTAAGTGCTGCAGGGTGGCATATAAGCAGCATTTTACTCCAAGGTGGGATAAAAGGCAACTAGAAACAAAATCACAGCAAATAATATGGAGCATAAAGCACGGGGAATGAGGCGTATTTGCTGCCACTTATATCCTGCAATAATCACCGGGATAAAGATGTCATGGCGTTTGTTTTTCCGCTCCAGCACGTAGTTCCATGAAACTGCACCTGCTGGAGGAATAAACCTGCCAGGATGGCGCTCAGCTGAGCTGATCTCTGTTCATTCCCAGATGTTCCCCAAAATGTCAATAACAAACGCACCTCCTTTTTTTATTTTAACTTTCTGGCACGCCTCGCAAAAATATTTCTCTCCTTGTTTATAGAGGCCTCGTCTCCAGCTGCACCCCAAACCTGGCTTGCTACCCTGTTTCCCTGAAAATAAGACCTAACCTGAAAATAAGCCCTAGCATGATTTTTCGGGATGCTTGTAATATAAGCCCTACCCTGCAAAATAAGCCCCAGTTAAATGAAGCCCCAACCTCCACCCTTGTGTAGCAACCAGCAGAAGATGAGATGGACGCATTTGAATAAATGTAGATCGTTGTACATGAAAAGAAATAAAACATCCCTTGAAAATAAGCCCTAATGAATTTTTTAAAAAATTAATATAAAACCCTGTCTTATTTTCAGGGAGACATGGTACAAAGCACTGTGGTGTCAGCCCGCTCACCATATGAATCGTAGGATCATAAAATACAGTGGTGCCTCGCATAGCGAGGTTAATCCGTTCCGGATTAACCCTCGCTATGTGAAAACATCGCTAAACGGAACGTAAAAATCCACTGGAACGCATTAAACATCGTTTAATGCATTCCAATGGGCCCTAAACTTACCGTTCATCGAAGTTTCCTCCATAGGGGCAGCCATTTTTGCACCCTCGGTAAGCGAGGGGAGGGCGCGAAAACGCTGTGCGTGGCCATTTTGGGCATCCGGCAGCCATTTTAGAACCGCCGAACAGCTGATCAGCGGGCATCGCAAAGCGAAGATCGGTAAGCGAAACGCTTACCGATCGTTGCTATGCGAGTTTTGCCCATTGGACTGATCGGTATGCCTCCGCATTAGCGATCCCGAAAAGGGGATCGCTATGCGGATTTGTCGTTGTACGGTGCACTCGTTAAGCAAGGCACCACTGTATTCCTTTCCTCTTTTTTAGCTGGATTTGCTTTATCTTTCCCTGTATCCATTACCATATTAAAAGCTCCCACCATTATTACAAACTCCTTCCATATTTTTTTCTAAAATCATTCTGACCTGCATTCACCCAAAGTTCCCTAATCCTCTATGTAATAGTCAGAAAATATTAATTATATTAAAAGCTCTCTCTATGTATGTATGTATGTATGTATGTATGTATGTATGTATGTATGTATGTATGTATGTATGTATGTATGTATGTATGTATGTATGTATGTATGTATGTGTATGCACACAGAGAGAGCTTTTAATATTATCAATATTTTCTGACTGTGGCTAAGTAAATCAATAGATACTGATTCCAGGGTTTCTACTGTATTGAAATTTAATGTACGTTGTTGGAATTTATAGAGAGTTGTAGGGTGATTAATAAACTAGGATAAAGCATAGATAGCATGGAGATCTCTGTCGGCAAACACGGGTCCAAGAACACACGTGTAAGCCTGGACAGAGAGCAATCAGGAGTTTGCACATGCTAAAATGGGCTGAATGAGTCCAAATTCAGCTAGCCATACTACAACACTCCTTCTCAGGGCCAATGGGCCCTAAACTTACTGTTCAGTGAAGTTTCCTCCATAGCGACAGCCATTTTCGCGCCCTCAGTAAGCGAGGGGAGGGCGCGAAAACGCTGCATGCGCCCATTTCGGGCGTCCGGTGGCCATTTTAGAACCGCCAAACAGCTGATCCGCGGGCATCGCAAAGCGAGGATCAGTAAGCGAAACGCTTACCGATCGTCGCTATGTGAATTTTGCCCATTGGAACGATCGGTATGCCTCCGCATTAGCGATCCCAAAAAAGGGATCACTATGCGGATTCGTCATTATACGGTGCGCTCGTTATGCGAGGCACCACTTAGCTGAATTGGAAGGGGCCTCTAAGGCCATCCAGTCCAACCCCCTGCTCAAGGCAGGAACCCAAGTGAAAGCAGATCTGACAGATGGTTGTCCAACTTTCTTTTGAATGCCTCCAGCATTGGAGCATCCATTACTTCCTGAATTAATCGGTTCCATTGTCATACTGCTCTAACAGCTAAGAGGTTTTTCCTGATGTTCAGCCAAAATCTAGCTTCCTGTACCTTGAGCCCATTATTATTCTGTGATGACTGAGAACCTTTCAAATATTTGAAAAGTATCATCATATCTGCCCCTCAGTCTTTTGTTCTCAAAGCTAAACCTGCCCAGTTCTTTCAATCTTTCCTCCTAGGGCTCAATCTCCAGACCCCTGATCACCCTTGTTGCCTTCCTCTGAACTTCCTCCAGTTTGTTGGCATCCTTCTTAAAGTGTGGTGTCCAGAACTGGACTCAATACATCCTAACGGGATGAACTCACTCATGTGACAGAAGAAGCAATCATTTTTACTCACAAGCTCTATTCCATGGGCTGCGTGAATGCATGAGGGTTATCAGTACAGATATGGATGGGACTCGGCTCCTGGATTTGGCGCATAGTCTACTTGTTCCATCTCGCTCTAAGCAGGCTGATCTGAAGGGACTTGCTGCTCATAACCAGCATAAGTAGAAACCTCTATGTAAACAGAAACATTGCTTTGCTGAGGTTCGCAGTGACCCTATGGAGTCATGTGAATGCAACTAGAACATTCCTCTGATCTTGCTCCTCAGTGCTGATTGGTTATGGAACACCATCATGCCATTTCTCTCATGATGGGCTCCCTGATAGTCTACATGGGTAGTCCAACCTATGAAGCAGAGGGAAAAAGCAACCAGGATGAATGTCTTTTCCTGTTACTGTTTGATATTTATCTTAGGTGAGACTCCTTACGAGCACTACACAGAGAAAGGGGAAGTCGTTTCAGATGGCTGCCTACTTCTTAGTAAAGAGAAATATGTTTGCCTACTGTCAAGTTGGAACCAACGTAGAGTGAACCTAACAGGGTTTTCAAGGTCAGTAAGATAAGGAAGAAGTGGTTTTACTAGTTCACACCCCCAGTGAGTTCCCATGCTTGAGCAGAGATTCATGCCTAGACCTTCTGAGTCCTAGTTTGTCATACTATCCACCACACCACACTGGGTATCAAGGAGAAATATAGTAGAATGTATTTATTTTCTACAAATTGCTTGCTTGCTTGCTTGCTTGCTTGCTTGCTTGCTTGCTTGCTTGCTTGCTTGCTTGCTTGCTTGCTTGCTTGCTTGCTTGCTTGCTTGCTTGCTTGCTTGCTTGCTTATTGATACATTCCTTCATTCCCTCATTCCTTCCATTCATATTCTACCTTTCCTTCCATGAGCTCAAGATGGCATATGTTGGTCTCCTCAGAGGGTGTGACTGGCCCAAGGATCGCCAGTGAGCTTAATAGACAAGAGTACATTTGAAACCAGGTCATCCACGTGGTAGCGCTCTGGGGATGTGGTGGCGCTGCGGGCTAAACCACAGAAGCCTGTGCTGCAGGGTCAGAAGACCAGCAGTTGTAAGATTGAATCCACACGACGGAGTGAGCTCCCGTCGCTTTGTCCCAGCTCCCGCCAACCTAGCAGTTCGAAAGCATGTAAATACGAGTAGATAAATAGGTACCACCTCAGTGGGAAGGTAAACAGCATTCCGTGTATAGCTGCGCTGGCCACGTGACCACGGAAACTGTCTTTGGACAAACGCTGGCTCTACAGCTTGGAAAGGGGGATGAGCACCACCCCCTAGAGTCAAACACAACTGACTAAAATGTCAAGGGGAACCTTTACCTTTACTATCCAAATTCTAGTCTAACTCTCTAACCTCTACGGCCCTGTCTGCTGTAAGGTCAGCACAAAAATGGTTGACACAACAGTGTGGTTTTGAGAGTGGGGTAAGAGAATGATGCTACTGGTTTCTTGAGGGAGAAATATTGACGACCCACAGAATTGTGCGAAGGACAGGGATGTCCGGAAATGTTATAACAACCCCCTCCCCAAAAAAAGAGAGACTATTTTGGACCCGAGGGCCAGACCCAGAGAGCATTCCATCCCTCCTTTTTTGTTTGAGAGAAACAAACCCAGTCCTGATGCCTGGCCTCAGGGTTCCCATTTCCTCACTGACGGAGGACACGAGCCGTACTAATAGAAGAACAAGGAGAACATTGGCTAAGCAGAGCAGATAACAAGTGCTAATCATAATGCAAGCAAACACCCCAGGCCCTTGGCTGGTTTAAAGCAAATGTCTCAATTAATATGGAAGCTCACCAACCGCCACCCGGCTCCTTACGTCCTTTTTTTTTTTTAAAGGAAGCTTCGGGCAAGTTTATCTTTCAGATTCAATCCCGAGTTGGCAGAGAGCATACATGCCAAGGGGGGGGAGGCTGCAAAGGTGCCTTTGGGTTGGTTTGCAGGCTGCAGTGCAAATGAGGTTGATGCAGAGGTGTGTAGGGTATGTGTTTGCTTTACCTAAGGATGCATGCTTTCCAAATCAGGATGGTAGAAATCCAACAGGTATAGCATTTCTGAATGAGAGGCAATGTGGGAGAGGGGGGGAACTAGGATTGTAAATCATGACCTGATTTGTCCTCATAGAAGTAAGCACAAGAACTGCCGTTTTTGAAAACCCTTTGATTCAAGCCAAATCAAGGACCCCCCCCCCCCGGAGGAGGATCTCCATCTTATCCAGGTTCAGCTCCAAGGGTTAGCCCTTGTCCACCGTGGAACCAAAGCCAGACCACTTATGGCTCTGGCATCCGGACCACATCCACCGCAGAGGATGGGAAGGAGAGACAGAGTTGTGTGTCATCCACATACAACGCCCTCCAGATCTCCGGATGACAAACACACACCTCAACAGCTTAAAACAGATGTTGAAAAGCATTGGGGAGACTGAAGACCCTGACATAGCTTCCCAATGGGGGAAAAGTACTGGTTTTGCACAGAAACAGGAGTTTTAAGTTCTATTTTCCAAGAACCATGATAAGGGTCGAAAACAGACATTTGGTGATCTCAGTCTCATGCAGAAAAGAAATACACTCAGAATTGGGGGGGAGGCAGAGGGCAACCCCCCCCAAAAAAAGCTCCTTCTCCTGCTTTCATGCGTTTCCAACAAATAAAGATAAACGATCATTCCCAGAAGCCTTCAGAGGAGAAGCAGGTCATAGAAGCTCCTTCCACCATTTACCACCTGCAATTTTTTTTCTAAACTGGAAACTGTCTTCGGTACAAGATAAACACGATTAACATGTAATATAATTACCAATATGATTACTTACAATATTAATATTACTTAATTTGAGTAATAGATTATGTTATATTGGGTTAATTATAATTAATTTGTGGTATATTACATAACAAGTACTGTAAGAAGTAATGCACGTTTAAGATAATTATATATTATAAACCACAAGAAATATGTAATGTGAGTAATATGAATGACCTTAATCTAAAAGATCAGAGGGTGAGTGGTAGCCCGGTTGTGTTTCTGGCATTTTTAAGAGGTCTGTGTCAGCTGTGGAGGGTCTCAGAGGGAGAGAATTGCCCCCAGGGTCTGCCCCGCTTGCCTACGCCCGCTCTAGGGGGTTGGTGATTGTCAAGTCTTGTCAGTCTTGACCAGAAGGTCAGCAATGGTGAAGCTTCTTCATGTTCCTGTGGAGAACTGGTTTAGTGGGTTTCTCAGCAATTGGCGTGCATAGGGTCACAGCTGAAACTGGAGATGAGATACTGGTGCTGAGGCTAGTGAGTTCGGATAGGAGCAAAACAGAAAACTATTGGGTCACATCTAGGTGGGCTGGTGAGTGACGATGCATATACGTGTGGAGCGGTGGAGTGGAAGAGGGGTTAAGTGGGGACCAACTCCAGGACTTTTTTCAGAGCGGGATCGATGGCACAATTCAGTGGAATGCCAGGATACTTTGACAAGGAGTAGTTGCCTGCTATTGAGATACTGATTGCTTCTCTGTTGCCTTACCTTTGCTTTTGGGTGGGGTCATGGTGTGGTTTTTTTTTTAGGTGGGAGTTCTTTAAGGCTTTTGGACAAATACCAGATAGAACACAAATGGAGGGAAAGGAAACCGAATAAGCCAAAACAGCAGGTCCCTTTCACGTTAAACTAATGGACCCATCACAAAAGACATGAAAAATTAAAGAACCTGAAACAAGGCAAGACCACAGGTTTCCATCATGCACACTCTCGTTGGCCATTTCTGCTTCTGCAACCCCATTTTGTAAAGGGTCCCCCCTTTTAAGTCCAAAAAACTGGGTTTCATGGCACCTCAGTTTGGCGCCTGTGGCTCAAAGCGCTTTCTCCTTCCAGACTTCCCCGCTGCCATGAGGAAATGGCATATATATACTCTTTTGGCTATGAAGATTGGAACATTCCTGGTGTACAGTTAGACCAAAAGGTCAAGAAATGTAGAAGGAAGCAGGAAGTCCTAAGAGCAACCTTGTGGGCACAACATCAGGGTGGCACAGACAGAGATGACCTTGCCCCTTCCACGTGTTTTGGGCTACAGTGCTCATAAATTCAATTCACAACGCCCGATGTTCAAAAATTAGGAGAGTTGAATTAGAAAAGGGCAAGCGCCACTGGTTTAGAGGTTTGTCCCAATAAATTCGGTGGTTTGGCAGTGTCCAGAGGAGGCATGGCAGGCAAGCCAGGATACTGCCCCTGAGCGAGTGCCTGATGAAGGAGGCAGGGTGCTGAACTGCCAAACACCTGTTGGGGTGGTAAACAAACTGGGCCAAACTGACGAACCAGGAGTTCGTACCACCTCCAATTGGAATCTGAAGCCTCTGGAGTTCACCTGGTTGTCTTCCTGGGGCCCATTTAATCCAGGGCTGGTCTTACTCCTTGTCCTGTGACTGAGCATCAGTGGGTAAGTTATCTTATGTGCACAGGCACTGTTGCTGCAGCATTGCAAGTATTTGCTGGAGCAACCAGCAAGCAGCGAACAGATTGGATGTGAAGGGTATTTGGGATGGCCTGCTTGAACAGGCTCTATAGGAAAATGACTTTATAGGGGCCCAATTATTTTGTGTTGAGCAGCCACACAGATTTGCATTTAATCTGCAGAGTGTCTTTTCGGTCATCCGACTTAAAATGGAGACTGGGCAAGAAACACTCTGGGGGGCCCTCAGGGGTGCTGTGATGGCAGCGGGACTCACGGAATGGAATGTGGGCAAAGCCAGCTCCATCGGCTAGTGCAAAATATTGTCGTTGTGACCGGTACTTGCTTGAAGCATTTGGACCCATAAGCTTTACAAATGACCTGCTCTTGAAAAAACCCAGTAGGACGGTTTTGTGGCTGCGGATGGATGGATCTGCTTCCCTTTTTTGGATGCTTCTTTGGGGGTTGGGGTCTGTCATGATGACTTAGTTATATATATTCCTATCTCTATCTCTATCTCTATCTCTATCTCTATCTCTATCTATCTATCTACCTATCTACCTATCTATCTATCTATCTATCTATCTATCTATCTATCTATCTATCTATCTATCTATCTATCTATCTATCTATCTATCTATCTATCTATCTATCTATCTATCTATCTATCTATCTATCTATCTATCTATCTAAAGGTAAAGGTTCCCCTTGACATTTTTAGTCCAGTCATGTCCAACTCTAGGGGGTGGTGCTCATCCCGTTTTCAAACCATAGAGCCAGCGTTTTGTCCGAAGACAGTTTCCATTGCCATGTGGCCAGTGTGACTAGGGAACACCGTTTTACCTTCCCATCGAGGTGGTCCCTATTTATCTACTCATATTTACATGCTTTCAAACTGCTAAGTTGGTGAGGAGCTGGGACAAAGCGACGGGAGCTCCCTCCGTCGCGTGGATTTGATCTTACAACGGCTGATCTTCTGACCCTGCAGCACAAGCTTCTGTGGTTTAGCCCGCAGTGCCACCGTCTCCCTTGTATATATTTATATATATTTGGATGCCCTTTTTTGGGTGCTTCTTTGGGGGTTCGGGTCTGTCATGATGACATAGTATATATATAGTCTTCACAATTTACGGATAACAAAGGCTGATGTTAGGCTGGAAAGCCCAGCCAGGATGTCATCTCCTGCCAACCGTAGCCTCTCAGTTTCTTGCCTCCTATTATCCCACTTCCCTTCCATCAAGAACAATCCTGTCCTACCTCTGCTTTACCAGTTGACAGCATTGCTAACTAGGTCGAGCTAGTGTCAGGCAGGCTGTGTGGGTGGGTGGGAGTTCATTCAGAGTCACCAGTGTGGGCTCTCGGGATGGTAATTGATGGAGACACCAAGAGAGAAGTCAGGAAGTTGGGGAGAAGGATGTCAGAAGCTCAGCTAACCAGGGGCGTTCTCTGGAAATAGCAGCTAGGGCTGGGCATCATGAGGACATTTTGACATTTCCATTCTTTTTCGAGCCGAGATCTGCTTGGAGAGGCAAATGGAGTGAAGATGGATTTTTCTGGAGTGCAGACAATGTACTCACTCACATAGCTTCAAGCATCTTTTAGCCCAGTCAAAAAGCGTGCACAGCAGAAGAAAAGCCCTCTCTCTCTCTCTCTCTGTGCATCTCGCTCTGCGATCGTGGCAGAAAAGGTCAACAGGCAGCCCTGCCCAGCCGCTTGTACAAAACGGGGAGAATGAGATAAGGCTCCTCTGGTTCTTTTTTGGGAGGGTGCTGCAGCACTCAGAACATGAGCTGCTTGGAGCCAGACAATCACATAATGCATCAGCGAGCGATGGGGGGCAGAGGGGGTATGGAAAGCAAGTTAGGCAGAGATCATGTATTCTTTGGCATAGAATCGTAGAAATCTAGAATCATGGAGTTGGAAGGGGGCCTATAAGGCCACCTAGTCTGACCCGCCTCCCCCACTCAAGGCCGGAATCCAAATCAAAGCAGATCGGACAGGTGGTCCAGCGTTGGAGCACTCACCACCTTCGAAGGTCATGGATGTCATCATTGTACTGCTCTAACGGTTAAGAACTTTTTCCTGATATTTAGGCCAAATCTGGCTTCCTGTAGCTTGAGCCTATTATGACATGTCCTGCCCTCTGGAATGATCAAGAACAGATCCTGCCCCTCCTCTGACTACTTTTCAAATATCTGAAGAGTGCTGCATCTCCTCTTAGTCTTCTTTTCTCAAGGCTAAACATGCCCAGTTCTTCTAGCCTTTCTTCATAGGGCTTGGTTTCCAGTCTCCCGATCATCCTTTTTGCCCTCCTCTGAACCTGCCTCCAGTTTCTTGGCAACCTTCTTAAAGTGTGGTGTCCAGAACTAGCATAGATGGAGAACATTTTGTGCTCTTTGTTGTTTAGTTCTCCAAGAAACAGGAGCTTTGGATGCCGCTACCTCTGGGTGCGGGTTCTGTTGTGAGCAGGGAGAGCCCTAGAGGCTTACAGCTCTGATTTATAATGTGTACATTCTTCCAACCATCACCACAAAGGTTGTGGCTTGTGGTTGTTGTGGGTTTTTTGGGCTCTTTGGCCATGTTCTGAAGGTTGTTCTTCCTAACGTTTCTCTGTGGCCGGCATCTTCAGCGGACAGCACTCTGTGCTCTGGTGTAGTTGACTTGGGAGTGCAGTATTTATGGCTGTGAGATAGGCTTTTGTCTTTTTCTGTAGATGGGTGATTAGTGTGTCTTTTTGGGGGTGTCTTGTTGTGATAAGGAGAAGAGATTATCTGTCACTGTGGTTGATGGGTGTCATTAGCTGGTCTTTTGTGTGTAGTGATCCCCTGTCCTTGTGGCTGGGTAGAGTTCGTTGACCTTTTGCACGCTTTATTTTTGAGAGCTGGGAGCCAAGTTTTGTTGTTTCAAACTTTCCTCTTTTTGTTGAAGTTCTGCTGGTGCTTGTGGATTTCAATGGCTTCCCTGTGCAGTCTGACATAATGATTGGTGTTGTTGTCCAGTATTTCAGTATTTTGAAATAGAATTTCATGTCCAGTTTGTTTTAGGGCATGTTCAGCTACTGCAGATTTTTCTGGTTGTTTTTGTCTGCAGTGTCTCTCATGTTCTTTGATTCTGATGTGGATGCTTCATTTTGTGGTTCCAATATATACCTGGCCCCAGCTGCAAGGTATCCGGTATACTCCTGCAGTGGTGAGGGGGTCCCTTCTGTCCTTTGCTGACCGTAACATTTGTTGTATGTTTGTGGTGGGCTTGAATACTGTTTGTAGGTTGTGCTTTTTCAAAAGTTTCCCCGTGCAGTCCGTGACCCCTTTGATGTATTCGCCTTCGCGAATATGTTGTGGCTTGTGTATTGGAAAGCCGCTAGCCAGCCCAGCAGACAGCATTTGTGAATACAGCAGCAGCAGTTTCGCCCAAACCAAGGCGTCTACTCTTGGCAGCTGTCTGCCTTGCTTCCTCTTCCTGGACCTGCTCCCTCTTATTTACTATCTGTAACCAAGTGATGTTGCTCCTGCAGGCTGTGAGGGCCTCCAACATCATCCACCTCTGAAGCCAAGCCTCCTCCATCTGAGGGTGCCAATTCTTCCACCCCTGTTCTTGGGTCCATAGGAGGAATCAGTCTGAGTCACTGAAATTAGGGATGGGATCTTTGGATTTTCTGGAATACAAACATCAGATAGATTTAAATTAAAATGTGGGCTGAATCAATTCTTCTCCACCTCTGTATCTCCAGTATTCCTAAAGCTTCACAGTCCTGCTGATGCAACATCTCATCGGCTCCACTCTCCATGACTCCATAGCCAGACTCTTGTTTTCTTGGAAATTCTCCCAGGAGAAGGGGACTCCAATCCATAGCACGAATAGTAGAGACAAGGCAGATTTTCAAATGCTGGCAAATAGGAAGCATTGTTTCAGCATGTCCAGGATGCTGGGCCATCTATCCATCCATCTGTCTGAGAGACCCTCATAAACTGAAACAACTATAGTTCCAAATTAGCAAACAACGGACGGGGCGAGCCGAGTCATACGCTTGTGTTCCCAAGAGGGGCACCAACTGGCAAGATATCAGAGGTACTATTTATGGAATAATTAATTCTCTTCTGATCAAAACATTGGCTGGCAGGAGTTAATCATGCATAGGAAATGAATCCTTTCTCTGCCGTAATGAGTATTGAATCATGATCAGCATCTGTTTATCTTCTATACTTTTCTTGGCCTTGGCAGTTTGAACAATTAACTGTACCAATAATCTGCATCCCACCATTTAAAAGGGGGCCTCAAAGCAAAAAAAAAAATCCTTTCACTGTTATCCTTGTCCATCTTAATCTATTTGTTTAATCACCAAAATGCAGGGTGTTTATCATGAGAGGTAAGTACTATTGTAAGCAGTAAAAACAAGATAAGCGTAGAGATGAAAAGCATTTATAACTCAGGGGCAGCACATATTCTGAATGATCCAAGGCTCAGTTTCTGAGGTCTCGATTTCAAATGATCTCAGGGTCATATCAAAGATTAAGGCAAATCTAATCGTGTTATCCCTCCAGGCACACAAATCTTTCAGTACCAACTGCCTAAGGCAGGAGGTGTAAGCAAAGTTATGGTATCTCCCAGTCAACCAAAGAAAAAAAATTGGTGGCACAGTAGTTGTGCAAATTCAGCAAAGTTCTTGTTAGAAAACACAAGCAGTATCTTCCTCTGAACTGTCTGGTCTAGTGAAATCTAAGGGTAGCAGGGCTAGGCATGACTTTTGTCTGGAATCTTGGTAAACCTGCTATAGTGTGGAGGACAAAGGAATGTTCCTTCTTTTTTCTCATGGCATGAACAAAGTCAACGAATTGTCCAAATTACTATAAAATGCCTTTACATATTCTTTACTCCTGCCCTATGGTGGAACAGTAGACCAGTGGCTCAGACTAATTATCTTCATCAATACTCATTCCCTGAAGCAGAGATAGACAATGGTACCGTATTTTCCATGTATAAGACTATAGTTTTGTCTAAAATCTTTAGACTAAAAATTATACACGGAAGTAAGCTGAAGAGAGAGAAAAAAACAAGTGGAGGGGAAAGCAGGGATCAAAGTGATCCTGCAGGGCTTTGATCTCTGCTTTCTCTTCCACTTGCTAAGCCTTAGCAAAAGGAAAGCAGGGATCAAAGCGCTGCAGGATGGCTTTGATCCTTGCTTCCCCCTCTGCTTAATAAGTCCCATGGGGCTTAGAAAGTGTAGAGGGAAGGGATCAAAGCAATCGCATGGCTGTATAAGGGGAAAAGGGATCAAAACAATCATGCAGTCATGGGATTGCTTTGATCCCTTCCCCCCGCGGGGCTTAGCACGAAGGGAGAAAGCAGGGATCAAAGCAATCCTGCAGTGCTTTGATCCTTTTCCCCCTACATTTGCTAAGCCCTACTTAGATTTCTTAATTTTGGGTTAGAAAAGGGGGGGCATCTTATACACAGAAAAATACGGTATTTGTTTCATATGAGAATCATAGAATAATGGAGTTGGAAGGGACCTATAAGACCAGCAAATCCACTCCCCCTGCTCAGTGCAGGAATCCAAGTTAAAACATATCTGACAGGTGGCTGTCTAACTTTTTCATAAGTGTGTCCAGAGTTGGAGCACTCACCACCATCCGAAGTAATTGGTTCCACTACCATACAGCTCTAACAGATAGGACATTTCTGCTGATATTAAGCTGAAACTCGGCTTCCTGTAACTTAAGCCCCTTATTAACGTCCTGCACTCTGGAATGATTGTAAACAGGGCCTGTCTTTCCTCTGTATGACAATATTTCAACTATTTGAAGAGTGCTATCCTATCTCCTCTCAATCTTCTTTTCTCAAGGCTAAATATGCCCAGAGGCTTGGTTTCCAGTCCCCTGATCATCCTTGTTGCCCTCCTCAGAACTTGCTCCAATTTATTGACATCCTTCCTAAAATGTGATGTCCAGAACTGAACACGGTACTCTAGATGGGGGCTAACCAGTGCCGAATAGAAAGGAACTAGTACCTCTCAGGATTTGGAGACTATACTTCTGTTAACACAGCCTAAAATAGCATGCCTTTTTTGTCGGTGTATATTCAGCTTGTACTCACCAACAAATCCAAGAGCGTTCTCACATGTTGTATTGTTGAGTCAAGTATCCCCCATCTTGGTTCCATTTTTCCTGGGTGCAGAACTTTGCACTTACCTCTGTTAAATTTCATTCTGTTGTTTTCCGTCTACTGCTCAAGCCTATCAAGATCTTTTTGAATTTCTTCCTGTCTTCCATGGTGTTCGCTGGCCTACCCATTTTTGTGTCATCATCCAAGTCATTAATAAAAATGTTGAAAAGCACCAGGCCTAGGATTGAACCTTATGGCACCCCACGTTGTACCTCCTCCCACTTTTAAAAAGGAGCCATTGAGAAATACCCTCTATGATTCTGTAACCAATTATGGACAACCCACACCTAGGTAGTTTGCCGATCATGGAGCACTTTGTCAAAGGCTTTGCTGAAGTGAAGATATATTACATGTACAGCATTCCCACTGTTAACCAAGAAGGTTACCCCCCCACACCAAAAAAAAGAGATAGGATTAGTTTGGCAGGATTTGTTCTTGACAAAATCCATTTTGGCTTGTAATTATTACTGCATTCTTCTCAAGCTGTTTACACAGTGAGTGATTTATAATTTGCTCCAGAATTTTCCCTGGGATTAAAATCAGGCTGACTGGTCCGAAGTTCCCACGTTCCTCATTTTTGCCTTTCTTAATGAAAGGAACAACTTTAGCCCACCTCTAGTCCTCTGACACGTCGCCCATCCTCCATGATTTCAAGAAAATAACAGGCAGTGATTCTGTGAGTTCTTCATCCAGTTCTTTCAGAACACTTGGTTGTAGTTCATCCGGCCCTGGAGAGCTGAACTCATTCAAAATAGTAAGGTACTCCTTGACTATTTGTTTTTCAATCTCAAACTGCAATCCTATCCTCCCCCCTTTGTATTTCACATTTGCCTGGAGGAGTATAGACTGTCTTTTGGGAGAAGACTGAGTTGAAGCAGGAATTGAGCAATTCTGCTTTTTCTTTGTCATGTGTTAAATATAAGAGAGTTTGTACCCAGTGGTTGAAGTGTAGTATTAAAAAATCACATGGGTCATGAACGGCATCCTCCCTTGTTATGTGCTAGTAGTTGAAATAATATTCATTTGGCCATTGTAAAAACTTGAAGAACATTTACTGTTTGCTGGTTTATAACTATTTTATGGTTTTGAATATTGTATCTTACTAAGCTTTAAATAAAAATTTAAAAATTAAGCAAAAAACGTTTACTGTAAAACATTCATGTAGAAAAAAACTAAAAGTGCTTGACACATTTGCATTTAGTTACAGACTTGTGCTTGACAGTTTAACTTGGCACTTATCCGACAGAGACGGATTCCAGACAACTCCCAGACTACTTCAAAACAGACATCTTCTAGAACAACAATAACTGTCATTGTTTTATCTATCTATCTGGCAGTTAACCCATTTAACAGCCATTGGCTAACACCAACCAGGATTTGACTGGTTACAGAAGTTCTAATGTTCTAAATTATTCTAATATTCTAAATATTCTAAGTTACACAGCTCTAAAAAATTTGTCTGCGTTACATACATGCTGGGTTGCCCTTATATATCCCAACACTTTTTCCCATCCCCACTGATTTGCTGAGCCAGTGTTTCTTTTTCCTGTCTTTCGCTATGCACACACATGAACAACGGTATCTTTGTTACTTTTAGCATCACTCGCTAACCTCAGCTCATTCTCAGCTTTCATTTTGCTTATTTTATTTGTTTAAAACTTATACCTCGCCCATTTACTGGACAAGCCACTACTTCGGGTGGCTTCCAGGAAATAGCAAAAAATATACAGCAATTAAAGAAATGAAAATATAACAACAAAAACCACTTTGGCAGATCACAGGCCAGAAAAAAACTCGCTACAAAATTAATTTTACTATTCCTGTAATTCTTTGCTAACTCTCTGTACTCTGAAACCTGGCCTTACTTCTACTTCCTATATGTGTCTCTTTTTTTTTCTTTTTCATTTCCTCTCTGAGATTATTGTGAAGCCACATTGGTCATTTCTGCTGTCTTCCATCTTTTTCTTTTCCTTGTTGGAACTGCTTATAGTTGTGAATTCAGAATTTCCTTTTTCAGAAGCTCCCACCCATCTTGGACTTCTTTTCCTGTTAGGATCTCTCGTTTGGATCAGAACTCCCAGATTTTCCCAGCCAGCATAACCAGTGGTCACGTGGAATGGGAGGGTCTGAGAGCTGTCATCCAAAGAATTAACCTTTCCGTGGTTTGACTTGTAGGCATCTGGGCTGGGTTCCAAAACCTAACTATTCTCCAGAGTTCAGAACATCTCTCAGATCCAGGTTTCTTGGGTTTCTCTGAATCTAATATTCCCCCATTCTTTTTTCATACTTTGAGACTTTGTGTTTTTGTTGTTATTGTTGTTTTCTGCCTTCAAGTTGCCTCCAACCCATGGCGACCCTGTGAAAGAGTGATCTCCTCAACAGCCCTTCTCAGCTCTTGTAAATCCAAGCTTGTGGTTCTTTTAGGGAGTCAATGCATCTCATATTTGGTCTTCCTCTTTTCCTACTGCCTTCCACCTCTCCCCGTGAGATTGTCTTTTTACAGAGAATCCTGCCTTCTCATGATCTCCCCAAAGTATTACAAGCTCAGTTTCAACATTTTTGTCTCTAGATATAGTTCAGGCTTGATTTGATCTAGGACCCACTTGTTCATCTTTCTGGCAGTCCAGGATATCCATAAAGCTCTCCGCCAGCACAGCATTTCAACAGACCAATTATTCCCCCTGCCAGCTTTCCTTATTGTCCAGCCTTCACACCCATACATGATGATCAGAAACATGAGAGTCTGAGTGATCTTGGTCCTGCTCTCCAGTGACATATTCTTACACTTGATGATCTTTTCTAATTCCTTCATTACTGCACTTCCTAGTCTCAGTTTTCTCCTGATTTCTTGGCTTCAGTTTCCATTGGGATTGGTGGTTGAACCAAGGTATACAAAATCTCTAATTATTTCAGTTTCTTCATTGTTAACATTAAAGTTGTATAATTCGTCTGTACTCATGATTTTGCTCTTTTTAATGTTCAACTGCAGTCCTGCTTTGCCACTTTCTTCTTTCACTTTCACTAAAGTCATTTCAACTCATGGCTACTTTCTCCCAGTAAGATGGTGTCATCTGCGTATCTTAATTATTGATGTTTCTTCCACCAGTTTTCACTCCTAGTCCAGGCATATTTATTTATTTATTTATTTATTTTATTTATATCCCGCCTATCTAGTCGCGAAGACTACTCTAGGCGGCTTACAACAAAGTTAAAATACAATAAGAATAAAACAACAATTTACAAAAACAGGTAAAAAGAAAAAAGACGATAAAGAAATAAAAAATAAAAAAAAAATCAAAAATAGACTTATGAGAAGGCCTGCCGAAACATCCAGGTCTTTAATAGATTCTTAAAAGTGCCCAGCGAGGGAGCTCCGCGAATGTCAGGAGGTAAGTTATTCCACAGGCGAGGAGCCACCGCCGAGAAGGCCCTATTTCTTGTTTTCTCTTTCCGGGCCTCCCTCGGCGTTAGGCTCCTCAGCCTCACCTCCTGGCTCGCCCGTGTGACCCGGGTAGAACTTGGTGGGAGAAGGCGCTCCGCCAGGTATCGAGGCCCTAAACCGTTTAGGGCTTTATACGTAAGCATTAGCACTTTGAAGTCGATGCGGAACCTGATGGGCAGCCAATGCAATGCGGCCAGAGTGGGCGAAATATGTTGGAATTTTTTCACTCCACTAAGTAGTCTGGCCGCCGCATTCTGCACCACCTGTAATTTCCGCAGCAGCCTCAAAGGAAGCCCCACGTAGAGCGCATTACAGTGGTCTAATCTTGAGATTACGAGCGCATGTACTAAGGTGGTGAGCGCCCCCACTTCCAGGTAGGGCCGCAGGTGGGCTATCCGCCTAAGGTGAAAAAAGGCGGTGCGGACCACCGATGCCACCTGTGACTCCATGGAGAGCACCGGGTCCAGATATGGCTTGACTCCTCGCATGTTCTGGATTAGGACCCCGGAGTTCCTGCAGGAAGGTGTGAGGTAAAAATACAGTGGAAGTTGGGTTGGTACTGAAGCTGGGCACCCTCATTACCTGATTCCCTGGGCTTTCACTTACTAGATGCCTAGTAAGGCTGGTATGATCCAAAAAGGGACATCCATGAGAAAGCCCAGTGGTTCTCCCCAGATGTTCTTGGACTGAATACCCAGAAACCTTCACCATTTGCTGTGCTGTCCAGGATTTCTGGGAGTTGTAGTCCAAGGACCTCTGGGGACCCAAGTTTGTGAACCACAGAAATTGCCTCTGCTGCTAATAGGGCCAGCACGTTCCCTTTGGAGAAGCAGTGTTGGGGTGGAATTTGGCTCATGATACAATCAAATGAGGGATGAGTGGTTGTGTTTTAATGTGTTGTAAACCACCCAGTGGCTTTTCATTGGATTAGTGGTTTAGGAATTTAACTAACTAACTAACTAACTAACTAACTAACTAACTAACTAACTAACTAACTAACTAACTAACTAACTAACTAACTAACTAACTAACTAACTAACTAACTAACCAACTAACCAACCAACCAACCAACCAACCAACCAACCAACCAACCAACCAACCAACCAACCAACTAACTAGTACTAATGGAAGGGTGGGACCACCCATTCAACACTGTGGGTTCTGCAGAAGGATGTGGAGGTGGGACAAAGCGCAGCGTTTATTGTTACAGGCCACCTTGTGAATTCTCATGGGTAAGGAAATCACTTCTTCCTACGTCAGCTGATGGAACCATTTTTCAAGATGGTCCTGGCCCTAGGTTCTAGTCCCAACCAAGCCTTCAAACTCATAGGGTGGCATCTTCAGCCCATCACCTTCTCTTATCCTGACCAACGTCAAAGGGTTGTTACGAAGACACTTCGGTTGAGAGCAAGCTTTGCTGTCTTGTACGCCTTGGAGGAAGAAGAAATAGAAATGAAACAACTAAGTTCCACCCTTGGGCTCAGCGTTACATTTGAGTTCTCATACCCAACAGAGCAGTGTCACCTCCTACTCCTACCGGAGGCCACCCCTTTCCACCATGATCATATAAGGCACAGCGTCTTGATTCCCATCTTCCAGTCTCTTGAAAGAGAATCTCAGTAAAGCAATTTCTCAGTTACATTTATAATTTCAGGTATACAGTTTCCCCCTTCCCTTCATTAATCAATTCTTTCTTTCTCATTTCCTCCACCTTGATTTTAGCTACCTTGTCCTCCATCTGCTGCTTAGCATGCTGCCTTTGTTTATCAGCCGATCACAAGAGGTCCTAAAAACCTGCAGAGAAAACAGCCCTGACAGCCTACCGATAGGATAAGACTTCAGAGATAGGCTTGGGTGGCTTTTGAAGGTGTTAAATGCCCTGTTTGAACTTCATCAAAAAGACCCATGGAGGAAAGAAAAAGACCTCAAGTATTTGAAAAGCGTCAGCTGTTCCTGCTGCTTTCTAGACCGCTTCATCTGCGGGTTTAAATCCATCTCCTTTCCAGCAGTACTTCATAGATAATTACAGAAAAACCTTGAAATGTCTGACGAGTACAGCATGATAAACTGCAGCAAAAAAAAAAAAATCATAATGCTTGAAAGACTCCCATTTTCACCCTCTGTTCTGTGGGGGATGGAAGTCATTGTGAGAGAGGCGTGCCTCGAAGGTGCTCAGGTGTGAATTAGTTGAGCTGCCCCTCAGCTCAAAAACCAAACCCTGGATGGGTTGCCATTGGCACCCTGTCAAGCATTAACATTAGAAACCATGGAATTGGTAGAGAAAATGGCACATCACCCCTTGGTTAAGTGAAGAAAGCTGATAGAAAAAAGGACACGTTTGTTTGAAATGTGGTGCTGGAGGAGAGCTTTGCAGATACCTTGGACTGCTAGAAAGACAGACCAGTGGGTCCTAGATCAAATCAAGCCTGAACTGTCTCTGGAGGCTAAGATGTTGAAAATGAGGCTGTCCTACTTTGGGCCCATCATAAGAAGGCAGAATTCTCTGGAAAAGACCATAATGTTAGGAAAGGTGGAGGGCTGCAGGAAAAGGAGACTAAACTACCAACATGACCCAACTCTAGCAGGCAGTGGAAGACAGGAGGGCCTGGCGTGCTGTGGTCCGTGGGATCACGAAGAGTCGGACATGACTTAACGACTAAACAACAACAAGATATGAGATGGCCCGATTTCCGAAGGGAAGCCACACACCTGAGTCTACAAGAGCTGAGCAGAGCTGGTGGGGACAGCCCATGTTGGAGGTTACTCATTCATAGTGGCAGGTGACTTGATGGCTCTTAAAAACAATAACACCACGGCCCGCAAGTGGCACATTTATTGCTGGCTCCTCCAAATCTGATATTTCTGGAGCAAAAGCCACCTCTCCCAACCCAGGCTTGCAGAAATCTCTTCATTCAATTGTTGTCTCTGGATTGTGGGGTTTCCGGTCCTAAACATCTGGAAAACACCAGGTTGCCGAAGGCTGGTACTTAAGACCTTGTGCAATTAAGTTTTGCCTGTGATCTGATGTAATTCTTCCTCCAGTCCCCATTTTGCCAACATCAGCCTGTATGTCGCTGACCCTTTGGACTGGACGGCTTGTTTAAGATGCAACGGTTAAAAATTTCTTGTTCAGATGTCTGTCGACTCATTTATAAAATGCCCTTTTGACATTTAAAGAGAACTAGAATACATTATTCATTGCGCCAAATCAACTAAAGCCATTGCTACTCATTACATTACTGTTGAAATGTAACTCCATTGGAACCTTATTTATTTATTTATTTATTTGTTTGTTTGTTTGTTTATCTGTTTGTTTGTTTACTTGTTTGTTTGCTTGTTTGTGTGCTTGTTTGTTTGCTTGTTTGTTTGCTTGTTTGCTTGTTTGCTTGTTTACTTGCTTACTTGTTTATTTATATTAATTCTATGCCACCTTTCTCTCCAAGGCTGCTCACAGCAGATAACACAACACATTTAAAAATACAGTATGAATATAACCTTTTAAACACTTAAGATTTAAAAAAAAACAATTTTAAAAACAATTTTTAAACAATTTTCTGGGAGCTGCAGAAAAATATAACCTTCAAATAAAATAACTGTTTGCTGTGTGTTATCCCCTGCATGTCTGAAGATCCCCAAAGTCCAGGGTTTTGTGCAGTAAGCATCATTTGCTATAACCCACACTTGCCATTTCCATTTCTCCATCTGCAGCAATGGGCTTTTTCTAAAGATCTGCAAACACAGGACAAAGATCAGGTCAGAGTGTCATCCCTCCTCTAAACATTAGTAAGAGCCTGCTGAGAGTCATACCACCATGAAATGGACTCCTTTGGGAAGTTGGGTGGCCACCTGTAGTAGCCATGAATGTCCTGTTTTGGAAATACAATGAAATTCATAACCTTTCCAGCTCTAAAATTCTATATATTTTCAGAAGTTTGTTCCAGAGAAATCTAATGGGTTTTCCTTCAACATTTCTAGGAATAAGATTGCAGACTTTGCATCTTCTAAGGGTGGCTAAACCTATTTCACTTTCTTCCAGATAGGCTTTCCCTTAAACTTCACCCTGGTTCTTTTTTCTTTACAGCATTGGACTTTCCTTTCACTTCCAGGCACGTCCACAGCTGAGCGTCCTTTCGGCTTTGGCCCAACCACTTCATTAGCTCTGGAGCTACTTGTACTTGTCTTCCGCTCTTCCTCAGTAGTATGTTGGACGCCTTCCGACCTGAGGGTCCCATCTTCCAGCGTCATATCTTTTAGCCTTTTGTTTCTGATCATGGGGCATTCTTGGCAAAGATACTGGAGTGGCATTGCCAGTTCCTACTCCAGGTGGATTGTGTTTGGTCGGAACTCTCCACTATGTCCTGTCCATCTTGGGTGTCCCTGCACGGCATAGCCCATAGCTTCTCTGAGTTACTCAAGCCCCTTCGCCACAACAAGGCAGCAATCCATGAAGACTTTTAAAAACTTGGTTATTCAGACAGGCCTTTCAGACTATTCTGAAAGTGGCTTCGTAGCCAGATGGGCGATATAGAAGTAAAACAAATAAACAAACAGGACAAGTACTCCACCATCAAACATGAATCAGTTGCTAAGTTATTTGACCACCGCCATCTTGAATGGTTTTTACTAAATGTCTTACTAAATGTCATATGTACCAAATGTATTTTAAGTTATAATGTTTAGTATGTATCTGTTCCCTTATGTTATTTTGAAGTCTGATGTAGATTTAATTTAATGTTGTTTTATTATAATGGTTGGTTTTTGTTTTATTCTGTTGTAAGATGCCCAGAGTGGCCCCTGGCCAGACGGGTGCTATATAAATTAGAAATAATTTTTTAATTTAAAAAATTAGTCTCAACTAGAGAATAGACCCAAAGATGTGATTGTTGACTAGCAAGTCAATGTTTATGTAACTCTCATTGAGTCAATGGGTCTTCTCTAATGGAGAGCAGTCATTGGGCGCTTGCCCCTGCAGCCAAATATCCACCCTTTTACTTCCCTTTAGGCCACTGGTTCTTAACCTTGGGTTACTCAGGAGTTTTGGACTGTAACTCCCAGAAGCCTTCACCACCAACTGTGCTGGCTGGGGTTTCTGGGAGTTGCAGTTCAAAAACATCCGGGTAACAAAGGTTAAGAACCACTGGTCTAGAGCACTGGTTCTTAACCTTGGGTTACTCAGGAGTTTTGGACTGCAACTCCCAGAAGCCTTCACCACCAACTGTGCTGGCTGGGGTTTCTGGGAGTTGCAGTTCAAAAACATCCGAGTAACAAAGGTTAAGAACCACTGCTTTAGGCCATGAGAAACCAGAAGTGTCATCCTTAAGGAAAGAGTGGGTAAATTTGGGCACAACAAAACAGCTAATTTCCTTTGTTGTTTGAGTTTGCTAATTCCCGTCATTTTTGTTGTTGTTGAATTTGGTTGTTCTGGTGGCTTCCACAAAGGAACTGATATAAAACAAAGTTCCATCCCCTCGTTTTACTGGAGATCTTCCTTTTTCATTTTTCTTTCCCTTCTGAGTAGTTTCTCCAGCAACACAACACTTGGGTAGATCTGACAATTTGAGCATCTCCTTTATTGCTAGGTTGCCCTGCGGTAAAGTGTGCGATTGTGTGTGAAAGCACTTCCAAGCTAAATGGGGAGAGTGTGTGCGTAAGGAACATTTGACATTTCAGGAGAGGCGGGGCCCACGGCTTGCAAAGTGTGGAGAAAATGCGCTACCTGCCATTTCCGAGACAGCTACAAAATATGAGAAAAGGTCTTTCACGCCTTACTTCTCCTTTTACATCAAATGTCTTCTCTTTCCGTGAATGGGGGAGAAAAGGAGGAAGGGATTTAAGAGCATCTCAAGCAGCGTGTCTCCTATCTCATTGTTCTAAGTAATAGGACAAAGTAATAGAGGACTACGATAGTGCCAAGACTGTCACCTCTTTTTCGGCAGGTTGTGTCTAATTCTTGCACAAGAGAAAGGAAGACAGCTGCCCTTTTCGTAGTTGCTTGTTGGGAGACAAATGGGGCAGAAACGAATCAGTTTTGTAAAGAATGAAATCGTCAAACAAACAGTTAGAGTATACCTTCACTAGGGCAAACCCCTATCCGTTTTTGTACAGTGGAAGACGTATGCATTCAGATGAACAGGCTATAGCCATGTGTTCTATTTGAGATATTCATTGTTGTGTGGTTAGGTCACAGTTATAATGTGTTGCTGTAGTGCTTTGTACTAAATCAGCTGTATATAAATTCATTGAACGAACAAACGAACGAACGAACGAACGAATGAATGAATGAGGCAGGAAATAAATTAATGAATTAATAATTTTTTTTTTGAATTCCCTCCAAGGGCAACCAGAGAGACACTGGACACCAGTTAAAGTGTTGCTTTTAGTAGCCTGAAAAGTTCTAAAGGGCTTGGGATCCAGATATGTGAAGGCAGGGCTGTGCTCCATATACAGCCAAGCCTCAGACCTTGAACTGAGTCATCCCAGTTTGGACTGATTTGTACAAGGGCTGACCCATTTTGGCTTTGGGTTGAAGCAGAGTGAATTTACAAATCAATTTGGATCTTGGTGCTATTTTATAGTGTTTTGAATTTTTTAAAAAATTAATTACGTTGATTCATTGATTCATCAGGAAAAAAAATCATATTTCATGATTTATTGACCTTGATGAACCACAAATCAAAACAAATCACCATTTTTCTGATTCTGATCAAGAGACTTCAAAGGAGCTATCCGTGGTGCTGAACCATAGCCTCAAAATACTGTAGCTGTGGACATTTAATAACTCCCCTAAAGTTCAGGCCAAAACCAACAGTGCGAACATGTTCACCATCTGCCTCTGCTGGTCCTGAACATTCAGGTAGCAAACTTCACCCAGCCCTAGACAGAATGCATTTAGGAAAAAGTACAGTTTGTTCTTTTACACTTACATCATGTCTCTGCCATCCCATTGTAAGAGATATAAATAGGAACAGCTGCCTTGACCTCCCGTCTGTTCCTTATATATTCCCACCTTCCATATGTGTTGCCTCCGATGCATTTTTGGTATCACTCGGCAGGACAAAGTTCCAAATAGAGTAGTTCTAGAACGAGCTGGAATTTTTAGCATATTTACATTACTGAAACAGCGACATCTGCGTTGGCTTGGGCACGTCGTGAGAATGGCTGATTGTCGGATTCCAAAAGATCTCCTGTATGGAGAGTTAGTGCAGGGAAATCACCCCAGAGGGAGACCACAGCTGTGATACAAGGAGATCTGCAAGCGGGATCTGAAGGCCTTAGGAATGGACCTCAACAGATGGGAAACCCTGACATCTGACCATTCAGCCTGGAGGCAGGCGGTGCATCACGGCCTCTCCCAATTTGAAGAGACCCTTGTCCAGCAGGCTGAGGCAAAGATGCAGTTACGAAAGCAACAAAATCAGGGAGCTGGACGGGGGACAGATTGGATTTGTCTTCAGTGTGGAAGGGATGGTCACTCTCGAATTGACCTCAGCCACACTAGATGCTGTTCCAAGTCCTCGATGCAGAGCATGATACCATGGTCTTTCGAGACTGAAGGATGCCATCGAATACAATTTCTTTCTCTCTCACTCATGCTTTATCAGGATTTATGTCTGTTGTCCCCGCCACCTCAACCTCCACCCTGCTATCTCTTTCCAGTTCAGAGACAGCCGTAGAATTAAACCTATTGTGCAACGTGGGTGGAGCGTTCTTTGGAAGGAAATAATGTTTGCCTATTTTCCCATGGCTATTCTTTAGCTCTGCCCAAGCTTAGCATGACGGGAGATGTATTCACAAACCCACAATGGCACCTGCAGATGTTTGCATGAACAATTTGGCACTTGCTCCGGCGCTTCTTTGTGAGCACAATGCCTGTCATTATGATGGATAGGTTATGTGCGTGGAGCTAGAGGAAGGCAGCTTATCCTGTCAGGACTGCACGCTTGTCTTGATCACCGTGTTCTGCCAGAGAGGTGGCCTTCGTAGACATGTGAATTGCATAAGGCCCTGGGAATCTGAAACTGGGACCTTGGGCAGCATGCTTGAGGAAAGTCAACCTTTCTTCTACCCCCCTGTTAGGAAAGGCAGGGAGTGGGGACTTCTGAGGCCCAAGGTAGTTCTGTAGGATGCCAACATAGGCCTTTTGGGTTCCCCCAAATGAGGTGGAGACGCTCCTCTCAGTTCCACCACCCTGAAAGTCATGCTTGGAGGTGATGTAGGGCAGAGTCTTTATGGTAGTGGCTCTGAGACTTTTAAACTCCTTTAAATGAGCTTAGGGTGCCCTTTCTCTTATCCCCTGCCCCCCACGCACTTTGGGCAATTGAAAAGATCTTTTAAAAGATTGGCGTTATACTTTCTCTTTTTTTACTGGTTTGTGACTATTCTTTTTTTAATTGCATTTTTCGTCTCTGTTTTTCTTCTGTTTGTTTGTGTTAAGAAAATCTGGATCCACTTTTAATCTTCCTTTGGGCTCAATCCTGGGAGAACAGAAAGGCAGAGGTCAAACTAACAAGCAAGCAACCAACCAACTAGTCTTCATAGGCAGGGGAAGGGGCTTTTTTCATGTGGAGATTCGATAACTTGGATGAGCATATCCAGTTTTTGAAAAGGCATGAAGCCGCTCTTTCCACTTCAGCAAATATCCTAGAACTTGGGCGGACGAACTCCAGGAGTCCGTGATCTGATTTTTGTCTTTCAGGAAATCTCCAAAGACTCTGCCACCTTTTAATATATATGGATCACTCTCTTTTTTTCACATTTTCCCTCAAAGTTAAAAGTGACAGAAATTATCTTCTGTCAATAAGAGAATAAAAGCCTCTCTGAGCCTCTCATTTTGGCTCTGTTTAAGGATCTCCAGTAAAAGATAGTCCACCACTTTTTGAGGTAACCCTTTCCCCTGTCCAGAATTGCTTCCTAATGTTTAAGCAAGATCTCCTTTCTTGTAATTTGAATCCATTAGTCCCGGCACTGCCTCTGGGTCTACAGAAACTGAGCTTAATATATCTTCCACATGACGCTCCTTCACATATTTGAAGATGGCTATCGTGTCACTAAGAAATATCAACAACCTCAGATATGCAGATGATACCTCTCTGATGGCAGAAAGTGAGGAGGAATTAAAGAACCTCATAATGAGGGTGAAAGAAGAGAGCGTCAAAAATGGTCTGAAGCTCAATATCAAAAAAACTAAGATCATGGCCACTGGTCCCATCACTTCCTGGCAAACAGGGGAAAATATGGAGGCAGTGACAGATTTTACTTTCTTGGGCTCCATGATCACTGCAGATGGAGACAGCAGCCCCGAAATTAAAAGATGACTGCTTCTTAGGAGGAAAGCAATGACAAACCTAGACGACATCTTAAAAAGCAGAGACATCACCTTGCCAACAAACATCTGGATAGTCAAAGCTATGGTTTTTCTAGTAGTAATGTATGCAAGTGAGAGCTGGGCCATAAAGAAGGCTGACTGCTGAAGAATTGATGATTTGAATTGTGGTGCTGGAGGAGGCTCTTGAGAATCCCCTGGACTGCAAGGAGACCAAACCTATCAGTTCTAAAGGAAATCAACCCTGAGTGTTCACTGGAAGGACAGATCCTGAAGCTGAGGCTCCAAGATTTTGGCCATCTCATGAGAAGAGAAAACTCCTTGGAAAAGACCTTGATGTTAGGAAAGTGTGAAGGCAAGAGGAGAAGGGGACGACCAAGGACAAGATGGTTGGACAGGGTCATCAAAGCGACCAACAGGAATTTGACCCAACTCTGGGAGGCCGTGGAAGACAGGAGGGCCTGGCCTGCTCTGGTCCATGGGGTCATGAAGAGTCGGACACAACTAAACGACTAAACAACAAACCATGTCACCTCTCAGCTTTTTCTCCTCTGGCCTAAACACACTCAGCTTCCCCAGCTGTTCTTCACAAACTTGTTTTCCAGATCTCTTGACATCTTGGTCACCCTTCTCTGGGCATATTCCGGGTTCTCAATACCCTTCTTAAACTGCAGCACCCAGAACTAGGCACAATATTCCAGGTGAAATTTGACCAAAACAGAATAGATAGCATTGTGATTACCCTTGATCTAGTATACTATACTTCTGCTGATGCAGTATTTCATTTGCCTTTTTTCTTGTCACAACATCACATTGTTGACTCATGTCAAGCTCATGGTCTACCAAGACCCCTAGATCCTTTCCACATGCACGACAGCTAAGCCAGCCGTCACCACCATTTTAAAAGGCGTCTGTTTTCCCCCTGCCTAAATACAGAACTTACTTCCCCCCCCCCTTGTTAAAATTCATTTTGTCTGGTTTTTTGCCCAGTTTTACAACCTCTTTAGATGATCTTGAATCCTTATTCTGTCTTCTGGAGTGTATTAGCTATTGTGGCGTCTGCCCGGGTCATGAATATTGATAAGCTATTTTGCATGCACCAATGAGAGTGCTGGAGAGGCGGAGTCACCAGATATAAGAGTCTCTGCAGGAGGGGGGATGAGGGAGAGTTGAGAAGGGAGGTTTTGGAACTGGGAATTTGGAGTGGAGAAAGAGGGCGTTGGCGGTTGAGGGTCAATGAAGTGGGATGCTTGGTTAAGAGTTAAAGACATTGATTTGTACCTTCATCACCTGTATTAACAAACAACTTCTATTTGGTTCTTTTTAAAATGACACATTTTGGTTTATAATAAACCATGTTGATGTAATCCACTGGTGGCAGCTGCAAGATACGTAGCTTGTGCCCGGTATTTGGTGAAACCATCAAGGGACAGGCAGGAACGTGACTGCTATCTTTCCCAGTTTGATGTCATCTTCAAATCTGAGAAGCATCTCCTCTCTGTAATGTACAGCCCACTTCTTGCTCTAAAGTAGAAGTCTGATCTTAGATGTTTCCAGGAACGTTGATTCACTATTATTGGCTGAAAAAAATTGGGGAGGCAGAGAAGAGTCTAAAGGGGAACCAGCAGGCGTTCTGGAGCTTTAAAATGGTTTTTAAGTTACTGTAAGGATGTGTCACTGGAGATCAAGGGCCAAAATCATTCACACTTTTGTATTTCCGATCACAATGTATAGGTGTGAAAGCTAGACAGTTAAGAAAGCAGGCACAGAAAAATGATTTGTTTGAAATGTGTTGCTGGAGGAGAGCTTTCCGGATACTCTGGGCTGCCAGAAAGACAGACAAGGGGGTCCTAGAACAAATCAAGCCTGAACTCTCTCTGGAGGCAAAAGAAATGTTGAAACGGAGCCTGTCCTACTGTGGGCCCATCCTGAGGAGGTAGGATTCTCTGGAAAAATGCAACAAGGCTGGGAAAGGTGGAAGGCAGCAGGAAAAGAGGAAGAGCCAATACGAGATGGAATCTCTTCCTAAAGGAAACCACAAGTTTGGGTTTGCGAGAGCTGAGCAGGAGGACAGGACGTTTTGGAGATCACTCATACAGAGGCTTGCGATGAGTCAGAGAGGCAAATTGACGGCACATAACAAAAACAGCAGCAGCAGCAACATCAAATGATACGTTGGCTGAATGATTACCACCTCTCTTTTAGGAAGAGGGCGAAATGACATGACATTATATTTTTCCTTCCCTCAATGCCTGTTTGCCTGAACAGAAACAAATTTAACTTCCTTCCCCAGAAAGCATCACCACCATAGACAACGGTCAGCCAAAAAGATGGTCCAGGCCAAAATGTGTTGATAGGAAACAAGTCTTGTTGGAAAGGGCCCTGTTAATGGATCCAGCCTTTTGGCTCCTTTGTCTGTAGGCGCATTTCCTATCCTGTCTACCATCAGACTTAAGGAGCAATACGTTACCATGTGTATATCCTATGAGATCAGATATTAATGCGAACTTTTGTGGCTAATTTAACTTTCGAGGACAAACGGCTTCTTCACGCAAGGCATGATTGGACCGTGGGATTCCCTGACACAGGATGTCGTGATGGCGGCCCATTTTGACAGCTTTTAAAGGGTACTGGGTAAATTCGTGGCTGCCTGTGGCTCCCCTCCACCCGAAATGGTTCATTTTCTCCAGTCTACAAATGTGTTTCTCTGCAAATGTGTTTCTTCTCGGCTGACTGCCTTCCGGTACCCCATTTATTTTCCTTTGGGGAAAAAAAGATACGGTAGCATGGAGTGGTGTGTTCCACCTCCCCTGTTTGTTCTCTCCAGACCTCCGTGAGCAGATGGGGCTTGGCTGGGCATAAATTGACATCATCCACCTTCTCTCTCTTTAAGCTCAGGAAAGAAGCTAGCAGAGTTTTTTTGCCAGAAACATGCCTGCTCTCGCACCCGTCTCTAGTGATACTAGTTCCTCTAGAGCTGTTTTATTGCAATTTGGATGGGCTTAATGGGTGTTTAAATTAGCCACAAATGGAAATGCACGGCGGCTGCAGAACGCATACAAACATATATACAATTATGGCCTAGTAAAACATTTTCACATTTCATTAGTGCCTCTTAATGGGAAATGCTTGCTCCTGAAATCCTCTGTTTGTTTGCTGGAGCCATAAAAGTTTCACCATTAGCAGTTGCACTAACGATTAATAAGGCCAAGTGGTTCAAGGCAGTTTCCCCCATTTTTTCCCCCCGAGACTGTCAGAGCAAGGAAAGAGATAATGCAAACAGATGCTGGCAACGGGAGTGTCTAATGAATTCAGACACAAGATATTGCTCCACCCTCTTCATTTCTGGAGCCAGAGAGGCTGGAAGATCGAACAGGAGAGAAGAATTTATGTATTTTATTTATTTCATTGGATTTATACACCACCCAATTAGTGTGATGTACCCCTTTTTGGTGGTTCACAACAAGCAGAATAACAAATAAATAACAAAAATGTAGGAAACTATAAACACATCAAACCATCAAAACAAACATAATATAAAGGCACCTTTAAAAAAAATGAGACCGGAAACAGAAGTGTAGCATCCGACAGGGTCATTACGGAAGGCCTCCCCAAAGAGCAGTATTTTCAGCTGCCTTCTCAATTTATTTATTTATTTGATTTATATCCCACCCATCTGGTCTGGTCGACCACTCTGAGCGGCTTACAATAAATATTGGCAGGGAGGGGTCCCGGCATAGCTCCATTAGTAACTGGTTTCATATAGTAGTGCCATCGTGAAGAAGGTCCAGCATCTCTTAGAACAGTGGTCCCCAACCTTGGGCCTCCAGATGTTCTTGGACTACACTTCCCAGAAGCCTTCACAACCACCTCTGCTGACCAGGATTTCTGGGAGTTGAAGTCCAAGAACATCTGGAGGCCCAAGGTTGGGGGACCACTGTCTTAGAAGACTTATGGTCCTCCCTCAGAGGGGCAACACAGAGGAGCCTGGCTTGGGAGGATCTGGTGGGTCAGGCAGGTGACACTGGGGAGAGATGCTCCAAACTGTGAAAGGCTTTGTACATGAGCTTCAAAAATCTTGAACCTCATCCAGGACACAACAGGTAACCAGCGAAGGCAAGCCGAAACTACAGCGATGTGGCATATTTGCTCATTCCAGCCACGAGTCTGGCCACTGCCTTCTGGACCAGCTGTGGTCACTCAAAGGGAGCCCCGTGGAGAGAGCTTTGCAATAGCATGCTTCTGTTCATTTTTGACAACGGTGTATACACTGGCCTAAATCCTGTTGCTTAGTGTAGTAAATCACACTGAAGTAGAGCCGCTGAATTAATGAATCAGTTCCTCCATTTCATTGATTCAAGTGAGCCTACTCTAATTGCAACTAACTTTAGCGTAATAAATCACAGTTTAGAATAGGCCCATTTAAATCAAAGGAACTTACAGAGGTGTTGACTCACCAAATCCCTATTGATTCATTCGGACTAGTTTAGTGAGATTTACTACGCAAAGCAACAGGATTTTGGCCAATGTCTGCCTCCCAGAAGCTAACATAGACCCACATGCTGTTTGTGATTAGGCATCTCTGCTCTTCTGAGCTCACAATCATGCACCAAAGTTTGAGGGGGGCTTCAATATGTTTGTTTTTAATTACCTTATGTATACCTCAACTTTCCACCAGACATGACTCTTATGGCAGCTAACAACATTCATCATATCAAACTGAATATGCTCAGTCTTTTACTATATTGAAAGCTATGCAGGTTCAGACATGGCTGGTACATAGATGGGGGAGCACCAGGAAAGAGCAGGGATCTCCAGCAAGGGTTAGAAAATAAAATATTTCCTAAAGTTCTGGACACCTAGCGCTGCCCAGTCAGTAAACAGTACGGGATAGATCAATCGTCTGACTCAATATAAGGAAGATTCCTACCTTTTCATTGTAATCCAGATTGCATGCTAGAGACCTAACAAAAAATTAAAATATTTTTAAATACTGGCAGAAAGGAATTAGTGGCAGTCTGTAAAGACATACTCCAGGGACTGCCATTCCAGAAGAAGGAAAAAGCCAACAAGAAGCGCATTTCTTGTGTCTTTACTAGATTTTTTTTTTAAAGGGCAGAAAAAAACACCTTCATTTCCACAAGCAAATTTTAGTCAATGGGTGGGCAAAATGTACTTTCAGAAATATGTATGGAGTGTGCATGAGTTTCCATGCAAAGAAAAATGTTCTTCATATTTTGTGCCCCTATGAGGATCAGAGTGAGATTCAGGGAGGAAATTGGTGAACCTTGATTAGCTTGGTCCCAAACCCAAGGGTAGATCATACCTTTTTAGATTACTGAAAACTCAGGAAATGGTTTAGTTTTCGGCCCTTCAGAACTCTTTATCCAGCTGGGCATTGTTAAAACTGCAGGATAAGACACAGAAAAGCTAGAAAATAATCCTGTTTACTGATGTTCAGGCCGTGGCGTCATAGCTGAAAGTAAATACCTTTATGAAGTCAGTTTGTCTCATTATAATGTGAGGCAGATAGGGAAAGCAGAGGTAGAGTTCAAGAAGCTTAGCAGAACCATGGACAGATCCACAGATTCAGGACCCTGGACAGCAACCTGAAAGATGGGTCTTGTGGACTCTCCAGATGTTGTTGCTCCATAACCTCTCCCTCTAGCTATGTTGGCTACAGCAAAGGGAAGCTGAAGCCCATAAAC
Source organism: Pogona vitticeps (assembly GCF_051106095.1). Lineage (NCBI taxonomy): Eukaryota > Metazoa > Chordata > Lepidosauria > Squamata > Agamidae > Pogona > Pogona vitticeps. The sequence goes on along the minus strand of NC_135796.1, from coordinate 5,003,657 downwards.
ATCTGGAGGCCGCACATTCTACATCCTCACCATACGTTTTGAACTGGCACAGCGCTAGAACGAAGCAGCAATAAAATAGAAACAGATTTTTTTTAAAGAAGAAGAGTTCAGACCGCAGGGTAAAGCCCTTGTACCTGGCACCCTTTTGGGGAAACCCCTAAGACCCCCCCAACCCCCCGACACTATTTCCTCCACACATGCCAAAATGCATTTCAAAAAAGCAGGACCAGAATCAGCTTAAAATAAATGACCCTCTTGTGGGTGTTCATGAAACAAAACTCACTTTCCAACCAAAAAAAGAGGCAGTACGTAATGTAGGCAGATATTTTCAAATCGATCTCAAGCGTGCTAAACCCAACGCAAAACCCAGGAGCATTCAAGGCAAGTTGTTCCCCTAAGTTGGCGAAGATTCTCTTTTCCTTTTGTTGAGCAGGAATATGTTGAGTCCTTCACACACACTTAACTCCTAGGCTATTCACAACAAGAGGCCTGACACACGGTTGCCCGGCAATCAAGGTTTGTTGCAGTCAGTTGTGTATGTGTGTGTGTAAAGGGAGGGGGGAAGAGAGCGACGTGTCTCCAGATCTGCGTGAATTCCACCAGCTCCTTCCCCCAGCAAGAAAAATCCATTCAACAAAAACAAAGAGGCAACTCCTCCCCCGGCTTCCTCTTACCTGCATACTTCGGGAGAGTGATAGCAGGTTGTTATGTTCTCTTAGGAAGCCGCTTCCATTTTTATTATACTGTTGAAGCTGGTTGGAGGAGCCAGCGGCATCTGTCAGACTCAAACCTGGACACAAGCAGACATAATTTGAACAGGCAGGCCATTGCTCATGTAGCAAAGTTCGGATCATGAGAAAGAATGGAGAGAACTACTGCATAAGTAGATGACTCCCCCTGCCACACACAAACCCGATTTTTTTATCTACAAAGGTTTAGGCTGAGAAATACTTTTTTCCTGGGAAGGGATACAATACAGTGGTGCCTTGCTTAACGGGCACTCTGTTTAGCGATGAAACCGCATAGCGATGAAGATTTTGCGACCGCAAAAGCGATCGCATTGCGATGTTTTAAATGGGGTTTTTTCGCTTCGCAATGATCAGTTCCCTGTTTCGCTTACCGATCATCGCAAAGCTATGATTTTTTTAACAGCTGATCAGGCGGTTCCAAAATGGCCACCAGGTAAAAAAAAATGGCCACCCGCTGTGTTTAGGGATGGATTCCTTGCTTAAGAGGCAGCAAAAATGGCCGCCGTATGGAGGATCTTCGCTTTAAGGTCAGTTTTTTGCCCATAGGAATGCATTAAAACCTGTTGGGCTTTTTAAATTCGCATAGCGACGAAATCGCTTAACAGCAATTTTTGCTGCACGGATTAACGTCGCTGTGCGAGGCACCACTGTACGTTGTTTCTTTTCAATTAAGCATTTTGTTTGGAGGTCCTTTTTTATGGGAAGAGGTACTGTTTTTATTTCATAGTTGTTTCGGTGTCACCACTTGTTTAGTCATCATCATCATCATTGAACTGCAGAGCTGGGAGGGACCCCCTGGATCATCGAGTCCAGCCCCTGTCAGGGAAGCGCCATGGGGAATCAAATTCCCAACCTCAGCTTCCGCAGCCCAGTACCTAAACCACTGAGCTATCCAGCAGTTAATTGTGTTTAAATATCACAATGCACTGGCTTTTAATTGTATCATTTTTTAATTATTATTATTATTATGGGGTAAGCTGCGCCCCAGTATTGGGGGGAAAGATAGAATGCTGGATGGATGGATGGATGGATGGATGGATGGATGGATGGATGGATGGATGGATGGATGGATGGATGGATGGATGGATGGATGGATGGATGGATGGATGGATCCTCTCTTTTCAATGAGACATTTTGGGATAAAAGCCAATTCTGGGAACTGTGGCTTATTACAGAAAGCTACAGATTTCAGTTTCATGTTTCTTTCTTCTCCTAATAGGTTGTGGGTTCAGAAACAAATGTGATGACCAACATTGCTTCTATCATCAATCATGTATGAGAAGACTGAGGGGAGACCTGATAGCAGTCTTCCAATATCTGAAGGGTTGCCACAGGGAAGAGAGCATTGATTTATTCTCCATTATGCCTGAGGGCAGGACAAGAACCAATGGGTGGAAACCCCTCAGAGGGAGATCCAACCTGGAAATAAGGAGGAATTTCCTGAGGGTGAGAACCATGAAGCAGTGGAACAGCATGCCTCCCGATGTTGTGGGTGCCCCATCGCTGGAGGTTTTCAAGAAAAGTTTGGACAGCCATCTGGCCAGAATGGTATGGTATGAGGTCTCCAGCCTTGGGTGAGGGGTTGGACTAGAAGACCTCCAAGGTCCCTTCGAACCCTACAACAATTCTATGATGATTCTATGTAGCACTGAGTTCCACAGTTTAACTATACACTGTAAGAAGTCTTTCCTTTTAGGTAGTCCATTTCTCCCACCATTCCACTTCAGCAGATGAGCCTCTTGGTTCCTAGGGTTATGAATAAGGGAGGAGAACCTTCTCTGTTGTCGTTCTGTGTTGTCAAGTCAGAACCGACTTAGAGTGACCCTAATAGGGCTTTCACGTTTAATGAGATAATGAAGGAGCAGTTTTACCAGTTCCACAGCCCCAGTGAGTTCCCTTGATTGAACAAGGATTCGAACCCAGGACTCCTGAGTTCTAGTCCATCACTCTATCCACTATACCACACTGAGTATCAAAACCTTCTTAGTACCCATTTTTCCCACATATTCTCCCCTTACCACTTTTTGCAAGCTGGAGAACTCAGAATGAGGAAACGTTTTTTGCACACTCGCTTCTCTCCTTTGACCCTTTTGAGTGTCCTTTCCTGCTCCTTCCCGGCTGTTCAATATCTGTTCTGATGTCCAAAGACCCGCGGTCTGGTCACCTATTGCAGGTGGGGCCACACCTTAGACACCATGAAAATGGCTGGTTCATTTTTGATTTCTGTTCCTAACGGCCCAGAGCAGGAAACCCAACTTTCTTGTGGCAGCCACACGAAGCTCAACATTCTCACAGAGCTGTCAGTTCAGGTCCCGTTCGGTAAAGTTGAGGAGGTCCCCTAAAGTTCAGCCCTTTCTCTTTGCTTCCATTGATCTGCATTTCGTATCTATTCCTCTAACCCAAGAGAGAGATCTTTTTGAAGCTTTTTTCTGCCCCCTTCCTTTCGTTTTTGTGTTAAGTTCAGTCCCATGAAGTTGGAACCAACTCATAGCTGTCTTAACAGGGCTTTCCAGGTAAGCAAAATATTTAAGGAATGGTTTTACCGGTCCCACCCCACCCCTCAGTGATTTTTCATGGCTGAGCCAGGATTTGAACCCAGGCCTCCGGAATCCTACTCCCTTACTGTATCCACTATCCAGTACCTTTCCCCAACTCCAAATCTTTTATTTCAAAAAAAAAATTTAAAACACACACGTATCCTTAGGAGAACCCATTCTTTAGATTCCCCCCCCCATCACAAAAATAGTGGGTTTATTCTTGTTCATGCCTTTCTTTTCCAAAATCACTTTTCAACAGAGACATACATCCTTGTTTCTCTCATCCTTGAATGCAAGGATAATGGACTACAGCATCCTTCTGGCTAGGATAGTGAGGAATTTACTGGTGCTCTTGGATAGGTAAGAATGGTATTTTGCAAAAGTGCATAATGTTGTGCAAAAAAGGAGGCCTTTTTGCACAACATTATGCACTTTGCAAATTGCCCAAGAGCTAGGCTGACGGCTACTTCCTTTAAGGATCTGGTGCCTTGGATGGGTTGTTCACATGTTTCTTAACCATCAGCCAGTCCTTCTGTGCTTTCCGGAAGTGTCTTTGTTGTCTTAAGGGCAAACAATATTGATTTTTGCACGATTTTGAAAGACCTTTGAGCAGGGGAACTCTTTGCCCTGTTCTTTGAAGGAGGCAGGGAATCTCACAGAGCTTTAAAATTCCTCATTGGGATATTAAGTCCAATTTGAAAGAATGAAGAATTTTAGCAAGTTTTAAGGTTTTGGCTGGGAGGGACTTTTCTGTACTGGGTTGAATGTTAACCAACCTGTCAGCAGCTCAGCCTTCCTTCTCTGCCTCAGAATTTTGAAGAGAGCCACACCTTTCTATTCAACTCTTCCTTTTCTACTCCTTTTTGTTAGTCTGTGTTCAGATTGAGTTTCATAGCCAGCCAGTCAGCCGTGTAGTGCGTCAGTGTGCAGCTAGTGAAACAGTTAGTCTCTGTTCAGATAACCAGTCACTTTTTATACAGAATGCTGTTTATTTCTTATCTATGGAGAACTGTGAGTAAACTGGAAACCTTTTTATTCTTTCTCTTACCAGTATCTCTGAGTGAGTTATTCAGACAGTAATGCCAGTTGAGGAGAACAATAAGGGGTGGTCTATTGTAGGGAGACTTGAAGCTAATTCTGTGCTGTAGTCGTTGAACTTTTATGTGCTACACAGCTAGAGGTTTTTAAGCCGTAAGTTTTCACACTCTGTGAATATTTTTCCACCCCTTGTTACTGGGCCTTACAAGGATCTTACCCCTTGTTTCATATAATAATTGCATGCCTTCAAATCAGTTCTGACTTACAGCAACCCTTTCCAGGGTTTTGTAGGTAGAGAATACTCAGAAGTAGTTTACTCTTCCCTTCTTCGTTGGGTGCCCTGGGGCTGTGCAGCTGGCCCAAGGCCACCCAGGCTGGCTCTTCTCCCGGGAGGAACTGTGGGGAATCGAACTCCCAACCTCTGGCTCCTAAACCACGCATGATTCCAAATTGTCTTTGTTGGAGAATTTGTCAGAAGTCTTTTGAAAACCCAGATGAACAAATTTACACCACAGATTTGTAGAAGTTCTTTATTTACAAATTCCTTTCCAAATGAAGCCCCACACAGCTAGTCTGTTTTTCAGACCCTTTTCTCTCATTTGCTTAAGGACATCTCACTTCATTGTTAAGTAGCTTGACTTAAGCAAAGGAAGGCCTTTCCTAATTGCACCTGCATTTTTACCAGAGATAGGGTTAGGAAAAACACTGCGGTATTCAAAATTCTTGATTAAAAAATTATCAGCTTTCCACCTACTAGCCAGACGAAGCATATGGCACCTCCAAAATCCAGGATCTTTGAAGCTCGCTCTGCATTTCAGAGGAATAAAATATGCACAAGCCCTTCTGTACATTGAAAAATGCGCAGTTCTAAAAATGTGTACTGTCAAAAAAACACATTAAAAATGCCTTGGTACATGGGAAAAGTGTACACAAAACAGGATGTATTAAATGTGTGTTCCAAAAACCCTCAATGTTTGAAATATGGGAAAATATACACCGATTAAGGATGTGGTGGTGCTGTGGGTTAAACCACAGAAGCCTCTGTGCTGCAAGGTCAGAGGACCGGCAGTCGTAAGATCGAATCCACGCAACGGAGTGAGCTCCCGTCGCTTGTCCCAGCTCCTGCTAACCTAGCAGTTTGAAAGTATGCAAATCTGAGTAGATAAATAGGTACCACCTCAGTGGGAAGGTCACAGCGTTCCATGTCTTGTGGCGCTGGCCATGTGACCACGGTAACGGTCTATGGACAAACGCTGGCTCTACGGCTTGGAGACGGGGATGAGCACCGCACCCTAGAGTCAGACACGACTGGACTAAATGTCAAGGAGAACCTTTACCTGTACAATGCAATGAAAGCAGAACTCTTGGATGCCCTGGATCCAGTTTGGAGAAGTTACTGGTTTTCGATTACAGCTTCCAGAATTCCCCAGCCGCTGACAATACTGTCTGGTGGACTCTGAGAATGATAGCTGGAAATAAAAGGCACTTTGCTAAATTCTGAACTGAATTTAGAATAGATAGCCTATATGCAAACACTTTGACCAAACTGCGGGAGGCAGTGGAAGACAGGAGGGCCTGGCGTGCTCTGGTCCATAGGGGTCACAAGGAGTCGGAAACGACTTAACAACTAAACAGCAACAACATGCAAACACGCGAATGCCCTGCCTTTGTTGAGCCCTGATCCCAACGGTTGTGAAGGCATCTCCTTTGCGGGTTTGATCCTCTGCTGATGGACCACTGCAACTCCTTTGGGGTTAACAGAAATCTCACAGCAAACGCTCCAGCAACGCACAGTGGCAGGCGGCATGCTCAATATTTACTTGCTCAATTTTGCAACTCCCGAAAAGAAGAGGGGAAAGAAAAAACACCTTGGATTTTCTTCTTCCCAACATCCATCAGTTCTCAAGCCCTGTAGCTACATTTGACCTTTAATAAGCACTACTTTAGATATATATAATAAGGAACGGTTGCAAGTTATTGCTTGAGGCCCTTGAGGCAGGCTACCTACCAAGCCTCGTGCTCTCATGAAGCTTGTAAAGGAAAATTACATTTTGATCTACATTTCCCTCCCCGCTCTCCCACTCCTGTGGCCTAGGCATCCCCTTCCAGTGTTACAGAGTGCAAGGCAACAGGAAGGTGAACACACATATTGGACACTTATTTTTTTTTTCCCCAGGACTGGTTACCAGCTCATTCGCCCTAAAGTGGCAGCATTCATCTGTTGCCAGGAGCTTTCTCTGTGCTGCTGCATCTTGGAGATGCTAAAAATGCTGGGAGGAAGGAAGGAGGGAGAAGAGAGGAGGAAACGGGCTGGGGTTTCCAACAGCCAAGAAGTGCTGCTTTCCTTTTTTGTCTAGAGTTCCCCAACACTCTTTCTTCTGTTCTTTCTTTGCGCATAGAAAGCACGGCACACTGTATTGTTCTTCCTTGGCTTCCTCCTAAATCAGTGAAACCCCAGGCGACGCAGTTATCTATCTATCTATCTATCTATCTATCTATCTATCTATCTATCTATCTATCTATCTATCTATCTATCTATCTATCTATCTATCTATCTATCTATCTATCTATCTATCTATCTATCTATCTATCTATCTATCTATCTATCTATCTATCTATCTATCTATCTATCTATCTATCTATCTATCTATCTATCTATCTATCTATCTATCTAAAGTTTACATATCACCCCATTGGTGCTGAAGCTCTATTCCGGGTGGTTTAAGTTAAAACATATATTATACAGATGATAAACAGAAAATTAAAAAATGCTAAGAGCATGAAAAACCAAATGGTGCCAGAGATAGTTTCCCAATCATACCAGAACAGGAGGTTGACTGATTTTATATCAGCCAGGGTCATTATGAGAGGCCTCCTTGAAAAGCAATATTTTTAAAACTATTTTATGGTTACTCATACATACGCAACACACAAAACAACAAGGTAAGATATAACAAAAACAAGAAAAGACAAGAAAAGCTAAACATCCATGCTACATATATATATAGATCAGAGATTTCGCCGTCATCTAGGTCATGACAACAGGGAGGGAGCCAGGCGTCACTCCTCGGGGAGCTGGTTCCATGAGGTCGGTGCCACCTCGAGGAAGCCCGGCCTGTTCTGGAAAACATTCAGGCCTCCCTTGGGGTGACTACATGGAGGAGCCTAGACTGGGAAGAGCTGGTGGGTGAAGCAGATGGCCTTGGAAGAGACACGCTGACGAATAACATGGTCCCCGACTGTGGGGTCAGTGGTGAAGGCTTTGGGGAACTGCCGTCCAAGAACGCCTGGGTGACCCAAGGTTGGGAACCCCTGCCGCAAATGATCCGTAATCTGGATTTGGGAGCCCTTTCTGTCTCTCTCTCTTTCCCAGGAGGCCCATGGAATAACCTCATAGTGTCCACACTCTGATGTGGGCAGGTTTGAAGCCAAGGAGGAGCGCTATTGCACCCAAAGTAACTCAGCCCATTTCTTTCTACGCCTCTGTTTCTCATTCTGTCACAGCCACTCCTCCTCTCTTTACTTTTCTACCACTTCTTTCTGTCTCTCTTTTTCTGTGACTCCCTCTCTCTTTCACTCTTTCTGTCCCTTCTCTCTCTCTCTCTTTTTCTCTTTCTGCCACTTTCCACCACCTCTTTTCTCTCCCTGATCTCCTTTACATTAAATTGCACGTGTTAATTTCTCCCAAATATTTCCATTCCCTAGTAAACCCACATCTAAGAAGAGGTTTTATGTTAGCCTGTTTTAATATTTTTCCTTTGGCCGCCCATGCTGGTCGATTTCTTAATATCCCTTGCGAAAAAAAGACCTTGATTTTTGTTTGTTTGTTTAGAGACGCCTGACACCCTGGTTCATATACTATTTCAATGCCCTTCTCATTCTCACCTCCAATTTTTTTTTTCTTGAACCTTGGATCTCTTATTTTTTCAAACTCTTCTGAGTCAATTCTTTCTGTTTTCATGAGTGATGAATGTAATGCCCTGACCGCTGCTGTTGCAGGTTTCTTATCTGCAATTCTGAAATTGTCCCCTGCTTCTCGCTCCTAATTTGTGAAATTTGTCTAATTTTACTTCATCTATTTTGCTTGTGTTGTTGTAGTTTGTAAATGCCATTAAAGGTTTCCCAACAGAACAGAACAGAATTTCTATATTTCAGACTGAGGAGCAATTAGAAACACTTTTTCTTAAAAGAACACAAAAATGCTTCTCTTAAAAGATCCACCTAGTGGATGTAATTCTAGCCTGCTGTGTCGATCTGAGTTGACTACATACCTGGGGTTTCCTGTTGATGTTTCTGCCTGCCCTCATCTAAGTCAACGGCCAACTGTCCTAAGTCAGCCATGAACAGAATACCTCATAGCATAGACTCAAGCATAGATTTTTGGCATTGGAAAAGACACTAAAGGCTATCTAGTCCACCCCCTGCTATCACAGATCAAGCATCCCTGATCAATGTCCATGCTTGGAAGCCTCCAGACAAGGTGGTCTGTTCTTCTGCCAGACAACTCTTAATTATCAGGAAGTTTTTCCAAATATTTTGTCGGAATGTCCTTTCTTGATTTCTGATCTTCAAAACAGCAAACAAACACCCGTGCATACGCCATCTTAGTCTTATAACCTCTTAGTCTTCCCTCCTCCAGTTAAACCTACCGTACATCCTCAACTGTTCCTCAAGGGCTGAGTTTTCAGATCCTTTATTATTCTGATTGTCCTCCTTTGGAGACAATTCAACTCTATTGCTTGGGACTTGAGACTTGGGACTTGATACCAAGGACTCAGACTCAGACTTGGGACTTGCCAATATCCCTGGCTCCGATACTGTCATACTTGATCCTTTGTTGAATGTACCTCTATCGCCCTTTCTACTCACAAGGCGGAGTAGGGAAGTGCTACACTGGTTAAATGCATGTGCCTAAAACTCACTCATGAGTTGCCTTTGATCTAGCAGCTTGGGTTATGCAAAGCTTGTTCTTGTCAACAATGGAAGCGTCCACTCTTCTTGGAAAATACTTTCCTCACAAAGATCCACTCTTGGCGCAGGTAATCAATAGTCTCATATAGGAGAGTTTGGTGAATCAGGGAGAGGGCGTTATCTACCAACCTTGAGGAAACATTCCCAAAAAAAAGCAAACCCTGTCTGGGTGGTTTTACAATTTCATTATAGAAGCTACACATGTTCACACATGCCCAGCAAGCTGGGCACTCAATTTACTGACTACAGAAGGATCAAAACCTGAGTCAATCTTAAATTGGCTGCCTGACCTTGGGATTGAACTCAGGTTGTGAACCAAGTCTTGACTGAAGTACTGCAGTTTGACCACCAGGGGGGCTCTTTCCAGCATTCCCTTCGTGGTAGCTACCTCTGGGCAAAGCTATAGGCACCTCCAACCTTCCCTCTGTCCACTTCCTTCCAGTCTCTGTATGTTCCTTGCCCAAATAGGCTGATTAACGCAACTCCTGCCATATTGCTCCCAACCGTTTGATGGATAGGGGTACTTCTCTTCAGTGATGTATGCGTAGAGACCAGCCATCTCCACGGAAGGCTACACTCCCAAGCATGAGGCTTGTCACTTATTATTGATCAACAGGCTGTCTGGGAAGACTCAGCATCTTCTCTTCCTCCTAGTTGTTTGTCCTTGAGGCCATCCGCTAAAGACAGGGAACAGAGACTTACACAAGGATGAACTAATCCTTCATCAGCATCCTGGAACGTTCACTAGACCTGCAAAAAATATTTATTCCGTGTCTTGCTGCTGTCAGCTTACTTTCCTTCTTCGTTGGCACATTGCTTTCCTTCCTGCTACTTTTGAAGGGTGAGACTTTAGAAGAATTGACTTTGTTGTGTGGCTTTTTTTTTCCTTTTTAAAAAAAAACACCCCAAACAAACATTCCTTAAGATATTTAGAATATTTTAGGGCTGAGTTATTTGGTCCCAGCTGTCTCAAAGCAGCTCACGATGACGAGATGACAACAGTCCTTGGAAAGAAAGCCAGGCACTACAATAAAACAGATATCTTTTCCAAAAAATGTGCCGCAGCCAAAAAAATGGAATAAAACTTTTTTTTAGTCAAAACTACCAGCTCATTGAGCAACACGTATTGCAAGCTGATGAGCAGAGCAACTCAGACTCAAAGATGCACCCTCTGTTCGTTTCACTCGTTCATTTAGTCATGTCCAACTCTTCGTGACCCCATGGACCAGAGCATGCCAGGCCCTCCTATCTTCCACGGCCTCCCGGAGTTGGGTCAGATTCATGTTGGTTGCTTCGATGACACTGTGCATCCATCTCGTCCTCTGTCATCCCCTTCTCCTCTTGCCTTCACTCTTTCCCAACATCAGGGTCTTTTCCAAGAAGTCTTCTCTTCTCATGAGATAGCCAAAGGATTGGAGCCTCAGCTTCAGGATCTGTCCTTCCAGTGAGCACTCAGGGTTGATTTCCTTCAGAACGGATATATTTGTTCTCTTTGCAGTCCAGGGGACTCTCAAGAGCCTCCTCCAGCACCACAATTCAAAGGCATCAATTCTTTGGCGGTCAGCTTTCTTTATGGTCCAGCTCTCACTTCCATACATCACTACAGGAAAAACCATAGCTTTGACTATTCGGACTTTTGTTGGCAAGGTGATGTCTCTGCTTTTTAAGATGCTGTCAAGGTTTGTCATCGCTTTCCTCCCAAGAAGCAGGCGTCTTTTAATTTTGTGGCTGCTATCTCCATCTGCAGTGATTATGGAGCCCAAGCCCCCTCTGTAGGAAACGCAAAACTGCGGTAATGGAGTTCTGCCGAAAGTTGGGGTTTGAGAGGCACAGAACAGGGTTGCTGATAGTTGGGAGGAGAAAGGAAAGTTTAAGAATGCTATAGAAAAATACAATAAAATAGGACCCCCTTATTTATTGGATCAGTATCCACGGATTCACTTATCCACGGTTTGAAAATGTTAAAAATATTGAAAGAAAAATCCTAGAAGTATATATTTTCTAAAGATGAAGTTACCAGAACTGGCCAATAGAGGGAGGCAGAGCCAATTCTATGCATAGCATTCACTATTAAAACAGTGGTCGCTATAATCTGAGATTTTCAGCATCCGGGTGGGTGGGCGCCATTACTAAATTGGTTACTAAAATACAAGAGATAAGGGACAAAGGAATGGTGAATTCCGGACTCACCGTGTGGCATGTAGCATTGGAAGGGAATGTTAGACAAAAAGATTGCATGGAAAATGGAAGCCAATTTCTGTGGATGCATAAAAAGGGCCACAGAATTTTTAGCTGACAAGGTAAGAAAAACTGGACATGGTCATTCTGAAGGAGAAGCTATTCCAACAGCAGCCTCCATCCCACCAATACATCTTTCACGTGTTTTTAGTATTGCTTTTGTTTACCATTTCTCAGTGCTATTTGTTTGATCTTTTAAAATATTAGTACAGTATAAGGTAAAGGTTTCCCTTGACAATTTTTGTCCATTCATGTCCACCTCTAGGGGGCGGTGCTCATCTCCATTTCCAACCCATAGAGCCAGCGTTTGTCCAAAGACAATCCTCCGTGGTCACGTGGCCAGCGCGACTAGATATGGACCGCCGTGACCTTCCCACCGTGGTGGTACCTATTTATCTACTCACATTTTTGCATTTTGCATGCTTTCGAACCATTAGGTTGGCGAGGAGCTGGGACAAGCGACGGGGGCTCCGTTGTGTGGGTTCAATCTTACGACTGCAGGTCTTCTGAGCATTGCAATAAGTATAGCTGTAAATATTATCTTTTAAGGATGTAAGCCACCTTGGGTCCTTTTTAAGGAGAAACATGAGGTAAAAATATTTTGCAAACACGCGTGCGTGCACACACACACACACACACATGTACATTGAAGTGAACAAGCAAACAAACAAGTATTTCCAGAAGTTCAAGGCACTCAAGGTGACAAAGGCATTTTTCTCCCACTGACGGATCTCATCGCTGAGTAGGTTTAATTGCCTGCCTTAATTAAGTCTTCTGTGTTGAGTAATCAACTGACAGAAGGCATCGCCACTGGTAAAAGAGCAAAACGTATATATCTATCAGTGTCCTTTCGAGGCTGAGAATGCCAACACACGGCAATGCCAGATCTTGTCAACATCTCCCGGTGCCCCGCAGGGAAGCCAATATAATCCTGTTCCCTTCCAAGACATGTGATTGGCAAGGCAAGCGAGTCGACAGATTGAGGACGATGAGGGTTGGCTGCCATCTTAGACACACTTCCACTCTACTGAGGCATCCAAAAGAACACTAACATTTCTGGGAGAGCCTAAGGACATGACAGACATGCAGGAAAGCGAACGCGCTCCCATGCTTTTGGGCTGTTCCTGCCTTTTCCATCCCTCCTTCTACGATAGGTCTCACCACAGTGGGGAAGCAGGTACAGATGCACCAACACTACCACAAAGTTTATGGCAGTTTGATGCCGCTACCATGCCGTGGTTGTGTCCCATGGAATGCTGGGTTCTGTAGTTTACTGAGCTATTCCGAATTCTTGGCTGGTGTTTTAGCAAGCCCAGGGAATGCTATGTACCGCCTCCAAACGCCAGGATTCAGCAGGATGGAGCCGTGATCAATAATGGATACCCCCTTTCTCCGCACAAGGGCATTTTCCTTATATGGAGAGCTGGGGGTGAAAATTGTCAATGTGGGGGACACTCTGTGTCCCTCTAAATCCAAATCACCAGGAAAACTTCAGAAACATTTAGATTCGGAATTGGGCTGCTTAGGACGAATCCCAATTCAGGCTGGTTCAGTTCTGGATCCAGGAATCCTCTAAATCCAAAGCAACCCCTATGAAACATTTGGGAGCGCGATTGCTTCTAATTCATAGGACTCCTGTATCCCTAAAATGCAGCATATGATCAGACCAGTAATTAATGACGAATACTGGAATGAATCTCAGAAAATCTTTGATTTAAAAAAAAACGTCCTGTTTTTCTCTTTCCTGGCAACCTAACCTAAACACAGAGAGAGATGTTTCCATGTGTCTGTTCTCACACGGCTGGAAGTCCTGCTTATCTAAAGTAAATCATCCAAATATCCACTAGCCAGCCCCAATCTCCCTTCTGCCCACTGGTGGATTAAAACAAACAGCACATATTGTTTTAAAGGAAAAACAAACTGACGGGTTGGGAGCATGTTAATATTATAAAATATCATGAGTTGCTTTGAGGCAATTATTCTCACTGTGTGCGCTGGTGGAGCACGTTGATTAGCTATGAAACATTCTCTGTGCCATACAAATTATTCTATTCTCTGTAAGGTCAACATCTTCCACGGACTGATGAATTCAGTTTTGCTTCAATGGTATAGTATATTTCACCCAGTAGTTGGAAGGTGGGGGCTCCTTTCATCGGCTCCTTCCTTCCTTCCTTCCTTCCTTCCTTCCTTCCTTCCTTCCTTCCTTCCTTCCTTCCTTCCTTCCTTCCTTCCTTCCTTCCTTCCTTCCTTCCTTCCTTCCTTCCTTCCTTCCTTCCTTCCTTCTTTCCTTCCTTCCATCATCAGCTCCTTCCCCTTCCATCATTGGCTCCTTCCTTCCTTCCTTCTTTCCTTCCTTCCATCATCGGCTCCCTTCCTTCCTTCCTTCTTTCCTTCCTTCCATCATCGGCTCCCTTCCTTCCTTCCTTCTTTCCTTCCTTCCATCATCGGCTCCCTTCCTTCCTTCCTTCTTTCCTTCCTTCCATCATTGGCTCCTTCCTTCCTTCCTTCTTTCCTTCCTTCCATCATCGGCTCCCTTCCTTCCTTCCTTCCTTCCTTCCTTCCTTCCTTCCTTCCTTCCTTCCTTCCTTCCTTCCTTCCTTCCTTCCTTCCTTCCTTCCTTCCTTCCTTCCTTCCTTCCTTCCTTCCATCATCGGCTCCCTTCCTTCCTTCCTTCTTTCCTTCCTTCCATCATCGGCTCCCTTCCTTCCTTCCTTCCTTCCTTCCTTCCTTCCTTCCTTCCTTCCTTCCTTCCTTCCTTCCTTCCTTTCCTTCCCTCCCTCCCTCCCTCCCTCCCTTCCTTCCTTCCTTCCTTCCTTCCTTCCTTCCTTCCTTCTTTCCTTCCTTCCATCATCGGCTCCCTTCCTTCCTTCCTTCTTTCCTTCCTTCCATCATCGGCTCCCTTCCTTCCTTCCTTCCTTCCTTCCTTCCTTCCTTCCTTCCTTCCTTCCTTCCTTCCTTCCTTCCTTCCTTCCTTCCTTCCTTCCTTCCTTCCTTCCTTCCTTCCTTCCTTCCTTCCTTCCATCCATCCATCCATCTTCGGCTCCTTCCTTCCTTCTTTTGAAAGGGGTAACAATCCCTACTAGAGGTGGTTGCAATCTAAGCAAGGGGGGCTGTTACACCCTGAAATATTGAGCTGACGTGCCCCCTCCCTCTCAGGCTCCAAGTCATTCATCCTTCCCACAAAATGTGCAGATGGACAAACAACTGATGTCCCATAATCATGCCCTGTTAGCGCAGGGCTTATGCCGCTCTTAAGGGGAAAAGCTTTCGATCCGCATTTGTGCGGCTGTTGCTTTTGCTGCTGCTGTTAGCGCGGATGGTTCCAGACTTGCGGGTTTCCCCGTGCTGTGCCTTCCTCTGTATCCCACTGTGCTGAAAATTGACAGCTACCCAATTTTGCAATTCGCATGTGGATAGACAGTATCACAGAAGGAAAATAAATGAAATGGGGAAATCGACACAAAAGGCAGCTGCACATAGAAAATAGCATCCCCTCTGAGTGTTTCGGCCTACAGTTTGCCCTAAACAGCATAAACAATGGGTAGGGAACGGTGGGCGATGTTATCCGGTGTCTCTGGAGGGGAGAACCTCCCCATCCATATAATTTTCTGGATTTTATCTGCATGATCACTTTGAGTGGGGAGGGGCAGGTCCTTGGCAAAGGAATATCTAAGCTGGCATCCCCAAGAGTTGGCAACCCAGGGTGCCTCTTGATGCCCACCGATCTGCTACAGCATACTCTCTAAAGGAGTGCTTCCAAACCTTGGGTCCCCAGATGTTCTTGGACTGAAAGTCCCAGAAGCCTTCACCACCACCTGTGCTGGCCAGGATTTCTGGGAGTTTTAGTCCAACAGCATCTGGGGAAACACTGCTCTAAAGTCTTCTCCTTCTTTTTTTCCTTGTGATTGCATCTCGTATGCTTGGCTATCTCTCAGCATGATCGGTTTGTTGGGGGGAAAAATACTGTGTGGCATGCTTCTCCTTAAACAGTGGGTGTTCTGGACACCACACTTCAAGAAGGATGCTGAAAAACTAGAACAAGTTCAGAGGAGGACAGCAAGGATGATCGGGGGGCTGGAAACCAAGCCTTAGGGGGAAAGTCTGAAAGAACTGGCCATGTTTAGCCTTGAGAAAAGAAGACTGAGGGATGATGTGATAGCATTTGAAAGGCTGTCATACAGAGGAAGGACAGGATCTGTTCTCGATCATCCCAGAGTGCAGGACATGCAACAATGGGCTCAAGTTAAAGGAAGCCAGATTTCAGTTGAATATCAGGAAAAACTTCTTAACTGTTAGAACAGTATGACAGTGGAACGAACCAAGTACATACCCCAAGAGGTGGTGAGTGCTCCAACACTGGAGGCGTTCAAGAAAAACTTAAGACAACCACTTGGCAGATCTCCTTTGATTTGTATTCCTGCATTGGCCAGGGGGTTGGACTTGATGGCCTTAGAAGCCCCTTCCAGCTTCACTATTCTATGATTCTATGGCAATGCTAGGCATCTTCCACTGAACTTAGAGGGTTTCCTCCTTATGCAGTTCTTCATTCTTGCTATTCCATTCCTAGTCGCCTTTCCTCCCTCCTCCATGTCTCGCAATCCAGAGACAGGCTGTTTATCTACACTTCCGGCTTCGTTCTTTAACATATGTGTGCCATGAGATGCACATAAAATGCTTTGTTTACCTAAGAAGAACCTAGAAACCTCCTTTTTCAATGGGTGAGACTTGGCTGATCTCCCCACACCTTTCTCTGTACAAAAAAAAAGAGGAGAGGGAAGAGCCAAATTCGAAATCGCTCCAACACAAACTTCCTTTTGCCTTGAGCTTTTCCAGCAGGGGATGGGATTGGGAGTGGGGAGAGTGTTGTGTGGCACAAGCAGAGCAAGAGAGTGGAGCCTGGCACCACAAAAAGGGAAGGGCGCCGACTGAGGGCACCTCGCCCAAGAGTTTCCCCCAAATTTGGAGCCCGTACTGAAGGATGTTCCTGTCTGCCTCCTTACGGGAAGCAGACGTTTTCTCTGTGAATGTCTGTGTGGATGCCAGATAAGCCAGTATTGTTAAGGAGCAGCGACATCTCCGTTTGCAATTCTTCGCTGCATTATGCTTACATTATCCTCACCTCCCACCCCCGTGTTGGCTCTGTTTTTTGATAGCTGAGATGTGATTATAATTTCAAATTGTCTTGTTCGCCTGTCTTCGCTTTGTCTCTTGTATCTGCCCGTCGGCCGTGTATTTCCACGACCGACCGGCCATCCTTCCTTATCAGGGCTGCCGGTGATGAAAACACTGGAAGACTCTTTAGCTGAACCTGCTTCCTGTGTCCGCACAACCTTTCACACTGAATACACAACATGTGCCGGACTTCTGAGTGAGGTGGGACCTGGAGTTACCTGCATCCTCATATTGCCACACCTTTTCAGACCTGTGCCCTTTCAGCCTGAACACCTGAGTAGGTGGCAGTTACGTGGCCAACGTACTGCTTATTGGTTGAGCCGCACACGTACTTCACAGACGCTATAGAGATGGAGGTGGTGGTATTTGTTTGGACTAAAAATCTGATCTATTCCTGTACTGGGAGTTTTATCTCATGTACGCATGCCTTGAAGACCCCCAAATGTGACTCACCTGGGAGAAAAGGCCTAAACAGGAAGTTTTTATTATTGTTGTTTTATTTTTAACAAAGGGTGACAGAAAGGAAAAAGGGATTGAGGTTAAGGGGGAAAAGGAGAAGCAATGACATACTAACATCCATTCTATACATATTGCCATATCAAAATTCCAGATTGCTCTTTTTACTATTTTCTGCCTTCCAGAAATGTATGCTCTTCATACGATGTCTGTTGACTCAACCCATTTATAGAATAAGTCTCATCTTTCAGTTGCCTTTTGTAAAGGACAGTCCTTCATCACTTCTGATAAAATGTCCATTTCCGCTGTTTACCGTATCTTCTCTATAAAATCTTCTTGTTTCGGTACCGTCGGACTTTTTCCAATTTTTGGCATAAAGAATTCTGGCTGCAGTCTAAACAGGAAGTGTTGAGTCCTAGCTAGGCCTAGCTCCACCTAACTTCCTCTTTAGAAGAAAAGGTCCCAGTTGGCACCAGGATAGGCACAGGAATCTTTGGCAGAGACCTAAGTAATTTAATGTGGAGCCTAATGCAAATTACCCACTCTTGTTCCATCCTAGGAAAAGCAGTATGGGGAAGCAACAAAAGGAAGCAAGGGTTAAGGATCCTTCTCCTTTGTCCGAGTCCAAAGTTTGCAGACTTTGAAACTGTATCTGACACCACGCATTGCTCGATCCTGTGTCTGAGAAGAACACGGGTTTTGCAGATGGAGCTGGGGGGAAACAGAGAGATTGTATGTGTGAGAGACACACACAGAGAGGGAAGAATGAGTAAGTGAGTTTGGGGAAATGTCTGGGAAGAAAATCAACCAACCAACCAACCAACCAACCAGCCAACTAACCGAGGCACGTCCAGCCCCTGACCCCCAAGTTATTTTCTGGTCGTATCTTATAGAGGCAGCAAATATTCTTCCAGGCTTCTGTTTATGCACTGCTTATATATCTGTAAATAAAGGAGAGATTTACAAAGATACATTCTAATGCTTCCTCTCTCGTGCAAAGGAAATGAAATCCGGTAGCGCTGCCCCTGGAAAGCTTTCATCACTAGGACAAAATTAAGGGGGAGCATCATGTGAGTGTTAGCCGTACCGACTGGCAGTACACTTTTGCCCTGTCTCATTAATGGTGGAGACTTGTTGTCATAAGCATAAGAATTAAAGCAAATGTTATTACTTACATCCAAAGTAGATCCTGTCCCTTCTTTGTATACGTTTGCATAATAATTGCAAAATAACGGCCACTTTCTACAATTGGAATTCCCATGCAAACCACATGTTAGAATGCCTTGTGCCTATGTATGTTGGGGGCAGTGGAGGTTGACGGAAGCATAGAATACTTGAGTTGGAAGAAGCTTCGAAGGCCATCGAGTTCAACCCCCTGCTCAGCGCAGAAATCCAGATCAAAGCAGATCGGACAGACGTTGGTCCAATTTTCCCATGAATGCCTCCAGCGCTGGAGCACTCACCACCTCCTGATTTCGTTCCATTGTCGTACTGCTCTAACTGTTAAGAAGTTTTTCCCGATATTCAACCTAAATCTGGTTTCCTGTAGCTTGAGCCCATAATTAGGTGTCTTCCACTCTGGGGTGACTGAAAACAGATCCTGCCCATCATCTGTATGACAACCTGTATTTGAAAAGTGCTATCGTATTCCTTGAGGGATATCTTCTTTTCTCAAGGCTCAACATACCCAGTTCTTTCAGTTTTTCTTCATAGAGTTTCCAGTCCCGTGATCATCCCTGTTGCCTTCCTCTGAACTTGCTCTAGTTTGTGGGCATCCTTCTGCAAACTGTGTGGTCCAGAATTTGACACAGTACTCTAGATGAAGCCTAACCAAGTTCACCAACTCATGTTTGGCTCCAGAAATTGCTGGCATATTTCAACACATTATTCCCAAAGGAATATGGTATGAGGAAGTCGGTGAGGCTTCTTGTCCCTCTCTTAGTATTTCCTCGGTACCTTCTGTTTCCTGATGTGGCTGAAGCAGATCTTCCTGGAATTTCATTTTATTTTATGTATTTATTTCACTGAAGTAGCATGGGTTTGTTTTCCCAACTAGATCTGTCCCCCCCCCCCAAAAAAAACCCAGAAACAAATCATTCTTTAAGTATAGATTGAAACCAGTTTTAAAACCCAAGACATTCCATTTTTTACAGCCTGTGGGAAGCTTAGTAGAGACAGAGACAGCCTGCTATCCCATTGAAGGGAATCTCACAGTTGAGGGGCTGCAGCAGAAAAGGCCCCGTCTTGTATATGCACAACCAGTGGTGGAAAATAAAAATGGGCATGTTCTAAGGTTACAAATCCTAGGAAAAGTCATACATGAGGATGTGGTCTTTTTATAGATCCTAGTCTTGACTCACATATGGGTCCCTAAAAAGTGGATGGTTAGTGATGGTCTCTTCCTAACATCCTTCTTTCTGCTTTAGACTGAGTCAAGTCTGGTGGCTCCAGGGTCAGTGCAGCAGATGATCCACTCTGGGTTTTAACCTAAACCAGTGGTTCTTAACCTTTGTTACTCGGATGCATTTGAATTGCAACTCCAAGAAACCCCAGTCAGGACAGCTGGTGGTGAAGGCTTCTGGGAGTTGCAGTCCAAAACTCCTGAGTAACTCAAGGTTAAGAACCAGTGACCTAAACTATAAAGGAGGAGTCATTCAAATTCTTGAACCTGTTTAAGAGATTGGGTTTAGTACCTTTGACAGTTTCTGGAAGTTGGGACTAAAACCCGAGGCAGAGTCACCGGCCCACTGACACTGGAGCCACAAAGTGTTTACTGCCCCTAGTGATTCCCTGCAAACCTACAGAATAAAGACAAACTAACCAGTATGAAGATGGTTGGACAGTGTTATCGAAGCGACCATCATGATTTTGACCCAACTCTGAGAGGCAGTGAAAGATGGGAGGGCCCAGCGTGCTCCGGTCCACGGGGTCACGAAGAGTCGGACACGACTAAACAACAACAAACCAGTATGAAATAGAATAAAACTTGCTTATTGCCTTTACTCCAGAAAGTAGCTACTGTAAACTAGCTAAATGAAGACAACCCTGCCCAATTTTTAGATCCTAGAAAAGTCTCTTCCCCACCCCGTTTTTTTTTTTTTTTTTTAACTTTATCTTCCCAAATCGCCAGCCGTGATGGCTCAGGGATGATGGGAGCAACTTCTGGAGTGTCTCCAAAAGGCACCTTTCTTAAGCTCTGCCCCTTTTTACGAAATTACACCTTTCAAGCCAAGATGCGCTTTTAGGGGAATTTGGAAGGAGTCCCGATTATATTTGCCTGGAACGTCACACGCCATGTTACCTCCTGACAGCTGAGAAAACAATGATCACTCTGGGCACCCATTAGCACGGCTGCTCAACCTCACAATGGCAGTTGAAGAGCACTTTGGGACTATTTGCGCGCCTTTTCCTGAGGTTGGCAGGACAGGAGAGGACCGGCACACATTGCTCATTCCACAGCAATGCACATTTTTTTTGCATTAAAAGCCTCCGCCGCGGCGATGCCTCAATCAAGGCCGATCTGAGCTTGGGTTGCGATTTACATTCACAGCCCAGAAGAACAGCTGTACCTTTTGTCTGCTTTGTCAAAACTCATCTCAGCTCTTTGTACAACTCTGTTTCCCTGCCAGACGGATCTCCCGGGATCCAGAGCTGTCGGGTTTCTGAGGATCATCGCTTTTTTCCACAGCAGACCTGCGCGGTGCCGGCTGACAGAAGCAAAGCCAAAATGGAGCCGCTGAGAAACAACTGGGAGGTATTGGCAGACTTCGAAGGTTTCCTGATGTAAAAAAAAAAAGAATAGATAACGCTCAGCTTCCAAGACCTCTGGGATGATGAGAATACACTGGAACATTAAAGATGAAAATGAAGAACCGGGCTGGGATGGCTGGCTGATTGGAATTAGGATCACCTCAAGACGTTTTGGGATGAGGCAAAAATAGCAACAAGAACTCTGTGCTGACCCCTGAATTCCGCCTACTGAAGCTGACTGGACAGCTAGTTGAAGGAGAAGTCAATTCAGGCAACAGGGTATAGCCTTCTACCACATTTGAGGGCACCTGTGCCTAGAAACATTACATTTTTGAACCACAAATCCTAGATTCCCCAGCCTAGAATCTCCTGCTTTTCTTCCAGAAGAGGACTTAAAGCAATTTACCAGAAGCTCCTGGCAATCAGAATAGAGCTATGAGAAAAAATAGTCAAGGCTGCTAGCAGGGCCATGAACTCATGGCAGATTTTAATACGAACTTCAAAGGAGATGCCAGGCTGTTGAGCCTATTTTGGGAATAGGTTTCAACACCTGGGACAACTCCCATAAAGAATAGACTAAAAGCTGGAGCAGATTTTCTCTCCAACTGATGCTGAAGCCACCAGTCCCCACAGATGAGAAGGCCCAGAATCCCCCAATCAAAATGACACCCACTAACTGTCCTTCCTAGCTAAGGAATTCTGGAGTTTTCATCCAAGGGATAAATTTGCTATGCTCTGCATCAAGAGGTTCCACTAAAGGCCAAAGGAGAATTCAGCTTTGCAAGGACCTCTGTAGATTTCCTTCTGATCCCTTAGCTATACTCTGCATCTGCAGGTCTAGGGGAGAGGGAAATCTGTCTTACATTCTCCCACTCTTTTATAAGGCAGCCACCAGGAAGGGAGTCGGTGAAGAGCTTTAAAAGGGCAATGGGCACATCACTATTGCTTCCTTCTTAAAATGGCAACGCAGGAAATCTGTTCTTCTACATTTTCCATTCCCTTTACAACAAAGCCTTCCTCTTCCCTGGATCTGAAATCAGTGGTGTTGCAGCCACAAGACGTACACTACTGAAGACTAATCAATCTTATATCACCTTTGGGAGTGGGGAATTTTTTAGCACCCAAGTATTTTTGGCCTACAACTCCCATCAGCCCATCCCAGTTTGGATAAAGGTAAGGGACTGTATGGTTATAGATAGTCCCAAGCACCTGGAGGATCCCGATCTTTGAGATTACAAGATTGGCTATAGCCACCTGGTACATCTATGCTTCTTCTACTAGTGTTTTTTAAAGTTATTTCTCCTTAATTTTGATGGAGATGGGAAATGCCTCTTTGGTGGACATGTTGGCTGTGGGTTAATGGGAACTGTAGTCAAATAAAGTAATAGTTTTCCATCTCTGAATTTTAAGTAATATGCCTACTTTATGGGTAGTTTTTCACTGCCCTAAAATGGCTCAAAAATCTGTTGTATTTTATTGCATTCTTCCTTATTATGAAATAAAATACATTACTCTACCTAAATCATAACGATCCTTGACTATGTGCAAAAAAGAGAGAGCCCAAACTGAAAATCTTTTTTTTTTTTTGTTACTTCTAGCAGCAGGAGCCAGCCACCATCAACAAATAAAACTTCAATGGCAGGAGGTAGCCACCATTACAAAATAACCTATGACAGAGAATATAAAATACATACCTTGTATAGTGAGACAGCTGGGTAAGTGAGGCTCATCAGACATGGAAGGCAGCCCATCTAGGCAAAGGAAAACTCCGATTTCAAACCTCCACTGCCTTGTGGCTATATCCACTAATGGAAAAGGCTTCAGGAGACAAGGTGTATTCATCAATGCTTTTTCTCATGGGGTTCTAGGACTGTGTCAGATACCTGAGACTTCTGGATTCTCACACCTGGTCCACCAGGTTGCGCACCAGATCAAAAATCCGTCTCCCATGCTGGTTGAAGGATTCTGGGATTTGTAGTCTAAACAACGAATATTTCCAAAGTATGAGATGTAATCCTAGATGCAAAGTCAAATCTGTTTTATATTTCCTATGAGGTTCTCCACCAGTAATCCATGTGTGGAAGCATTTTCTCTTCGGTGTCCAAAACCTGTGACCTTTCCAGCACTGGGGCTAATTCTATAATGTCAGAGCATACTTTGTAGGTTAAAAAAAATGAGTAGTGGGAAAGAAGAGGAACTGAGATACACATGGGATCAGGAGTGAGTGTTGAATGCCAGGATATTCTTATCATGTTTATTTTCCCCGTGTTTTACTCCTGACGGCAAATCTTCCTTTCTTTAATGAAAAATCAAATCGCTTGCAAATCTTCCTCGCAGCTTTAATCACCTCCTGGGTCTCCAGTTATGTTTTCAACAAATTGGAACAAAAGAACACAAGTGGATAGAAGAAGCGGTATTAAGCAACTGCATTAGTTCCTTCTAAGCGAATTCTGTTCATAGGGCTGACCTACAGGATAACATTTGCCTCTGGTTCTTCTTCGGCTGTGTTGAGATAACAGTGCCGTAGACTGTTGTTGTTTTTCCAGTTGTCACCTAAACTGTATCCTGAGCATGGAGAGGAGTAAACAAGGCTCTCAGGGTGCTCTCTGCTAGGCGAAGAGGGTAAAAAAAAGTAAAATAAAGCCAAATTGCATGACACCTGTTTTGCATAATTTATTCCGCAATGTTTTGCTGTTTTGCATTTTGCTTTTTTCCTAGCTGAAGGATGCAAGAAAGTGAGCAAATATAACCCCGGAGGCTTATTTGAGCTACAATCTTTCACCATTACAATCTTACTTAGATGGGAGTTTTTTGGCTGTTGAGAGGCTATGTGGTGCTGCCAGTTTACTTTCAGATATATCATCAGAACCGTAAATCATCACCCCCATCAACTGAAAATGCAGACCTGGAAGGGACCTTACAGATAATTGAATTCAGCCCCTGCTAAGGAGACACAGGGGGGATTCAAACTCCCAACCTCTGGCTCTGCAGGAGAAAACAAAACCACCGAGCCATCCAGTAAAGTTCATGAGCTTGCTTTTTTTTCTGTTTTGTGTGTGTTTGTTTAGCAAGGGGAAAAAAAATAAGAAGTAAGGATTTTCAGGAAATAGATTTCTTCTCTTGCTACCAACATTTAATGGCTTTTTCTATACTTCTGGGAAATCCTAACCTATGTACAATCCCACTGCAACACTGTGATTCCCTACAGATTTAGGACAGGTGACCTCCAGATGGCAGCTATATTCTGCTGTTGCTTTGACTATAGATTTCACAATCCTTGATCATCATCCATGTTGGCATCACAGGGATTCCCAGTTATGCATCCGAACGAGGACATCCTCAAAAAATCATAAAAGCCTTTCTTTCCCTATCAGTTGCATATTTTTCTTTTTAAACAGGTCCTGACAGTTGAACAGTTTAAGTGGATTATTTAGACTAACCAAAATATTAATTGGTTTATCTGGAAAAAGACTGAATTAAAGCAGGGGTCGGCAACATCCCAAGAATAGGGGCCACACAGTCAAACCCTGGACCTTGCAAGGCCACAACCACAGTCCCATGATTCCCCCCGTACAAAAAAAATTTCTTACAAAACAGCATTGTGGTAGATTGGTTGGCTGGCTGGCTGGCTGGCTGGCTGGCTGGCTGGCTGGCTGGCTGGCTGGCTGGCTGGCTGGCTGGCTGGCTGGCTGGCTGGCTGGCTGGCTGGCTGGCTGGTTGGTTGGTTGGTTGGTTGGTTGGTTGGTTGGTTGGTTGGTTGGTTGGTTGGTTGGTTGGTTGGTTGGTTGGTTGGTTGGTTGGTTGGTTGGTTGGTTGGTTGGTTGGTTGGTTGGTTGGTTG
Organism: Pogona vitticeps; assembly: GCF_051106095.1. Taxonomy (NCBI): domain Eukaryota; kingdom Metazoa; phylum Chordata; class Lepidosauria; order Squamata; family Agamidae; genus Pogona; species Pogona vitticeps. The sequence continues at coordinate 4,978,906 of NC_135796.1, read as the reverse complement.
GTTGGTTGGTTGGTTGGTTGGTTGGTTGGTTGGTTGGTTGGTTGGCTGGTTTTTAGCTGAAGAATTCCTCTTGTACCCTTTAGCGGCCAAAAAAATGTGGTATTTTTTTTAAGTTGTGTGTGGGGCCTTAAATAGTCTTGGGAGCCCTCAAAGCATGCTAAAATAATCCATACTCCCCAGAAATTCTTCCAAAAAAACTTTTAGGGGTGCAAGGGATAATGAGATATCTTGGAGGCCAGGCAGTCCAGACCTGAATTAATGATACAAACCCTACTGGTGTTGATGTAGCTTGCCATGGCTAACTGAAGCTAATTGATAAGGTGCAGAGGCATTTCCTGGTTGCACAGTTAAATGCCTGACCAGTCAATCAAGACACAGCCCAGCACCCTTATCAACTAGCTGCATTCATTTACACAATAATAATAATCTCATGCTGTCAACTCAATTCTGAATTATGATGGCCCTTTCCAGAGTTTTCTAGGTCAAAATATGTAGAAGTGGTTTACCATTTCCTTCTTCTAGGGGCATCCTGGGACTGTCCAGCTTGCCCATGGTTACCCAGGCTGACTCTTCTTGCAGGAGGCCCAATGAGAAGTCAAACTCTCAACCTCTGGCTATACAGCCAGATATTGAAACCACTGAGTTACCCAAACCTTATGCAAAAACCACTGGGATTCTGGCCAAAGTATATGATCACAGAGCTAAATAGTGGTTGGCAGACCCATTGAATCAAAGAGATTCTACAAATAACGTTGAGTTTAAAAGTCTTGTTCACTCAGTGGGACCACTCAAGTTGTGATAAATATTGGATTTAGGCAAGTCTGAATATATTGCAGTTCAACTGAAGCCTAGGGAATGAGTCAGCCCCTGTACAAAAGCAGACAAAATTGAGTGGTCCCTAAGCCCCCAAGGCACAAAGAACTGATGGCTAAAATGAGACTTTGAACATTTACAGTAATTTACCCATTGGTGTGTGACCTTGGGAACTCCCTTAGATTTTGCAGCTCTCAAATCATGTTTCCCAAGAATAGCATTCTGCAGACAGGGAGGTGCATCGCACCCCAGATGAGGCTATTAATCATCAGTCTGAGTTGTGTGCATGGGGCGTGAATAACCCCAGGTGAGGTTCTCTGCTTGGGCAGTGGAGCAGTAATGCAGTCAATCATTACTTGCCGCATTCCAGAGACTGGTTTCTGATAGTTGTACCTGTTTACTATCAGCATAAGGTACGTCCTGCTGGAGGCACAAGACAGAAGACTTTGGAAATGTCATGCCATGTCTCGGAATGCCTGTTGGTGATACTGGGGGACTTGAGCCAGATATCCTTGATGAGCGATGTCTGTGTTTGACGTGCATCCATGGATGTGTTCAGGCATCCAGGTCTGTCATTCATAGAACTGAAGAATAATTGAATTGGAAGGGTCTTATAAGGCCACTGAGTCCAACTCCCTGCTGAATCCAGGAGTCCAAATCAAAGTAAATCTGATAGATGGTTGTCCAATTTTCTCTTGAATGTCTCCAGCGTTGGAGCGCTCACCACCTCCCGAGGTCATGGGTTCGACGGTTGTACTGCTGTTGCAGTTCTTGCATTTTTCCTGGTATTCATACTAAATCTAGCTTCCTGTAACTAGAGTCCGTTGTTGCATGTCCTGCACTCTGGGTTGATCGAGAACTGATCCTGCCCCTCTTTCGTATGGCAGCCTTGGAAAAATGCTATCCTATCTCCCCTCTCTCTTGCTTTCTCAAGGCTAAACATGCCCAGTTCTTTCAGTCTTTCATCCTAGGGCACTTTATTAAGTATGCAAACAGCCCCAAAAAAGGGCTCGTTGATTAGGGTTGACCTGCTCGGTGTCATTTTGGTAACACCTTCCATCTCTGAGTCTGTGTCGCTGTCTGCGGACTGCTGATTCTTTGTGAAGACCCCATTCCTGAGAATGGAGAAAGACAGAGGCAATGGCCATGGACCAAAGGGTGCAAAACCAAAGGGCCATGGCAGTCATCCGCAAGAGGGAACCTAAACATCAATACTTTCTGCCCTTCCCCTTTGCCCCACCCTTCCTCTTCCCTGGATCTGAAATTAGTGGTGTTCCAGTTGCAAGACCTTGATGATTTAATCAATCACCTTTCCAGCAGGAAAAGCAAGGAAAATGCATTTCTAAAGTAAAGAGCATGCTGTCATATGTTGTGTTTTTTTACAGACACTCATCAAACAAAAGAAGGTGTAAATGATCTTAAAATAACTTGGTCTGGCATTTATTTGAGAAGGCATATGGAAATTCAAGGTCAAGAGGGCTTGCAACCATTATTTCTAGGAAGATACATTTCTATGTTAACGAGCATGCTGTCAGATGTATATTTCTCTTGCCCCATTTATGATTGTGTTGAGTGAATCCCGGATTTAACAAAAGGAATTCATGGGGCTTCTAGTCATCCATTCCCCCACACCCAGATGAAGCTCTTTACCCTGCCCCTTGGTAACCCCAGAATTGCAAAGATACTCCTCATTCAATTCATATTCGCACATTTGTCCAAAGACAGTAGTCATTTCGAGTGTTATTATTGTTTCGTTATGTGCCATCAAGACAGTTCTGAATTATGATGGCCCAAGGAAAGTTGCCAAGGTATGTGAGATATTTACAGAGTGGCTTTACCAGTGCCCACCTCCCTTGAGTTTCCATGGCGAAGCAAGGATTTGAACCCAGGTCTCTTGAGTCCTAGGGATGTGGTGACGCTGTGGGTTAAACTGCAGAAGCTTCTGGGCTGCAAGGTCAGAAGACCAGCCATCGTAAGATCGAATCCACGTGACGGAGTGAGCTCCCATTGCTTGTCCCAGCTCCTTCCAACCTAGCAAAGCATGCAAATGCAAGTAGATGAATAGGTACCACCTCGGTGGGAAGGTAAACAGCATTCTGTGTCTAGTCATGCTGGCCACATGACCATGGAAACTGTCAATGGACAAATGCTGGCTCTACAGCTTGGAAACGGGGATGAGCACCGCACCCTAGAGTCAGACACGACTGGACATTAGTCAAGGGGAATCTTTACCTCCGGAGTCCTAATGCAACACTCTGTTCACTACATTACATTGGCTCTTCCTAGCATTTATAGTGGCTGTTTTTCCCCCTTTCTTGTTTTGTAGTTCAACTAGGAATATGAAGAAACGTTGCCGTCGCCAGGATTTGAGGTGCTATGAGAGTTGCACCACTGCTCTTGTGTGGCAGAGCAAATCAACATTCTAAAAGGCAATTTTAAAAATGGGGTGCAGCCCCCCCACAAATTATAATGTGAATCTGGACTTCAAACCAACAGCAGTTGTAGCAAAATCCAGGACCTGAAAAGTGAAGTCACTTCTCTCCACACTCCCTTGCCATCAGCTGAAGAGCCTGTTCGCTCGCGAGCATGATGGATCATCCGGATTTATCAGCCCCCATCAATTGCCAACCAAAGCAGAGGTTTCATCCCAGGACTTGATGATCATCCGTGTTTTCCAAGCAATGGATACCTAGAGTTGAAAAAGAGACCTGGAAATTCCTTTGTGTTTGGATGAGAAGTGGTTAATTGTTGAAAAATGGTACCAGGTCCTAGGATTTTCCCCTGCCTCGTTTCTCTTTGTGAATAGTAATCATCAGAAGAAGGTATGCTATAGACAATCTTGATTGCTGATACTGGTGTCATCAATGATCAAGTTGCCCTTTGCTAGGTAAACTTGGTGTCCCTTTTCCTGCTGGCAATGCAGGCATGTTATTTACACCAAACTGTTAATTCTCATAGCACTCCTCTCTAAGTGTTTCTTAGCAGAAAGATTAGATACCAGAGTTCCAAGTGATTTTGCATTTAAGATCATTTCCTGGCATTTTGACTCAAGTGGATCTATGTTTTGGATCGTGGCATCAGAATGTGAAAAGCACAATATCACATATTCATAAACTGCAGATTTTTGAAGAATTCAATTATAGTTATGACTGGCCATTTTTGTCTTGGTGAGATGGCCTTCAAGATGATCCATTCCCCCTCAAGAGACCATGACTCCTGCAAGCTTAAGACTTCAAATGATGTCTTGAACTTCTACCAAAGCTTTTGTACACTGCACATCATATACTCGTCTAAAATTCTAATCTATATCAAAAGTTGTGTTTCCCCCCTCTTTTGTGTTAGCAACTACATGTGTGCATGAAAAGACACAAAGCACAAAAGAACAACCTGATGCTATGGACATGAAGCAACCCATGTGCTTTTAGCAAACCATGCACCAAAGCAATCAAGATTGTAGTTCTCCATTTTATGCATTTTATCCCTTCCCCACCAAAAGACTACTGTCACCTCATGCTATTTGGAAAACATTGCAAGTCCCCTTTATTGCAAGAGGACAAGCGAGGAACAATATTCCCAAACCCACACTTCTGGAGGGCATTAGAATGTAGAAAGGCTGGTCTACAGAGAATTGGAGAGAGCTGTCCATGGTGCTAGCCCCGTTGCTTCATTTGACTGTAGATGCTCTTCTCCAGTGTTCGTATCAAGCCTGAAACTAGGGCTGTACACATTTTCCCCTAACTGGCCTCCTCTGGAAACCAGTTCAGGACTTCAGAATCTCAATTTCATCCAGAGTGATTCAGGCCTCGTCTGTTTCAATTTGGGCTCTGCATTTGAATGGTTTTATCCATATGCAAAGTTGATCCACTAGAAAACCGAAATGGCTGTAACTGTTTTGTTTCTGCACTCTTCTACATTAAATTTGGCAGCTTGACAGGTATTAAAGAGGACCGAAAACCTGATGAATTTCAGACAGCTAACTCCAGGGCTTTGCATATTATGCATCCTTAAAATATGTCTTCTTTTTTTAAGAACACTCCTAGGCTGAGATGATGTGCGCGCCATCTAATTTGATTTCTGCTATGGATCAAAACTGATTTGGAAGTTCTCTTTACTTTATCCTGGATCTAAAACTGGTATTCTGCTTTAATCTGGGCTTCATACAAATGGGTCTGAATTAGGCTTGGAATTTTTTACGTTTTCTGAATCTGGTTCACATTCTTAATTGAAATGTGCTTTGTTTCACCTATGAAACATTGAGATCCAGAGCTGCTCGCATGTGGCTGTAAGGGCAGTCAGACAAATCCTCTCACCCATCGAGGAATCTGGCATACGAGCTTGCCTATGGCATGCAGGATATCACTTTATTTATATCAGCCCATTAATTCTCGTTGCATTCCTATCTAAACATTTCTTAGCAGAAAGATAAGAGATAAGAGTTACTGGTGATTTTGCATTTAAGATCAAATCCAATTTAGGTTATAAAATATGAGTCTCATTTCTCTGGCTCAGCTTTCCTCCCTGGATTGCCTTTTTCCCTTCACTCTCTCCTCCTTTATACAGTTCCAAAATATTGAGATAATGTGGTTATAATAGTACTAAGCATGAGATGTCTTTCGACAGCTGTTTAATTCCGTTTTAAACTGTCCATTAAATCAGGCTCTCTCTATTTAATGGTTGATGTTGCAAAAAGGATGCGTGCCTCTTGGTGAAAACGCCTATGCCCACAAAAGCCACAATGAGCATAGAGCAAGGCATTCTTCCAGTTCAGCCTAAGGCCAATATGAGGTTAGGAGTCTGTGTGGAATCTCGCCATGACAGCATTTTTATTTGAGTTTAAAGCATCTTGGCACAATGATACAGCCTGTCTGGCCCTCGTGAGAAATGTCAGGGAAACTGCAAGGCTCAAATGCAGTGGGAATCCAGTCACTCCCATTCAGAGCAATACCAAATCCACCCTAGTTTTCTGCATGAACTTTTAAGGAGCTAGAAAGGTGATGAACCTATTTTGCTGGAGGTGGTTTCAGGACCTTGGACAGCTGCAGATTAGAGTAGAGAAATCACCTCCCACTTTCCATTGCATAGCTGCATAACCTTCCTGGAATTATTGCTGCCTTTGTTGTTGTTATGCACCATCAAGTAGCTTCCCAGTTACAGTGACTGCATGAATTAGCAACCTATAAAGGTCTTGTTAACACCCCACTCAGATCTTGCAAACTGAAGTCCATGGCTTCCTTTATTGAGTCAATGCATCTCATCTTAGGTCTTCCTCTTTTCCTACTGTGTTTTCCCCATGCTTTTTCTCTTTTCCAGTGAGTCTTGTCTTCATATTATGTGCTCAAAGCATGATAACTTCAGTTGAGTCATTTCCTGGGACTGCAGACCTCAAAAAACAGAATGGCTAGAGGTAGCTGGGTATAGTGATTAGAGTACTGAACTGGGACATGGAAAATCCACCTTCAGGTCCCCAGCAAGGCATGTAACTCGCTGAGCAAACTTATGCCATTCCCTTCCTCTCTCAAACTTGCTTACTCAAAAGATTACAATAAAAACAGCTCTGTGGTTTAGGTCTCTGTCTGTGGACCCAGAGGTCAATTCCCCACTTGGTCCTCCTTGGCAAGTAGTGTTTTTTCCTCTTTATTTTTGTTTATTGGATTTTTATTTTGATGGGAGATTGAAGCCCTCCAGGGCTAACTCCAATCCTACACAATTAGAAAGGACCTCAGAACATGAATGGAACTTGTTACTCATCACTGAGATAAGTCTCATTGGTTTCAATTTATCTACTGTGTTGTCATGTCGGAACTGACTTCTAGCAACCCTCACAGGGCTTTCGAGGGAAATGAGATATTTAAGAAGAGGTTTTGCCAGTTCCACTCCTTCAGTGAGTTTCTGTGGCCAAATGGGGATTTGAATCTCGTTCTCCAGAGTCCTACCCATCATTCTGTTAACTACACGACACTGAGAATCGAATCTACAGCAACTGCAATTAAAACTGACATTTTAATAGCTGTTAAAGAAGAAGGAAACAGGGACGTGGTGGTGCTGCGGGTTAAACCACAGAAGCCTCTGTGCTGCAAGGTCAGAAGATCTGCAGTCGTAAGATCGAATCCACATGACAGAGTGAGCTCCCGTCGCTTGCCCCAGCTGTCGCCAACCTAGCGGTTCGAAAGCATGCAAAATGCAAAATGCGAGTAGATAAATAGGTACCACCACGGTGGGAAGGTTGTGGCATTCCGTGTCTAGTCGTGCCGGCCACATGACCAGGGAAGATTGTCTTCGGACAAACACTGGCTCTATGGGTTGGAAATGGGGATGAGCACCGCCCCCTAGAGTCGGACACGACTGGACTTTACTAAAGAAGAAGGAAAAGAGGAGGAGGAAGAGGAGGAGGAAGAAAAAAAACCTTGCAGTCTAAACCAGTGGTCCACAACCTTGGGCCTCCAAATGTTCTTGGACTTCAACTTCTAGCCAGCAGAGGTGGTGGTGAAGGCTTCTGGGAGTTGTAGTTCAAGAACATCTGGAGGCCCAAGGTTGGGAACCACTGGTCTAAACTGAGGATGACAGGGAGTCCAAACTTTATTTATTTATTTATTTTATCCTTGGACTTTCCATTTTGAACTGACAACATGGTGTCAACTGGCCTAATCTGAAGGAGTATCAGAAGGAAAATCTGAAGGCACATCAGTACAATGTGGTCTTTCTTTGACAAGCAGGAACCAACAATCACCTTGGATTTTTGTCACGCAAATTCCAGAGCTTTAAAAAAAGTTACTTTTTTGGACAGGAGGATTCTGGGAGTTATAGTGCAGAAAAATAATACAATTTTTGACCTCTGCAATCTGCATTACAAGAAGTCAAGGCTGGTGGTGCTTACTAGTGGCCTTGGGGATTCTGGGAGCCGTAATCCATAAAGGGGACATTTCTAGATCCTTGCAGACCCCTTCGTCTTTCCCTGTTGCTTCCAGGACAAAAAAACACTGAAAGAAAGGGCACTGGGGGAGGGATGATGACTATTGCTGCAAGAATTCTCCATCTCTGTCGCCTCTTTTTACAGTTTGTGTCTCACCAATTGCTCTCCGGTTATGATGTGTTCAGACATCTCTCTCTCTCTCTCTCCCCCTCCCTCCCTCCCCCCCCCCATTCCAGCATGTTTGTTTTCCATTTGCAAGGCAGATAGAAGAAAAGCTTCAGTCACAACACAGCACGCTCCAGCGGCTCTGAAAAAGCAGAACACAATGAGCAGACGCACTCCGGTACTGGAGTGAACAGACCAGGGGGAAGAAAAAGCAGGCTTCCATTGTCTGATAATGTGTCTTAAATGGGATTTTTTTTAAAAAAAGAAAGTAAGTAAGAAAACGCTAAACTGAACCCAGACAAAACCTTGACTTCTGTCTTTGTTCTCTCCACTCAGTCTATTAGCTACGGCAGCCGGGTCTTTCTGGGACTGCATTTGAAAGTGCAAAGAAAAAAAAATGTCCCCTTCCAAGATGTAAAGAAACAAAGCAGTCCAGCAAAGGAAGTGGGCAGGCGTCCGGACAAGATCCCTGCTGGATACAGTGGGAGAGCTCTCCAGCATAAATCTAGCATCAGGGAGGTGGTCCAAAGAATCTTAGAATCATAGAATCGTGGAGTTGGAAGAAGGCCATCGCGTCCGACCCCCTGCTCAAGGCAGGAATCCAGATCAAAGTAGATCAGACAGATGGTGCCCAATTTTCTCTCGGATGCCAGGAACCAAAATAACTTGCAGGTAGTCCTTTTGCCCTTCACCTATGCCAGGCTGGTATATCACCCAGACACACCTGACACCTGGAGGTAGGTAAGATTGGGTCTGATTCGTACTTGGAAGGAACCGAAGTCACCCCCAGGTGGAGATAGGAAAGGATCCCATCCACATATCTGGACAGCCGCTGTCCATCAACGTTGGCAGTTTGGATTGGATTCAGTTGGTTTATACTGAATCAGATCCTTTGCCTACATAGCGCAATATTGCCAGATCTGACTGACAGCAACTTTCAGACTTTCAGACAGGAGTGTTTCCTAGTATCACCTGGAGATCCCTGATATTCGACCTTGGAAAACAAGAAGGTGCCATATAGACAGGCCGGGGGCTCTGATGATGGACCCCTTTAGAATTGATTCCAGACAATTCCATGGAATTCTGGGTTTTTATTTTCATTTAATTTCATTTCAATATATATCCTATCATTCTCCATTCTGGGAGTTCACCTTTGAGACAATTAAATTTGGCTCACCTGGACAAAAGGCCTAGCTGGGAAATCTTTTTGATATACCGTGTTTCCCCAAAAAGAAGACAGGGTCTTATATTAATTATTGCTCCCAAAAATTCCTTTAGGGCTTATTTACAGGGTTTTTTTTTCATGTACAACGATCTACATTTAATCAAATACAGTCATGTCATCTTCTGGTTGCTGCACAAGGGTGGAGGGAGGAGTTTCATTTAACTAGGGCTTATTTTTGGGGTAGGGCTTATATTACAAGCATCCTGAAAAATCATACTAGGGTTTATAGAATCATAGAATCACAGAGTAGGAAGAAGCCACAGGGGCCATTGAGTCCAACACCCTGCCATGCAGGAACTCCATCAAAGCACTCCCGACCGATGGCCATCCAGCCTCTGCTTAGAAACCTCCAAAGAAGGAGACTCTACCACACTCCGAGGCAGCATATTAGTTCTTCCCGAGATTCAGCAGCGTCTCTTTTCCTGTAGTTTGGAACCACTGCTCCTTGTCCTAGTGTCTGGAGCCGTGGAAAGCAAACCTGTCCCTTCCTCCACATGACATCCCTTCAAATCTTTAAACATGGCTATCATGTCCCCTCTCAACCTTCTTTTTGTAAGACTCCCTGGAAAAGACCCTGATGTTAGGAAAGTGTGAAGGCAAGAGGAGAAGGGGATGACAGAGGATGAGATGGTTGGACAATGTCATTGAAGCGACCACCATGAACTTGACCCAACTCCAGGAGGGCCTGGCATGCTCTGGTCCATGGGGTCACGAAGAGTTGGACACAACTAAATGACTAAACAACAACAACAAACATTCCCAGCTCCCTAAGTCGCTCCTCATAGGGCATGGCTTCTAGACCTTTGACCATTTTGGTCACCCTCCTCTGGACACGTTCCAGGTTGTCAACATCCTTCTTGAACTGAAGTGCCCAGAAGTGGACACAATACTCCAGGTGAGGTCTGACCAAAGCAGAAGAGAGTGGTACTATCACTTTCCTTGATCTAGATGCTATACTCCTATGGATGCAACCAAGAATCACATTGTATCCGTGGCTTTTATAAGGCTAAAGGCTCTTAATTTCTCATTCAAAACTAAGTCACTCCAAAATATTTTATATTACAACTAGAATAGCTCACACAAGATACTACTGCTGGCCGGGAAGAATCAGTTTCCTCTGTTTCCCCACAGAGAGCAGCTTGGCTCATAAGGAACAGGAGAGACTGAGGGTGGTAGCAGGTGATGTCATGGTCTCTGCTAATCAAAACATGCCGGTGTTTCCACCTTGTGAGCCCTGGCTCCGTTACATCACTGAGAATCTGGCCAACTCCCGGCTCTTGAGGGGCAAAATACCTTTATTTGCCTCCTTTCCTTTCCCAAGTGACAAGTCCGTATTTAAAAACAAGCCCGTTCTCTCACCTGCTCTGCACTGCATGGGTCTAATTAAAGAGAACAAGACAGATGGAAAAGCTGTGTGGGGCTTAGGAAACGGTGTCAGATGGGAGGCTTCAGCTGCGATTCCTTGCTTTGCTTGTTTCTTTCTTCCTCTTTTTTTTTGTGATGATGGATTCTTGGTTTTAATAACAGTAAAAGAACAATTCAGGATGGCCTTGTCTCCCTCAGAGGTGGAAGGTCCCTCCTGCAAGAGAAAGTGTGTAGGCAGTTTTCTTTCCTGGTACATATCAGTGGTTATGATCTCACTGCGCAACCCGCTCTGCCTTAAACCAGAGCATCTTCTACCTGCATTGACAGCTCCATGGTAGAGTAGCTGCTTCACATGTGTAAGGTTCCAGCTTTGGTGCCCAGAGGGCTGAGGGAAGATCCTGCCTGAAAGTAGGGGTCGCCATTTCCCCACAGTGTGAATAATCCCCAGCCAGAAAGATCAATGGTCTCAGCTACTCTATGCAAATGTCCTGTGTTCCCATAAGTGGGACAGAAGGAATTATGTTTCGGGGCCCGGCCAAGTTATTTTGCTGCCCGAGGCTAACCGTGAGATAGTATATGGGCACTCACAGCCACTTGACATACAGAAGTTATCTAAGCTGTCAGCCCTCGCTAGAGAGCACCAGATGAGCATAAGGGAAGTGGGGACGCTTGACTCTGAAGTCAAGGGGATGTGGCAAATCCGTTCTGGGTTTCAGCCCAAAATTTAAAGGACTTATCCAAAGTTCTGGATGCATCTAAGTAGATCAGCTTCAGCACCTTGGATAGATCTCATAAAGTTCAAAATAAAATCCATCACATACCCATCCCATGAAACTGGAGTCACCAGCTTCCATTGGTTGAAGGTGAAGCGCAGGCTGTCTAGAGCAGCGGTCCACAAATCTGTGGTCCATATGCTGCAGGACCGCAGCTTCCAGAGTCTCTGACCCACAGCCATGCTGGCTGGCCATCCTAGAGAATCTAAGGCTGCAAATGGGTGCACTTGAACACAGTTAATCTGAGGATAGCCAAGACTCTGGATAGTTGCTGCCAGTTCATATAAGCAACGCAAAAGGAGATGGGCCATTATTAGAAAGCTGGCAAGTAGGTAGGTATAAATATTGAGTTTGTTCTGATTAGTTCCTTTCTCTGCCAATAACAAGGGTCAAGTTACCCACAGGTCGCAACTTAACAAGGAATAACTTCATTACTTTTATGTATAGCTGAAACCTTTTAATTCATTTTTGTAGCCATGAGAGTCTGTTAAGGACAAGGGCATAGGAAAGACCTTTCAACATTTCAGAATGCAAATAGATCCCAAGCAAAAATCCCATCCCAAACCATGGCATCCAGGGAGCAGGGGCATGGCCATTTAGGGTCCCTAGGAGGCCACATTATTTGGGCGTTATGGGTATTCTTCTTTTGGTTAACTGAGTATGAGGCAGAAAAACTACAGCATAGAATTATGGAGAAATCAACTCAGTCTCATCAACCTCCCCCCCCCATTTCTTTTGCACACAAACTGTGTATGATATCCTAGAAACGTTTAAGGTAAAAAAGAAATAGAGGTACCTTTACTTACAGTTACCATCTTTAGTTTCAGTCAGAAGAAGAAAAGGAAAAGGAAAATGGAGTCTCCAGTACATGGAAGACACCCTCCATGCTTGTTGCTTAAAGCAGTGGTTCTTAATATTGGGTTACTCAGGTGTTTTTGGACTGCAACTCCCAGAAGCCTTCACCACCAGCTGTGCTGGCTGGGGTTTCTGGGAGTTGCAGTTAAAAACACCTGAGTAACCCAAGGTTAAGAACCACTGGCTTAAAGGAAGGTCACAGAGAAAAGACTATCACCACAAAGAAAGCAAGAAAGAAAGCAAGCAAGAAAGAAAGCAAACAAACAGAAATAAGAGCTGGGGTTTGCCTAAAATGCCAGAGGCAGGAAAGAACCATACCAATCGAATTAGTGACAAAGGACAATCACAATGGTGCACAGAACTTTGTTGACCACTGAAGAATCTAGGACACTCCTCCCTTTATAATTTTGGGAGGTTTGGTGATTCATCTGCAGTTGATACCTCTACAGTACTAACATCTTTGTTCTTCTGCTCTAAAAGCTCAATGGCTGTTATTTCAAGAACATAAGAAAAGGTCTGTTGGACTAAGTTAAAGACCTATCTAGGCCGGCACACTGTTTTCTACAGTGACCAATTAGCTAGCTCTGGAACACCCAGACACCCAGAAACAGAGCATCAGATGAACCCTACTGCATTGCTTGTCCCTACCATCTGATATTCAAAGAGGTCTTGGATGCTCTATTTAGCTATTACGGCCCAACAATTGTTGCTTCTTCTCTCCCTGGCTTGGAGTCAGGGGATGGAGGACATTTTTAGGCTCAAGAATGGAACACCAAATTATGAGCAGACTCAAAGAGGACATTCTAGCATTGAATGGGGCCATAAGCTGATGATGGGACCAAAGCAAAGTATCTGAGATCACTTGTAATTTGTACATGTCCACACCCAAGCACAAAACTCACAGCTAATCAGTTCTCTGCAAGTTGTCCCAGTGCACCAGTTTTCCCAAGCTGCCAAGCGGAGCTGAGTTTCATGCAACAACTTCCAGGGTTCCAAAGCAGAGTTCCTTGCAACAAATTCATGGCCTTCGAAATTCCATGCAACAAGCTTTGTACGCTGCAAAGCAAAGCTCAGATCTAGGCTACAGCTTCCCAGGATGCAAAGCACAGTTCAGTTCCATGCAACACCTTCCCTGGTTGTAAAATGGAGCTCAGTTCCAAACATCTTTCACGTGCAGAAAAGCAGTGTTGGGCTCCATGCAGTGACTTAATGGCGGCAAATAGTCTGTTATCTCCAATCGCCATCACTGATCAGAGATATCAGCCGCTGAAACTCAGTGCAAAGACTCTGTAGGCTACCAGGCAGCCTTGAATAACCCTAGGAGGAGGCAAAATCTATACAGAGCTCCCAGCCTCTGGCAGCCATGGTGGTAAGAATGCTGAAGCATGTTAGCGCTGAAGCGCTGAAGCGCTTTAGCACGAAATGGTTGTTTGGAGGTGAGTCCACGTAAAGTACATGATCATCTGCCACCCAATGACAACAAAGGAAGTGAAATAAGGAGAAAGGAATGCTGCCTCTGGATGACTTTGAACTGAGATTTGCTGAAATTCTTGGGCTTGATGGAAAACCCTGTTATTAATTTGCAAAACAAGCACAGTTACCATAAAATCGCCTGTCCAGAAGCCTTGAAAGCTTACCATTCTGGACTCAGTTGCCCAGAATTTCCTAGCCAGAGGCATTCCGAAAGTCCTCATCATAAAATGGAAGGGGAAGAAAAAACCCTTTTCTGGGCTCTGTCGGAGACCTTCAAGAAACCCTGCCCACCTGGGCTTCAGCTGCAGCTGCAAAGCCCCCTGGGTAATGCGGAAAAAATCCGATGTCTCCTGCATCACACACAGTTGGCAGCTCTTCAGCAGCCATTGATCCACAGCAAGGAAATAACAGCTTTTAGCAGCAGCCATTAGACTTGAAGACGGTAATCAAATCCTGAGCCATTTCCAAAGGTGCCCCTCAAAATCCTAGTGACGGATGGGCTTCCCATCACAATGCCGGCTGCTTGCAAAGAGAGATGGGGCCAGCCGCCATATCCTCTGTCTGCTTGGCATCACAGATGGATATTTGCTTTCAGATCCGCCCCACGAAGAGCTGCATGGCGAGTTGTACGTAGGTACGACTTGTAACCTTAAGGGAAGCATGACTTTATTTAATGACTATTATTTACTAGAAGAAACAGCGTCACCTGGATTAAAACCCCTTAGTATCCAACCCCATGCCTTTCTTTTTTTCTTTACCCTGTGCTCTGTCTTTGCTCCTTCCTCTCTTTGCTCTCCACCTGTGCCAAGCAGCAGAAATCCGATCCATCTATCTGTCCATTTGTCCATCTCTGTCTGTCGTCCCCCATCTTCCTATCCTTCTAAACTGCTGGAGGGATTCTGGATCCTGCAGAGGAAAAGCGGAGCTGGGGATATCCAGATGTTCTGTTTGGAAAGGGATCTCTCACACCCACCACCGGCTCTCTGTCTAGGCTAGGGTATGGGATGCCAAATGTCTAGAGATGATACTGCAAACAGGCTGTGGGCAGTATCTCAAAATCCATTTTAAAAAGCAGATAACCCCGGATGGACACCTCCAAAGTTCCTTTCATATCTGTGCCAACTTTCGGGTGGCTAGACCTCATGGTCATGGAACTACAAGAGAGACAGATAAGCCAGCAAGCAAACAAGCAAACACACACACACACACACACACACACACACACACACACACACACACACACACACATTTTGTTGTTATATGCCATCAAGTCACCTCTGACTCATTGCAACCCTACGAATGAGGGGACTCCAAAAATCTATCATCAACTGCCCTGCTCAGTTCCTGTACACTGAAGCCTGTGGCTTCCTTTACAGAATCAGTCCATCTCGTATTCAGTCCTCCTCTTTTCCTGCTGCCTTGAATCTTTCCCAGCATTATTGTCTCATTCCAGAATCTTGCCTTCTGGTGACGTGCCCAAAATAGGACAGTTTCAACATGTTTGCCTCCAGAGATAGTTCAGGTTTGATTTTATCTAGGACCCACACAAACTTGTTATTCTTTCTTATTATAGAGCCCATCTACCTTCAGCTTTTGTTCATCTTTCCTTGCATCTATAGTGCCAGTACGGCAGGTACTGAAACAAGAGACCAAAGAGTCAAAGAAAAAGAAAAAGACTTTGCTTCCTGACATCTTTGGTTTGTTTATTTTTTTACACTCCCACTGCTGAGTGCTGCATTCTTGTTCTGCTTTGCTCCGGTAAAAGATATGTTCAAGTGGACTTGAGCACTGCATTGTTCCGTGCTGATTTTGAGAATGTTTGCCACTTGACAATATTTCCCCGTAGGCGTTTTTCCTACCGGTCAGCCTGCACCCTTCAGTGCTCCAGGGAATGGGTAAAACAAGGAGGGAGAAGAGAATGAAGTGGGTGTAAAGGGAGCAGTAAGACAGGCAAAAAGGGGAGGGCGTCTGCGATGGGACTGAAATGTCAGGGGTAATGCCAGATGTGTCTGAACAGGAAGAACAAGGACAATTCAGTGCAGCCTAGTGCCTCCAGAATATTCTTGGTATCACCTGGAAGGACAGAGTTCCAAACAGAGTAGTCCTAGAATGAGGTGGAATTTTAAGCATGTACACATTACTGAAACAGCGACGTCTACATTGGCTTGTGCATGTCGTGAGAATGGCTGATGGTTGGATTCCAAAAGATCTCCTGTATGGAGAATTAGTGCAGGGAAATCGCCCCAGAGGGAGACCACAGCTACGATACAAGGAGATCTGCAAGCGGGATGTGAAGGCCTTGGGAATGGACCTCAACAGATGGGAAACCCTGACATCTGAGCATTCAGCCTGGAGGCAGGCGGTGCATCATGGCCTCTCCCAATTTGGAGAGACCCTTGTCCAGCAGGCCGAGGCAAAGAGGCAGTTCCGAAAACAGCAAAACCAGGGAGTTGGACGGGGGACAGATTCTATTTGTCTTCAGTGTGGAAGGGATGGTCACTCTCGAATTGGCCTTCTCAGCCACACTAGATGCTGTCCCAAGTCCTCCATACAGAGCACGTGGTCATCGTCTCTTGAGACTGAAGGATGCCTAATCTAAAAGTGCATCCAGTAGGAAATTCTCTCTCCAAATGTGGACACAAATAGCAGGATGATGTAGTCAAATCTGCACCAAAAATAAATAATCTAGACAGACAGACAGACAGACAGACAGACAGACAGATACCCAGATGGCCCAGAAACAGTGCCACTGTGTGGAATTTATTCAGTACTTTTATTTATTCATTTATTTATTTCATTTATTCAGTACTATTCCCACTGAAGGACTCTCAGGATGGCTTATGCATCAATAAAGGCAAAATCAGGCAGGTGTTGCATTTATGCTTAGGGTATAAAAAGAAACATCACTAAAAGAAAGGGAATTAGGAGGGGAAAGGAAAGGAATCCAAGAAAACTTAGGCCCCAAGTTTCAGGGTTTTTAAAAGGACAGATTGGTTTTTTTGGGTTGGTGCTTTAAAACAAAAAGGGTTACAAATGTTAAGATCATCAGGGGAGGCCCTTCTCTTGGTCCCACACCTTTACAGGGGTATTTGGTGTGGACACAAGGGAGGGCCTTCTCTATGGCTGCTCCCAGACTCTGGAACTCCTTCCCACTGGAGGCCAGACTGGCCCTGTCTTCCACAAGCAGACAACAACCTTTCTCGCCAGGCAGGCTTAGTGATCCTTAGTGATTGGCTATCTGGGAGGGTTTTTTAAATGAAATCTGCTTTGTTGCTTCAAATCCTCATTAATTGCTGATTTTGTTTACCCTTTTTGGTGTGGTATTTGTTTGGTTCTTTTAAATTATTTGTATACCTACCATTTTCAACTTTTAAATGCTGTCATTTAAAGCTGCCTTGGGTCCTTTCTCAAGAGAAAGGCAGGGGTAAAAGTATTTTAAATAAACAAAGATGAGCAATCTCACCCTCAGGTAGCAGCTATTGGCTGAATTTCAACCAAACTGGCTTCTCAGGAGACATAACCAAGAGGGTGGGACATTTTCCTTTTTTTTATCCTCTGCTTCAGCCTGGTGGAATAGCTGATGGATGACAACTGGTGCCAAGTAGAGATGGGCATGAACCACCAGTTTTGTGGTTCATGCCAGTTTATTTCTCAGCCGAATAGGTGTTTGGTGCTTCCCAGCCCCAGCTCCTTCGGTGGGCACCCACTCAAAGGCAACACCGGGAGGAGGCAGGGCAGGAAAACCAGGGCGCTGCCTCTGAATGGGCGCCTGCCAGGGGAGGCAGGACTTTGAAGCACCCACTCAAAGGCAACACCGGGAGGAGGCAGGGCAGGAAAACCAGGGCACTGCCTCTGAATGGGCGCCTGCCAGGGGAGGCAGAACTTTGAAGCACCCACTCAAAGGCAACACCGGGAGGAGGCAGGGCAGGAAAACCAGGGCGCTGCCTCTGAATGGGCGCCTGCCAGGGGAGGCAGGACTTTGAAGCACCAAACACCTGTTTGGTTAAAAAAAAAAAAAACTGGCACAAGCCTGGCCATTCATGCCCATCTCTAGTGCCAAGCATTGCAGCTCTATCTCTGAGGACTAATAAGTGGTTCACACCTTCAACATTTCCAAGTATGGTACACAAAACACTAAGCGAACCATACAGCATAGGGATTTGCACTAGTAAAAAAAAATTTTGATTCTGAATTCCGAATTACAGCCCTTCAGATTTGGAATTTGGAATTTTAAAAATTCAGAATTTCCAGAGGTCCAGAATGCCGTTACAATAAATACGAACACAATATAATCCTTATTTTCCTCTTTTAAAAAAAAACACAAACAGGCAAAAAACATTTTTAAAGGATTTCCCTGGGCTTTTCGGGGTGCTGTGAACATTGCTAGTTTCTTCCTGCTCTGTGTGACATACACCCCCCCAGTGTTGACCAGATCTTGTTCACTAGCTGATGCTGCATGTGAAAGAAAGTATTGTGGCATTGCCCCCTCCCCCCACGTTCTAGACCATACACTTACTTACGGTTCTCTTAACATCCCTTCTGCATCTGATGCTCAGGACGTGAGTAACTCTATTTGGAACAAATGGTAATTATGTGCCGTCAAGTCCATTGTGACGTATGGTGACCCTTTCCATGGTTTTCTAGGTACAGAAATACTCAGAGTGCCATGGTACTGTGCAGTATGCCCAAGGTTACCTAGACTGGCTCTCCTCTTGGGATGCACTGTGGTGAATTGAACTCTGAACCCCTCAGCTCTACAGCCAAGTAACCGACGGATTAAGCCATCAGTTTAAGTGCCAAAAGTTACTCCATCACTTGACAAAGAGTGGGAGGAAGCCTGGTGGAGGGAACTTGCTTTTTGCTGAAGGACAAGAATTCTGGAGTGAGAAGAAACAGCTGAGGATGAGGAAAAAGTTCAGTATAGTCCGGGGAATCTAGAGGCTGGGGGAACATATTCCATCGCATTACTGTCCATGCTGTAATAGGATATGCCTTTTTAAAAGAATAAGGATTTTCTTACTTTAAAATAACAGCTACAACCCCCAACGCTTATAATCACACAAATAAACATATAACAAGTTGTGAAGTCGAGTAATAAAACAGCAACAGAAACATCGAGGATTCCAAAGCGGCGACTCAGCGATAAAATTAATCTGCATTGTTGAATCTGAAAAGAAGCTTAGCCCTTCCTCCTCCTTGACGAGTCCCTTTCGTAATAACTCCTAGGATTGAATTTTCATACCTCTCCTCAGCAAATTTCCTAGGAATTTGATGTGTTCCTAATATTAAGCTCCTACTGGCCTGACTCACTGGAGACTTCTGGGAGTCGTAGTTCAGAAAAAAAGGAACATCTTCTCTTCTTTGGCCCTGAGCCACTGGAAAAATTTTCTCGTCCTAGGGCTGCTCTTTGCTCATTTGTCGTTGAGAGCCGGGTCCTAACAACACAGAGCCACAAAGCGTAACTGCTTCCCAACCCCATAAATCATTTCAGACACCAAAGCGATGCCACGTCCAGATCTCGGAAAAGTTGCTTTTTTGGGAATTACTATTCTCTCACGTAACCAGCCAGCATGGCTAGTAGATGATTTGGAAGCAGTGGTCCTGGTTATTTTCTGACCTTTGGTCGTCCCAAAAAGTAAGGGATCTAAGTTGCGAATCCTTATTGGGGGGGGGTATGGAACTTTCTGGATAATTGATGGCAAGCCGTCACCTTAATGTTTCAGGGACGGTGTGACATGGAGTGGCCAATGCAGGCCAAGCTGAGCCTCTTGGATGGAGATATATCTATGAGTAAGTGTACATCAGTAGATTGGAGCACCTACTTGCAGAGCCAGGGGCCAGGAGTTTGAACCCCCCACTGTGTGTCCGAGTAGAGGATCCAGAACATGTGTAGCTGAGAGAATTACCTGTCCCTCCAGTTGGGCAACCTGTATGGTCCCAAAAACACCACCTGTCGGAGGCCCCACTCAATAAGTACTGAGTACTGAGTATTGGCCCATGAGAGCCATTGTAACCAGAAATGACTTGATAGCTACTCTTGATAGTATTCTCTTAGAACTGCAGAGCTGGAAGGGACCCTACGAATCATCAAGTCCAACTCTTCTCCAGGAGGTAGAGTGGGGGAATCAAACTCGAACCTCTGGCTCCACAGCCAGAAACCCAAGCCAATGAGCTATTTTAGGGTGGCTGTGTTAAAAAGAGAGCTAGGGAACCTGTCTTCCTCCAGATGCTGCTGGACTCCATCTCCCATCAGCCCCAGCCAGTGTGGCTATTAATTGGGGATTAGGGGAGAGGGAGTCTGGCAAATTGTGGAATGCCATGGGTGGGAAATGCTTTAGTCTTCTGGCCTCAAAGCATTCTGGCCATGTCAAAGACCTCGACATATGGCTTCTACAGCCATGAAAGTGGAGGTGCGGTCATTCCCTTCTGAGAATTATTTACATGTGATGGGGAAAGTTTGCAGGATCGAAGTAGCTCTCCATAAGACTTACCGTAGGTCACTTGACCAGGAAGGAATGCACCCTCTCGGGCACAGCTCCAAGCCTCCACCAGAGGGCACTTTTAACCACGGATCGGAGAAACTCTCCTCTCCTCTGTACCTTGTTCTCTCCACACGCCCAGGGCTGTCTTGAGTCTTGGAGCCTTTGCGTGCATCTCAACTCCCACCCATTCTTCCCAGCCTTCTCAGAGCACAAGGAAAGGGGGTATCATCATCAAGGATGACAATGACAGCAAAACCTGGGATAGCTGGGCATCAGAAGAGGTGTTGAGAGAAGTTGCTGACTTGCCAAAAAACTTGAAAAACCCACAACATCCATCAGATCCCGGCTGTGAAAGCCTTCGAGAATACATTACTACATTTTCATTAATGCAAGAGTAAAGTGATCCCTTTACTGAACCAATTTTTTTTAAAAAATTAAACAAATAGCAAGTTTTCATGGGTAAAATCCCACTTCCTCAGGCTCGGCGGTACCTCTTAATAGGCAGTGCAGAAACAGTGTAGTTCAGAGTCCCAAAAATTCGTGGCAGATCTGCTTGTATGAGATGAGTTCAGACTCAGGTTGTAAAGTCAACTGGGGAGTGTTATTTAAAACATCATCTCCTGCAGCATGCATGATTCGTGAAAGGGTGATGCCCAGCCTGAGGAAGTGGGATTTTACCTACGAAGGCTTGCAATTTGTTTGATTTTTTTAGTGATTCAATAAAGCTATCACCTAACTCTTGTTTTTGTGTAATCCTGAACCGCACAACCTTTTCTAAATTCTTTCTACATTTTCATTGCCCACCTCACTTTCCATGAGTACTTGGCTTTCTCCTCAGTTTATCTTCAGAACAGCCTTGTGAGGTAACACAGGGGAAGGGAGTTCTGGAGAGAGTCCAAAGTCTACCCTGTGGGTTTTATCGTCCAGTGAAGTTTGGCTCTAACCACTGTGCCACAAGTCTATGCCACCAGAGACTGAGCATCATCAAGCAAAAAGGCCACGTAGTTTTGAGACCACTACTTTCGTCATCTAAGCCACCACTTGAAATTAACTCCAGTATGAACAATGCAAAGAGTGTCTGGAACCTCTTGTTTTCCACCAAAGAAGGAGCTTGTATGCTCAGAGAGACTTTTGAATTCACTGTGGGAGAATCATGTTGTTTCAGATCAAGGACATAGACTTTTCATGTGTGTTCTGTGCTGACAAGTTGGAACCGACTTAAGAGTGATCTTGATGGGGCTTTCAAGGTAAGTGAGATATTTAAGGAGTGGTTTCACAAGTTCCACTCTTGATAGTATTCTCTTAGAACTGCACAGCTGGAAGGGACCCTAGGAATCACCAACTCTTGTCCAGGAGGTACAGTGGGGGAATCCACCAGTGAGTGGAACCGGGGAGTGAAACCTATGGATATCTATAGGCTAAGGTTGTGGTGTATTCCAGAGAAAACTGTTGTATGCAAAACCATGTCAACATTCCAAGAACATGCTTAACTCAACAAGCATACAGTTATTCTGTGTTATGATGTTTCTTCCAACCCTATGAATTAATCACCTCCAGAAGGTCCAACTCAGAGCTTGCAAATTCAAGGCTGTGGATCCTGTACTGAGTCCCTCCACCTCATGTCCACTCTTCTCTTTTCCTACTGCCTTCAGCTTTTTCTGTCCATACTGTCTTTTCCAGTCAATCTTATGATATATTCAAAGTATGGCAGGTTCATAGCTTCTAGGGGGAGTTCAGGCTTGATTTCACCTAGAACCCAACTATATGTCTTTCTGAAAGCCTGTGGTATCCCTAAAGGTCTCCTTCAACACATCCTTCCAAATGAGTCAGTTTCCATCCTGTCAGCTTTCTTCGCTGACCAGATTTCGCATTTGGAAATTCAGCGGTATGGGTTTTGTCCTCTTGGATAACATATTTTCTCCTCTAGTTGCTTCCCAGCCACCCTTCTGAGTCTCCGCCGTCTTCTGATATCTTGGCTGGAGTCTCCATTTGGATTGTTGGTTGAGCCGAGGTATAGAAAAGCTTCAGATATTCTGCTTTCCTCATTATCAGCATTAAAGTTATGTAACTTAACTTACATAAGCACATGCCTTTGAAAAATGTGTACAAACACTTTAGTCAAAGGGGAAATGCACACACTTTGAAAATGTCTGTGAAAAAGGCATACACCACGAGCAACGGGGGAAGAAGTAGGTCAGAGGGAGGGGGGGATCTTCCAAAGAAAATGCCAATGAGAATTAAGAAACACAATGAGATTAAGACCGAGAGGTTTCGCATCCCTTTGCACAATGGTCAGAGGACAGATAGACACTCCTCACCTACCGCTGGTACATTAGAGAATCCACCAACACAGCATTGAGTTTGTTACTCCAGAGAAATAAAGAGTCTCATTCTCATTCGCACATTGAAGAGACTAAAATCCAAACCCTGAGAGAGCCAGACTATACTTTATAGCTTAACCCATCATTGGAAGCAGAACCCATTACTGTTCCAGAGATGTCATTCAGGCAGACCTTCATGACTGTGTTAATCAGACCTCCAGACAGGGTTTACCTCCAGGTCTTCTGCTTTAGAGATCCTATAAACTCCATCTTTTTCCAGTATTTAAACAGAAAAATGGAAGACATGTTATCACGTACGGCAGTATTTCATAAGATAGAATTCCCCCCCCCCAAAAAAACCCATGATTGTACAGCTTTTGTGGCCTAAATCGAATTACTTGCTAATCTCAACTAGAGCAAACCCATGGAATTAACTGTTGAAAGGCGAGTCAACCCTTTTGGAAATCCCATCGAATCACTAGGTTTACTACAGTAGATTGGAACTACAGTACCTAGTCTAGTCAAGTCGGTGTGTTGACATATTCTTGTGTGTGGTTTTGTTATGTTTTCTTGTTAGCTGTCTTGAAGTACAGCTTTGTGCGCTATAAATCACTTAAATACAACCTGCTTGAAACGTTGCCAGCTTCAGCAGTGTAATGTCATATATATTGGCTATCTTCGTGAACAGAATGTTAGTTATCAAGTATCTGCTTTTCCCAAGCAGGATACTTTGTGAGTAGTTTAGTATACAGTGGTGCCTTGCTTTACGATTGCCCTGCATTACGACAAAACCGCATTACGATGATCTTTTTGCAGTCGCAATTGCGATAGTAAAACGATGGTCTGAATGTTTTTTGTGGGGGTTTTTTGCTTTGTGATGATCGGTTCCCTGCTTCGGGAACCGATTCTTCACAAAACAACGATTTTCCTCCAGCTGATCGGTGGTTTCAAAACTGCCACCGGGTAAATAAAATGGCTCCCCGCTGTTTTCTGGGACGGATTCCTCTCAAGACAGCCACCGAAAATGGCCGCCCTATGGGGGATCTTCGCTGGACGGTGAGTTTACAGCCCACTGGAACGCATTGAAGGGGTTTCAATGGGCGTTTTATTTTCGCATTACAACGTTTTTGTTCTACAGCGATTTTGCTGGAAAGAATTAACATCGTAATGCGAGCCACCACTGTATATCCTTCCTTTCATCCAGTAACTTTAGAGTACCATACATGGCTCCCCACCTCCCCACGTCATTTTCACAGCAGTCCTGTGAGGAAGGTCAGTCTGAGAAAGTATGACTGGCCTTGGAATCTCATGGTCAAGCGGGTATTTGAAGTTTCTCATGTCCTAGTCCAACTCTCTAACCATTACTACACACTGTCTGAATGAATTATGAAGGATATTGAATAGGAATCATAGAATCATAGAATAGTGGAGTCCAATCCCATAGTTAGTGCAGGGATACAAATCAAATCTATCTGATCTGACAGTCCCCTGATCATACTTGTTGCCTTCTTCTGAATTTGTTCCAGTTTATCCGCGTTCATCTTAAAGTGCAATGTCCAAAACTGGACACAGTACTCTAGTTGAGTCCTAACTAGTGCTGAATAGGGAACAACTATGGCAAGAATAATCATAACTGCCTCTGAGCACACGCTAACTGCCTTTGGCTTACCAACAAAAAACAAGCAAGAGTAAATCTTTTCCCACTTACATTAAAGCTAAGAGTTTACAAGACAACAAATTTATTTAGAACCAGGACTTAAATACCCAAGGAGATCTAATTTAACAAGGGCTGTAAAATTTAGACTGCAGTTTTACAGCTTCTTACCAGAGAGTAAGCCAGTCTTACATAAGAGTAAGCTGCAATTATGCAGCTTCCTACCTGAGTTATTTAAATTTCGCACAGAACTCACAGTGAGTCATGGGTGGCAGGAGCCACAAATTTCATGCAGACATTACCCAGCAAGCAGCACGCTTTACCCTTCTCTTATGTTACCCAAAATGAAGTTGGCCTGCTTTTCTCCGTTCCTTTTTTCATATGCAAAGATATGCAGGTTTAATCAGTGGCTTGATTTAAATTTCATACACCGAATCTACTGGGATTTATTTAATTGGGTGCCAGCTCTGACATAAACACCTGGACCTGTCTTCCCAGGCAGTGCAGGCTGGTGACTCTGATGTCACAGAGTGTGCATGTGTGAATCCACTCCCACTTTTAATCTGAACTTTAAAGGCACTTTTTATGGACCTGTTTTGGGAACAGGCATCAGCACCTTGTCTACATCCTCTAAAATTCAGACTCCTCTCTGGAGCAGATCCTGCAGCAACAAGCAGAACACGAGCCAGGGATAAAACTACCACGGCCACAGACGTGGTAGTTTTTCCCACCAACGCCGGGAAGGAAACCCTTCAGCCTTCACCTGTTCCCCATAGTCTTCCCTAGTGGCTACCCAACCTCCCAAGTGACTTGGGGCTATTACTACACATGATACTATTACCCTACATGATAACTTAGGCTGTTTTATTTTTAATTATGCTGCTTTATTTACTCATCCTTCTAATTTTTGTTTATGATTTATTTTTATTGCGATATAATTTGCATTTGCGTCATTTGTTTGTTTGCTGCCTTAAGTAGCCCTTCGCACTAATTGGGCACTATAAAAGTGTAAGAAACAAACCAGCCTAGGAACCATCAGCTTCTACGGTGCCCACGGCGTCAGCCCTGGGGCCAGCTCGACCATTCCGTAAAGGGAGGCTGCCCTCTTGGGCAGATTTTTCTCCATTATAAAAAGGCAGCACCTTGTGACTTGCCTGTTTTTTTCTTGTGCTGTTGTTTTTTTTTTTTTAGCCATCAAGGATGCAAAAGCAGTGCCTGTGGGAAGATCTGGCTTGTTGGCATCACAATCAGGCTGGCTTTGGGCTGTGTGCCTCTTGGTTGGGGAGGGTGGCTTTGGCTGCCCTGCTTCAGGCAGAACAATGACTTGGGACATCACACGGATGCTTGCCATGGGGAACCTTTTGGGATTTCAGGAAAGGCAGAGCAGCAACCCAAGGACTGACAGAGGGTGCCAAACCAACCAACAAATGGCGAAAGGATTTTGCAGTTGAGTGGGGTGGCTTGAAAAGCATCTGCTCTGGTCTGCTTGGTCTTTTAATAATTTGTGAGCCATCCTGGATCTCGCAATTGGGAGTAAAGCACCCTAGAAGTAAAAAATCAGTCAATGATATCAATGAAGCCTTCTGCCACAATGAACGTGATGGGCTTCAGGTTGCCACAAGACTCTTGGTTTGCTGCGTCAGGCTGGCAGCCCTTAGGAAGGGCCATGCCTCACGGAAGCATGGGGCCTTGCTTTTCTCTCCCCACCCCATGAGCGAGGAGGGGCGAGTGATTTAATTAGGATGATTCCAACCCCCTCGCCTCCCGCGATCCCAGCGAAGGGGGTGGTGCAGGCAGGCAGCTGGCAGCGTTGCCTGTGCGCTCATTTCCTCCCGGTCTCAATTAAATCGCTTCTGAGTCAGCGCCTCGCCTCCCCTCGCCTCGCCCCCCTCCCTTCCCTCCTCCTCCCCTCCTCGCCTGGCTTCCCCCCCCCCCCAAAGGAGACCAGCCTGCTCTTTGTGAAGCGGACTCGAGCGGGAGCCGGCCTCTTTTGTGTACGTTTTGGAGGCAGACGGAGGAGAAAGGCAGGGAAGGGGGAGAAGGACGGGGAGGGAGGGAGGAGAGCATAGACGGAGGGGGGGGCGAGCGAGCCAGAGAGCTCCTGAAATTGACCAGCCCCCGACTCCACGTCACGTTGCGAAAGAGACAAAACGGAGCACGCCTCAGTCAAACCGGATCGTGCCACCGGATCGACGGCAGACAGGCAGGAAGGAAGGAAGAAAGACTCCCCACTCTTGGAAATATTTCGCTGTTTCCACGTTTTGGAGAAGGGGGGGAGATAGCGAGAGACCCCCCGAGTTCTTGGCCGCCCCCGTATTCCCACGACCCCAGGACCCGGGTCCTGCCCTCGGGCTCCCTCCTTGAATGTTTGGACGCCAAACGCGGGCGAAGCGCGACCTGTCCGCGTCCTGATCGGTTTCAGCACCTCGGAGAGCGACGGTTTCGGGCGGGCGGGCGGCCATGGCCACGAGCGTGCAGGGGGGCGAGAAGCAGCTCTTCGAGAAGTTCTGGCAAGGGACCTTCAAAGCGGTGGCCACCCCGAGGCCCGGCAGCATCATCGTGGCCAGCATCACCTCCCGCAAGCCCCGGGCCAGGTAAGAAACTCGCCCCGGAGGTGGCGGCGCTGGGCAGCCGTGAAGGAGGGGGACACGAGGATGCTTCTTGGGGCTGCAGGAAGACGCGGATGTGGTGGGGAGAGGCTTTCCTGGGTAGAGTAATAGAAGCCAGGATCCTGTGCCTGGCAGTCCGTGTGAATGCCCATCCTAAAAAATGGGCACGAAACTTTTCTTGGGCTGCAGGAGAAACAAGCGCACCTCCTGGAAACCCCCGTGATGAGCCTCTGCCTAGAAACTGGACTGCATCATTTAGTGGCAAACAATAAACAGTATTGTTATTGGTCACCGTATTCTACTTTGAATTTTGGCTGACTTTCAAGAGGAAGTTGGAGGTTGTCTGCTGCCCCCCCCCCCCTCTTTTCCAAATTAATTTCTGATAGACCTGAACTTGCCTTGTCGGTGGACGTCATTTTATTTTTATTTTTAAAAATCGATTTTGAATGTCTTAGCCTTTCCTCCTTCCCGGCGGCGAGGTTGGCAGGAAGCCCCCCCCCCCCCGCCGGCATAATAACAACTGTGTATCTCAAAGAGCGATGCTGCTGGGGTTTTGTAACCACTGAAGTGGATTAGGGTTGCCCCCTTTAAACTCCAAATGCGTGCAGTGATGGAGAGAGGGTGGGCGGGCGGGTAGGGGGGACGCCTGTCCCTCTTTGTTGCCCCTGTAAAAAGCCATGATGTGTGTCAGAACAATTGGGTGTTTTAGAAGTGTGCCAGGGTTACTGGTCTGTGTCATGCAGCCTTTAAGAAGTGCAGCATGCAAAGGAAAAAGGAACTCCACATGGTTGGCTGGGGAAGAGTCTCCGACCCCACACCCTAGACATCTGGGCAGAATGCCCAAGTACACATATTTTTACAAATAAAAGTATCACTCTGATTTCCCCCCTTCTGGGCACATTCTGGGCCCCAGTTTTCCCCCCGTACCGCCGTTTTGCAGGGTGTGTGCATTTTATTTCTGAGATATAGACCCATAAGCAACGAACTCATGCAAACCATCTGCACGATTTTACCACTGTTTGTTGAATAGGCTGCCGAGGAGAAGGGCAAGACCTCCCCACAGCTTGTGGAAGCGGTGGGCTGCCTGTCTCGGGCAAAATCCACCAACTAGCTATATTCTTTTTTTTTTCCCCTTCCACTGTTGCTTCCTTCAAGAAGAAATGTCATGCTTTGGTTGCACCTCCTGGGGGGTCTGTGTTTGCATGGGGTGTACAGCTGTAGCTGAGGTGCCACCTGCAATTATGAGCAAGAAGAAGCGCACGTAACTCCTGAACGTTGTTACCACTTCATGCCACCCGCCATGGGCCCAGATTGTTCTGATAACATTGGTGTGAAAAGGAAATCAATTTCCTTGTTAGAGAAAAACCACCCCAAGACCTGTTGTGTGTGGCTCACATCAGTGACTCTGTCTCTCTCGTTTTGTGGTCTGGAACTATCCGTCATCCATTTCTTGAAGGAGTCTCCTGGGGAATTTTATTCCTCACCTCCATTCTCCCTCCAGTAACTTCAGAGATCAAAGTTTCCATTTCTGTGGTGCTCTTATTGCTAAGTTAGGTCAACTTTTTTCGAAGGAGTTGCCACTTCCTGTGGGTCCATGTGTTCTAGGAAGGAAAAAATAGGCTCACCTCCTGATCTGCGGTCCAGATGTTCGTGCTGTGTTTCCATCACAGCAGGTTGTTAGAAGAATGGTAACTTCCTCTGATATCTAAGCATAGTTTCCCCTCTTCCTTCCCTACCCTTTTTTCCTTGTGTGATGTGTCTTTTAAATTGGAAACTCAAGCGATAATGCGATCACACTAGAAATTTTTGTAAGATACATTGGCTGCTTTTCTTAATCTAGAAAGTGGAGTAGAAATGCTATTGGTAAATGACCGAAGGTTTCTGGGAGTTTTAGTCCAAGACCGTCTGGGGACTCAAGGTTGGGAACCGCTGCTATAAATGATAGTTGTGTTTTGAGATTTATTTTTATTACTCCATTCTAAAGAATGGTAGATCTGATCAAGATCCCTGTAGCTTATACCGAAACAATTAGCTCTCCTTATAAACAAACGGAATGCATTAACAACCAGAATAAAGCACACTGAAACAATAGATTTAAACGTTCTTTGGCTGCAATCTTATACACCCAGTTACCCAGGGAGCCTGTTTCATTGAACACAATAGGAATTAACTTCTTATGAGTAGATGTGTGTAAGACTGGACTGTTTCAGTTTCATCTAGATTGGAACCTGCGAGGTCATCACCACCAATATTTTTTTTAAACCATCCTTTCCCAACCATGTTACCTTCCAGGTGTACTGACCACAGCTCCCACTGGGGATGATGAGAATTGTAAGCTAGCACCTAGAGCAGTGGTTCCCAAATTTGGGTAGCCCAACTGTTTTTGGACTGTAACTCCCGGAAGCTGTGCTGGTGGTGAAGTCTTCTGGGAGTTGTAGTCCAAGAACATTTGGGTTACCTAAGGTTGGGAACCATTGACCCAGAAGACGGCTGGGGTGCAGAAGATTCCTCTAAGACACTGGTTCTTAACCTTGGGTTACTCAGGAGTTTTGGACTGCAACTCCCAGAAGCCTTCACCACCAGCTGTGCTGACTGGGGTTTCTGGGAGTTGCAGTTCAAAAGCATCTGAGTAACAAAGGTTAAGAACCACTGCTCTAAGACTGTTTTGAGTTTGTTTCTTCCTTGTTCTGCAGCATTAAAAGGCCATCTGTGAAATTCAGCCCTTTCTCACATTGGGTAAAAACCTCACATGAAATATAAGGCCTTTCATAACACAAAAATACAGATGATTCCCGGTTTGTTTACTTTTCATTATTTTTTCTGAAATGAACGACATCCGGTCTGTGCTTGATTTTATTTTTTAGTTCAAACACTTGACAGATTCTTGGTATAATACCTTTCTCCTCGCTTTTACTTTGTTTTCTTTCCACTTTCTGATCTATTTATCATTTTTTTTTAAAAAAAAATGTCAACCTCCTGATTTACTGTCGGGGACTTGCAACTTGAGAAGCATTTTGAAAAGGTTTATGTTCACATCTTCTCTTGTTTTTAAGTGCCCCGAGATCATTGATATCTGCCATTTTGAACAAGCAAAGAAAATCTGAGACAGAATAACCTTATGTCCTAGTAAGGTCTTGATAAAATAACAATATATGGCACAGAAAACCAGTTATATAGTGATGACAACAAAGCCAGGAAGCATTAATGTTCATTTGTTTCAAGCTGCTTGGAGCCTCTCCGTGCTTGTATTGATCACATAGGCGGCCTGTAGCATGAGGAGGAAGAAGCATCTTATCCAGAAATTTGTGTGTGTGTGTGTGTATGTGAAGTATGGCCCTTTTCTCCTCAAGCCACGAGCTGCTCCTGCAGGATGTTATCTTCTGAGTAGAATAGTTGGTGCAAGCAGCAGGCTGGCTGACTTGTTACCAAGAACGTGGTGGCATTAATTTTGTAAGGCACCTGATGCAGGGGGGTGGCTTGGCCGGTTGTTCAACCAAAGCAGGTGAGTGGGCTGTCCTGGGGAATCTGAGCTTGATGGAGAAGCCTAAGCAAAAGGGTGTGGCTCTAAATCTCAAGATCTTCTTAGGAGGAATTAACAAATGCCTGCGCCTGTAGTCACAAAGACTGCAGAAAAGGCATGATCTCGTTCTCACATTGCAATTTCATCTCAGGCCCTGAGTATCAGGTCAATAGAGAGAGGGGAATAATGAACAGTTAGTTGATTCAGGACTTCCTATACATAAGTCCGTCCCTTCCTTCCTTCCTTCCTTCCTTCCTTCCTTCCTTCCTTCCTTCCTTCCTTCCTTCCTTCCTTCCTTCCTTCCTTCCTTCCTTCCTTCCTTCCTTCCTTCCTTCCTCCCTCTATATTTCCTTCCTTCCTTCCTTCCTTCCTTCCTTCCTTCCTTCCTTCCTTCCTTCCTTCCTTCCTTCCTTCCTTCCTTCCTTCCTTTCTTTCTTTCTTTCTTTCTTTCTTAATTGCTCATCTTTTTCTTTCCTTCTCTCCTTGCTCATTCCTCTCTTTTAAACTTCCTCCGTCCCTCCCTTCCTTTATCAGCTCCTCCCTCCCTCCCTTCCTTCCTCCCCACCCACACAGTAGTTATTTCATTTGACAAAAGTTTCAGGTTCACCTTGGCCCGTTTGCTACTTTATTGAAATGGACTCAGGCATATCTCAGATGGCAGGGGTGGCCCCATTTTTCCTGATATTAGAAGAGGTCACTATGATCATGTATCTTCCAGGCTGGGCACATGAGAGACTATAAAGAGAAAGGGCTGTTCATTGGTAATAATCATGACAGCGTTTTTATTATGCGCTATCAAGTCACTCTCAATGTACCTTATGAATTAATGACCTCCATGAAGTCCTATCATCAACTCAGTTCTTTCAAACTCAAGGCTGTGGCTTAAGTTATTGAGTGAAACCCTCTTATATTTGACCCTCCTCTTTTCACTTTCCCTAGCATTATTGTCTCATCCAGAAACTCATGTCTTCTCATGATATGCCCAAAATGCAATAGGCCCAACATCGTCATTTTTTTTCTAGAGGGGGTTAAGGCATAAATAGCTCTAGAACTCACTTGTTGGTCTTTTGGGCGAGATGCTGATGTTGAAGAAAAGCCTTTTAGTCAAATGTCAGCAACAAAAAGTTTGAATTCAAGCCTGTGAAAACAGAGAGAACAGTCCTGTCTAACTTAGCTGAAAGCCATGTCGGGAGAGGATGTAGAACTAAATGAATGAGTCCACCCACCAGCAGAGAGATGCTCCTATAAAAGGACACAGAGATTGCTTGCATGCATACAGAAAACCTTTTACTTTATGTGTGTGTGTGTGTGTGTGTGTGTGTGTGTGTGTGTGTGTGTGTGTGTGTGTGTGTATGTATGTATGCATGTATGCATGTATGCATGTATGCATGTATGCATGTATGTATGTATGTATGTATGTATGTATGTACCACTCCCTCTAGTGCAATCGCCACTACTCTGGACAGTTTTCGACGGTGACGTAAACATCAAGAGCAACACACAGCCCACCCAACCTACAAATATGAATATATAAAATCTAAAAAGAAATATACAACTAAATGCTCAAGATGGCAGCAACGGACAAGATACAGCCTACAAAGCATAACTAAAAAGAAATAATAAAATGAAGTAACAAACTGTTATAGAGGGAGAGTCCTTCGTGCTTAATTCCCTGTAGATCCTACCTTACCTCCAGTCAGTGGAAGGCACCTTGTCTCTCCTCTTGCTCCCCCCATCTGTCTTCCCGGCAAACCTAGGAGGTAAAGTCAGGATGAGAGAGATGGACTGGCTTCCCCAAGGTCACCCCGTGAATTTCAGGGCAGCCGGTTGGTGCCGATGGCTCGGTGGGAACTTCAATCAGGATCTCAACATCTCTACTTATTAGATGTAACCAAATACCCAAGACTCTCAAAACCAATGAATATTTAGTAAGTTTTACTTGTGTAACTAGTGTTCTGCCCAGTATTTCATTTTAAGTCAATTTGTCTGACGAAGTGGACTCGTCCACAAAAGCTCATGTTAAAATATCATGGTTAGTCTTTATGTTGCCGCATTTTAGTCTCTCTCTTTTTGTTTTCTGTTGTTTCTTTGGATTTTGCCTGATATTATTAGTCCTCTAGCTGTCACATTTTGATTTGGCCCGAGGGGCAAGTGAGCATCGCATGGCCTTGAACAGGTTCTTCAGGGGGAGACTTTTCCCTTCCAGATGACAAACAACGGCTAGTATTTCTCCGGAGGAGAGGATCAGGCTCTTCAAAAAGCCCAGTTCTGGTTCCCACAGTGTTTCCGAAGAGAAACTGAGTTTCTCTAGGAAATGATTGCAAAGGGCCCCCCAAGAAGACAGACCCTCCCAACCACTGGAACAACCAAGAGCTTCTGTACTGGAGGAAATATAATAAGATGTGTGACCGTCTGCTCCCACAGAGTTAGGAAAAGTGACCCTTGGAGGCTAAACCTCCAAGGGTCCCTTAGCCAACACTAAACAATAATAATTATATTCCATCAGTTCTGCCTTATGGCAACCCTTCCCAGGGTTTTCTAGATGTAGAATACTCATTTAGGTTTTTCCTAAAAATAATTACATGCTGTCAGGTCAATTCTGATTTATGGTGATGGGTTTTTCTAGGTACCAGGTCCTCAGAAGTGTGTCACCCTTCCCTTCCTCTAGGGGGCACCCTGGAACTGTGCAGCCGGCCCAAGGCCACCCAGGCTGGCTCCCAACCTTTGAGTCTAAAGTCAGTTATCTAACTCATTGAACTCTCCAGTTGGGTGGCATTTATCATTTTGGGGCTGTAGGGCCTGCAGTCTGTGGAGGAAGAAGGTCACATGGCTCAAGTGCCGGATCATGTTGACATCTCGTGCCCATATGTGGGTGTAAGCACAACAAGTGTGTGTTTTGCACCACAGAACATTGTGGTGCAAATAACGTAGCTCATAATATTAGTTATATTCAATCTCCTGACTTCATTTTTCTGGATTTATTCATCAAAGATATCTTGCTTTTCCTTCAGTGAGCATTAAACTCAGCCCACAAGGCCTTCTCCCACCTTGCTACATCCTCACAACAACAGCCCTATGAGGTAGTCAAGCTGAGGGAGAGGGACTCGTCCAGAGTCACCCAACGCCTTCCATAGCTCAGAGGAGAGGAGCAAGGGGTCTCTGTTTTCCTTCCAACGTGCTCAACAGTTACGCCATGCTGGCTTTTAACCTCCCTCTTTCTCTCCTCCACCCTCCCCACCTCGGGGTTCCTGTTTATTTAAAAAAACAAAGTTTTTAATTAAAACAGAAACAAACAGCTTCTTCGGGCCTCAGAGCTGTAACGCTGCCCGTGACCTTGTGTATTTTCCCACCCCGAGTAGACGAGGAAGGAGAACACAAGACAGAGTGCAGGAAGGGACCTCGGTGGAATTGCAGTGCCTGCGTCAAAACTGCACCTGAAAAGCTGAGCCACCTTGGCTTCCAGAGAATTGACAATACTTGGGACCCACTTCGTGTCAGGCAACCTTCTCTCTTCCTCACCTCCCTCCTTCTCTCTCTCTCTCTCTCTCTCTCTCTCTCTCTCTCTCTCTCTCTCTCTCTCTGTCTCTCTGAAATGAGACACAGTGTATGGGTTGAGTGAGGGGGGGGGAATACTTGCCTTGTCATTGCCTTGGGTGGCTGCCATTAATTTCATCCTCCGATGCCCGAGGTATCCTGCTAGTTGACTGCTTCCTCCAACCAGAGGAAAACAATTTTATAAATGGGGTTTTATATTACCCTGGAAATTTACTGCCACACAGCTAATTCCAGGAGCTTTCTCCTTATTACCCATCCAATCAGCAAACGGCTTTTCCCGGTGCTGTTTATTTATTTTTATTTTTATTTTTTAGCAAAATGCACACATAGAGAGATGTGCATACACCATCAGTCTAGATGTGTTTTTTTTAAATCTGTTTTGCTTTTGCACTGTTCTTTGACGAGCAGCAAGGGCAGAAATTGGGGATAGTGCTGTTTCCGGGTTACGGCTTTGCAGAACTCCCCAGCTGGCGTAGCTTCTGGACATACTGGCTCAGAGATTCTGGGATTCCTAGTGTCACAAAAGGCCATTTTTCTGATCGCTGACAACAACCTTGTCGGGTTGATGGACAGATTGAGAGAGAGAGAGAGAGAGGGAGGGAGAGATGTCCAAGGTCACCTCGCAGCTCAGCAACTGGATCACCAATCTGGTCTGTGCTTTTTGAAAATTGGGGCACACATATTTCAAAAAGTGGTACTGGCTTATTTTGTAATATTACCGTATTTTTCTGTGTATAAGACACCCCCGTAACACCCCCCCCCCGCTTTTCTAACCCAAAATTTCTTTCTTTGCAAGAAAGTGGACGTGGGAAAGCAGGAATCGCTTTCCCCCTCTACTTTCTTGTGAAGAAAGTGCTTTCCCCCTCCACTTTCTTTGCAAAAACCTGCTTTCCCCCTCCACTTTCTTTGCAAAAAGTTGAGCGGGAAAGCAGGGATCAAAGCGCTTTGATCCCTCCCCGCTTCCTTACTACCGTGTATAAAACAGCCCTCAATTTTTCCTCTGCTCGTTTTTGGAAGAACTGTTGTTTCATACATGGAAAAATACGGTACATCATAGATGTTCCTTGTTCTGTAGCTCAAGAAATGCCCAAAACTCTCGCAAAGACTCCTTCTTAGTCATTTTTCAACCTGGCTAACTCTGTGGAACTGAAAAGGTTTCCAAAAGACAACACCATGAGACACACACACCAAACAGAGGCCTCGGCACTTCTTTCCGGTGGTGGCTGAAGCCCACGGGGGTTGATGGGCTGGTGGGTGGGGTGACCCACAAAATGAGCTCCAGCTCCTTTGCTATCCAACCTTCTGCTTTGCAAGGTTTAAGCACACCTTGTGCTGCCCCCTATTGGTTCAAGAGAGTATACACCTTGGTTGGGAAGGTGGATGTGCCCCGTTTGCCGATACCTTTGGGCTACTCCTGCTTCTTTCTTAGATCTGCAGGGCTGGAAAGGACCCTCGGGATCATCACGTCCAGCCCCTGCCAAGGAGGCCTAGTGGGGGAATCGAATTCCCAACCTCTGGCTCTACAGCCAGAGAACTCAACCACTGAGCTATCCTTTTATTTCTTCTTCCTTTACACTTTGAGCTCGGTAGCCGTCTCCTCTGCCCTTCGCTCCTTGGGAACGGAGGGAGGGCAAACGTTAATCTCCTCATCTCCAGAAACCAAATGATTTTCCACATTGATGTAGCCACCTGATCACCTCCTCCCCTACTTGCTTTCTCTCCATCCATTTGGCTCAGTCAAAAATTGTCTTTTGGCACCCAAAGCAGCATTCCCGATTCTAAGCCCCATTTGCGCACAATTTATTCCAAAGGTCCCTCCACTTTCTTTCGCCCTTTTTCGACAGCCTGTGGTTACAGCCGTTTGCCTGCCTTGAGAGCTCTCTAATAGAGGGTCTGGCTCTGGAAACTGATGTCTGTTTTGCTCCGAGCTATAATTGATGCCATCATTGGGTCTCCAAGTGAGGAGAAGGGAGGTCTAATCCTCCTCTCTCAAAACCACAACCTTCGAGTTAAATATGTACCATGCAGCAGCAAAGTTGACAGCTATTTCTCTCTGTGTGTGTGTGTGTGTGTGTGTTTTGCAAGGCATGTTTCAATCAGTACTGAAAACACTGCGCAATTTATAGCCAAAGGCAGAAAAATCCAGCCCGCAAGTGGAACCCTTGTTAAGAAAGTGAGCTCGGATATGAACAGGATCTTAGTTGCACACATCGGAAGCAATTCACTGGTGCGTCCGGAGAGAAAGGATCCGCTGAAGGGATCTTTGCCCAAGGGGTCCCCAAAATGTTCACAGTCCTCACATTCTTGGGGGGGGATCCTTCTGTGTCCCCGTGAATATGATGGACCTTGCCTTCTGATCGGTCTGCATCGTAAGACATCCGTTTTCCTAGTGACAAGTAAAGAATTCCATGCCTGCTTTCTTGCCTTTTTAGTCCTCAGCAAGCTTCTAGTCCTCAACACGGTGAAACTTAAATTTGACTGTGTTTAAGCTGTTCTCAGAACCCACAGTAGGGGCTGAGTAAGGATCCCCATGCTTGGATACGGGCCAGCATGGCCTTGCGCAGTTCTGTACCCAAACTGGAACAAATGAGGGAAAGTACGGAATACGATATATAACTTGTGCAAGTGGCAGATTTGTCATATTGCAGAAGATTTGTTTGAACATCTATAGGTTGCACACACACCTCCAGAAACCCTGCATGGTTCTCCTCATCCCATTTGATCCGTACAACATCCCTGTGAGGTAGACCATGCGGTGTGTTCAAAAACAGCTCAAGATCACCCAAACAGCTTTATGGCTCGGGGCAGCGATGTTGGATTTGCACCTGCCTTTTTCTGCTCCTTTGCCCAATATTTTAATCACACACACAACCCACTGCATGAAACTGGCTGCAACAGGCTATACGATCTTCCCTGTGTGAGCCAAAGGACCGAGGCCAACAGGTGTGCAAGGATTTTGTTCTATTCAAATGGTCTGTGTAGTCCTTTGGGGTTAAATGCCTCCATTTCAGAAATTGGGCGGGGAGAGACTGTATGATTTCCTTGGTGTGCTGGTTGGATTTTTTTAAAAAAGCATAAAGCAGCACAATTGCAAATCTGAATATCAATTGTCCAGAAGCAATCCCTCTTGTCCTGAGATTCACTGCACTAAAGATGACACATACTGATTGATTTTGACAAGGGA
The DNA here is from genome assembly GCF_051106095.1 of Pogona vitticeps. Taxonomy (NCBI): domain Eukaryota; kingdom Metazoa; phylum Chordata; class Lepidosauria; order Squamata; family Agamidae; genus Pogona; species Pogona vitticeps. The sequence continues at coordinate 4,942,002 of NC_135796.1, read as the reverse complement.
GTGAACAGACTTGCTTACTTTATGAAGCAGCAGGATGTCTACGCCACTTCGACACACTTGGAACACTTTGTACTTGTCTCGATAAACTTCTGACTGCCCTGCACAGCAGATCAATATTATCCTTTTCCTCTAGTCACTGGAGTAGTGGGGCAGTGAGGCTTGGAGGGAGCAGCTCCCCTAAGGCCTCGCAAGGTGTAGCGAAATATTCTGAGGGTCATGTGCATCCCATCGAACAAAAGCTGGCGCTGTGCCAAGCGCCCTTTCCCGACCTCTAGCAGAACTGACCTAGTGTTTATGGCGCATCGATTAACCCAACGCTGATTGACCAGTCAACTCAGAATCCTCCCGGTGACTGATGGACACAGAAGTGAACCTGTGTTCAGTCTTGGAGGCAAATTGCCACCAACGCCAGCTGCTTTCCTCTTTGCATGCCCATTGCACAGTTGTTGTGAGCACTTTGTCAATTCGTGGCAACTTGCTTGCTCAACCTACACAATTGCGCATGCATACATTCTAGCTGTTCATTTGCAGATATTCATGGGTTTATTGATACAGTGCTTCTACCCTGCCTGTGATGTTCATGTCTGTGTGGAAGAATTAAGGCTGTAAATATAAAATATGGAGCAATCACATTGATAGAATGTTAGTTTGGGACTTTGGAGATTCAGGTTCAAATCCAAAGTATGCCATAAAAATTCCCTGGCTGACCTTTGTCTATCACTCTGTCTCAAACTGGCCTACCTCGCAGGGTGGGTATGAGGCTGATGGGGTGAGATTGAGAGCCACATATGCCATCTTGAGCTCTATAGAGGAATTTAATTATTAGGCCTATAATCCTATTGATCATCCCAACTCACAGCGGACTTGGTAGCTCAACAGTAGGATTTGTATGCAAAATGTTGAGTCAATAGGGTTTCTTTAGCTGTGACTAACAAAAGTATACTGGCCTAAACTGGGAAGCTTTGTGGCTTAGCTAGGCCTAGCAGCTCCTAGTTTTCTGCTCAGAAACAAATCTCCTAGTATGCACTGGGGCAGGAGCAGGCAGCTTGTTTGAGCCTTTGAACCATTGAGTTTTCATGAATTGCTCCGACTTTTTGTATTTCCCAAAACCAAGGGTTTATTTCTTGTACTGTTTTGTACCGCTGGGGCAGAGTTCTGCATCACGGTGCTTTCTTACAGCGCCAAGCTTGTTGGATTAGCGCTATAGAACTCTGGGAAAAAATATAGCTCCTGTACTGCAGTATAGAACTGGGACCAGCGAACCTTATTTGGGGGAAGATGGGAAGTAGGGAAGTAACCCAAAGGAATGAGAAGACAGGATGATGGGAGTTGTACTTAGATATGAGCACAATAAGAAAGGTCAAGTGTGCTGTAGGGTGGGGGGAAAATGAGGTACTATACGTAGTATTCCTCAAAGACACCTTTGTTATTATGTTAAATTGGCAGCTTTTTCTTCCACGTGAAGCCAGAAGGGACCAGAGGCTCATATCCAGTTGAGGAAGGGGACACTCCCAATCTGGGAGATAATTTTTTTGTAAGGAGCCTTGTGGCGCAGTGGTTAAACTGCAGTACTGCAGGCAAACCTCTGCTGACAACCCGGGTTCAATCCCAGGTAGCTGGCTTGAGGTTCACTCAGCCTTCCATCCTCCTCAAATCAATAAACTGAGTACTCGACTTCCTTGGGGGGGGGGGAGGTAGCAATGTGTAGCGTGCATAATTAAATTGTAAACTACTCAGAGAGTGCTTTAAGCACGATGGGGTGGTGTCTAAGAAGCACACTTTGGTTTTTTTGCTAAAACAAGTGTGTGGAGGTGCCCAGTTTGTTTCAGAGAATCTCCTCGAGGCATAGTTTTTCAGGAGCTCGACAGTCTATAAAACTGCCGTTGTAAGATTCCTGCTCGCACTGTAGCTCGACACTTGTAATATTTTGAGTCTGCTCCCTTTATAGGTATCTCCACATTCCAGATCAGCTGAGAAAGGGCAGGATGTAGTTCTTTCGAATTTTGGCCAGGAGGGTTTTTCCAAAATGGCAAGCCGACGTTCGTTTTGCAGCGCGGTGTGAACACTCCAGAGGCTGGGGGGAGACCATCTGTGCAATGGTGTGAAAGGTTCTGAATATAACGGGGGAGCTGTCAGATGAAACTTCGGCTGTGAGAGATGCACAGTCTCCAGTGTTTTGACAGAGAGGCAAAGGAGGAGAAAAATAGGCAGGCATGCGTCACATTGAGGTGTGCAAGAGGTTCTGCGGATTCATCCAAAGGCTTTTCAAAATGCACATCTAGCCAAACTTAGCACAGCAATTTTTCCCCCTTGAGAGACGGTTGAAACAGGAGGCCTTAATGCTTGACCAAGTGAATTTAGCACACTTCTTGATTTCTCCATCCCTCGTCATCAAGGGAAGTTTGGAATGCTGATTAACCATAAAGACTGGGGCAAGTTTTTGACGGCCACTTTTTAAATAAAGTGAGAGTTTGTGTAACTAGCGTTTGTGATGTTGGGAGATCCAGGATCAAATCCTTAATAATAGTCATTGTGTGCCGTCAAGTCAAATCTGACTTAGGGTGACCCTTTTCAGGGTTTTCCAGGCCAAGAGTACACAGAAGTAATGTGCCATTCTCTTCTTCCAAGGGGGTGTTCAGGGACTACGGTGCAGCTAACCAAAGGCCCCCCAGGCTGGTTCTATTCAGAGGAGACACAATGAGGTATCTAACTCCCAACCTCTGGCTCCACAGCCAGAGACGTAACTCATTGAGCCATCTGGACAGCTGTTCAAATCCTTTGTTGTCATTTAGTCATTAAGTCGTGTCCAACTCTTTGTGACCCCATGGACCAGAGCATGCCAAGCCCTTCTGTCTTCCACGGCCTCCCAGAGTTTGGTCAAATCCATGTTGGTCGCTTTGACGACACTGTCCAACCATCCCGTCCTCTGTCATCCCCTTCTCCTCTTGCCTTCACACTTTCCCAACATCAGGGTCTTTTCCAGGGAGTCTTCTCTTCTCATGAGATGGCCAAAGTATTGGAGCCTCAGCTTCAGGATCTGTCCTTCCAATGAGCACTCAGGGTTGATTTCCTTTAGAATGGATAGGTTTGTTCTCCTTGCAGTCCAGGGGACTCTCAAGAGCCTCCTCCAACACCACAATTCAGATCATCAATTCTTCAGCAGTCAGCCTTCTTTATGGCCCAGCTCTCACTTCCATACATTGCTACTGGGAAAAAAAACATAGCTTTGACTATTTGGACCTTTGTTGGCAAGGTGATGTCTCTGCTTTTTAAAATGCTGTCTAGGTTTGTCATTCGTTTCCTCCCAAGAAGCAGGCTGCCTTGCCATAAAAACTCATTAGGCAACTTTGAACCAGTCCTTCTCCCTCCGTTGCCCTCCCCCCCCCGTAGGGTCGTAATAGGGATAAAGAAGGAAAGGGGACCATGGACACTTCCTTGAACCAATTACAGGAAAGGTGGACCATTGATGTAACAAACATGAATAAAACATGTTAAGCCTTTCCATCTCACCTCTGTCTGACCTCTTTAACTTGCTGCCTCCACTAATTAAATTTGAAAGACTCATTCAAGTGGCTTTACATGGCAGCTTCTTTCCAAGACTGAACAGAGACTGGGGAGGGCCGGGGTTCTGAGGAGGAGGTCCAGAAGATGGGGAGGGGAGAATTAGGTATTTCCCTACCCAGTTGCGACACCAATCACATACACTGCCCTCCCGACTTGCTGGATGGTCTATATCACTTCAACTTGCTGGAGGAAGACTCCAAAATGTTCTGTTTCCTGGGGGGGGGGCACTTCCTGCAAGCAGAAAGCCAGCAGAACAGGGAGGAGGCTGAGTTCTAAACTTTCATGTTCTCTCTCTTATGTGCTACATTTCTACCTGCAGGGAGTCTCGGCACGGAAGAAATTTTAAAAGGCACATTGAACAAAAGGTGCTCCCATCTGTTGCCTGTAGTAGTTCTGCCTTCCTTCTTATTGCCCAACAATGCTTCCTCCACCATCTCATTCCACTTCATGAACAGACAAAGTCAAGGACAAAGGAAACATGAAAAGTTATCCTGGTAAAAGGCAGTATATGGCTTTATGACATTCAACAGAGCTGGGGGAAACTGACCTGTTTTATTTTGTCCTGCACTGGAATTTGTTTAAACTTCAAGCTCTTTCCATTCCAAATACAAAATGGTGCATTATGGTAAATCCTTTAAAACCAATTCTGAAAGAAACGTCTCTCGCATTCGCAGCCATCAAATAAGCCCCAGCTATTGCCAGCATGGAGCGGTTTATCTTGTATTTGTCAGCCGTAAATCTATTAAAAATGAGAAGCTTCTCAGGAAAAAAAAAGGAGGGGAGAGGTAGCAACCGAGTTCAGCAACGTTGATGTTGAAGATGCAGAAATTCAAGCCCAGAGTTGTAAGAATTTATCTTTCAAAGCTCTGGGTGGGTAGGTACGGGCAGAGGAATCTCTTAGCTGAAATTTCTCCGATAAACACTTCTTTTTAAAAACCCTACCAAGTTCTTTCCATCTTGGAAAGAAAATGGAAGAATTGCAAATGAAGACATTTGCAAATATCAGTTGATTCGTATCAAGAAGGAACAAAATTTAAATCCAGGAGGTCCTGAGCTCTGGAACACAGAAGTGTCTTGCCTTTTTTATTTTACTTAGACTCTGAGAATGGTCCGAAAAAGTGACCACTAATGGCCGTGGAAGTTGAGGACTATGTTTTGATAGGGCCGGTAAGTCCACTCTGGGTTTTTGTCTGAACTTTACAAGTAATATCCAAGGTATTGAACCTTGACCCCCACATAAGGTCACCACATCAGGTGCCACCTTTAAAGTTCAGAAGCGAACATGAGCATGGAATGCATTCAACCACAAAGTCGGAATCGCTGGCTTCCCCTCCATGTTGCCAGGATACAACTGGGGGCTCTCCCGGCTTGCTCGGGGCTTGCAGGAGGGAATCAAACCAGCTGCAGAGTGAGACTCTGCCAGACTGTGTCTACTAGTGAGACTCCCCAACCCCCTTTTGCAGGGGAGAGGAAATATTAGATCAGATCACTTCTGCAGAAAGGAAAGAGGAAAAAAAAGTTTTAAAAAGAGTGACAGGTGCGAATTCCAGCTGTCTGCCTGACGCGGAGAGGGAAAGCTGTGTGTAGCAGTGATTCAGAAGCACATTCTGTGTTTCCCCATAAAGATGTCCTTTGCTAAGCTGCAAATCAGGACAGAAAAAAAGCAGATTATTTTTTTAATGCATCCTGTCTGTGGTCTGCAATATAATCGCACACCTAGTGTTTGGCCTCCTGACATCAAGAGAAAACTCTTTTTCTTTCTGGAATTAATGCACATGGGAATGTGGATTGATCAAAATGCATGTGGTCGAAAAACTGCACATAGACGCATTGCAAGGTGCGAAAATTTATTTGTTTGTTTTATTTTGATTTTTATTCCACCGGTCTACCACTAGTCTGGGCGGCTTACAATCCGGACATCAACAAACATAAGCCAAAACTCAGTACCAATGACAAATAAAACACTAAGCAAAAACATCCACACAGTTTATTTTAAAAAAAATAATTTTTATTAATACAACATAAACCTACTACCACACAAAAAACTATTAAAAAATACAAAACAATAAGATACAATTTCACAAGTGCTCCCATCACCTTCAGGACTAGCATTAAATTTCATTCAGTCCATTTTCTCTCCAAAATCTCATTGTTTCTTCCCTCTATGTTTACCTCTTCTCTCTCCGAAATACAAATTCCAAAAATACATTCCATGTTTTCTTAAAATCATTATTTTTCAATTGGCCTCTTCTTACTTTCATATCACACGTCAGTTTATCATTAATCGCCATATCCCATAATTCTCTGTACCATTCCTCTAAACTAAAATTGATTATCATTTCTCCAGTTTCTTGCAAAAATTAATCTTGCAGCCGTAGTCATTATTACTATTAAATCCTTATTTTTTCTTTCCACACAGTTTAAATACATCATAAATTCTTTTACTTCGGTACAAGATGGGGGCAAACCAAACAAGCAACCTATAAAGTTGAGGGCCATCAAAAGTTAGAGAGACTGAAAGGAAAAAAAAAATAAACAGGGGCAGGAGTATAAAAAGCCTGAATAAAGAGTCAGGTCTTTACCTTTTTCCTGAAGCCAAGGAGTAGGACAGAAGCCTGACACACTTCCACATGGTGAGAGTTCCATAATGTGGTGGCCACCACAGAGAAGGCCCCGTTCCTGCTAGTGGATTTCTGGGCCTCCTTCAGAGAAACCACCCATAGCATCATATTGGGAATCTTAAGAAAACTGCACAAATGTGTTTACACCAGGAAAAGCCAGAGCAATTCAATGGTTACTCAAGGCTTCTGTAAATCCTTCTAATTCAAAGGCGTTGCATTGGCAAACATGTCAGAAACGAGTGTGTTTTCTCTTTCTGTCGATCTGTGTGCGAAACGTATGATACAAGAAGCTGAATTAGATGCATAAGAAGGAGGGCTGGAAACTGGTGGAAGGAACATCTGTAATTTGAGTTTTGCACAGGGTACCACACTACCGACGGAAGAGGGATTTGAAATGGCTGTGGATGGAGGTTAAGGAAAGGGTGGGAGGCAGCAGGAAAAGAGGAAGGCCAAATATGAGATGGACAGATTCCCTAAAGGAAGCAACAGGGCTTGGGTTTGCGAGAAAACACTTTGGAGGTTGTCCATTCATAGGGTCGCCATAAGCCACAAGCAACTCGATCAACAACAAAGAACAAATTGCAAAAGTGGGGTCACTTTTGAGCATTGAGATTTGACCGTGAAAATTTCCTAAGCCAGGAGACTGTAACCAAGAAATTGGGGGGGGGGGGGACCTCAAAACCATGATTAGTCAGCAAGAAAGCATCGAACACACTCCTTTCTCGCTGTGGGATGGCAGCAGAAAGCATCCTTGGGCTGGGAGAGATTTCCCTTAAAGCCACATTTCCATCTATTGGGGAATCGCTTCAGTCCAGCCCCTAAAAAAAGAGCAGGCATGCCATTGGACCAAAAAGGTCCAGCTTGGGCACCGATCCTGGACAGGCTGGAGCGCTGTGATCCACATGTCATGGGAAACAGACCCTGTCACAGGCGCTTCTCCATGTGAACTGTTTCCTGGTCTGATCGCACCCTGAGACATCCATACTAGGCGGTTCCTGATTATTACACTTGGGTATGCAAACTACATGGTGAGGAAACCTGGCGGGGGGGGGAATGGACTCATTCAAAATGCAAGGTTGGAGGAAAGTTTTATGGAAACCACAGAGTGCCAAAAAGACAAAACCACAGGTTGTAGAGCAAAACCGGTCCAGAACCTCCACTAAAAGCCCCAAAGATTCATAACTCTGGCTATTGTGTTCTCTGATCATAGGCCGGAAAAAGAAAAGAATGCTAGGAAACGTAGAAGGCAGTAGGGAAAGAGGAAGACTTAAAACGAGATAGATTGGTCCAGTCAGAGATGCCACAGCCTGACTATGCAAGATCTGAGGAGGGCTGCTTATTCTGAGGGAGACAGAAGACAGACAGGCAGACAGGCAGGCAGACAGGCAGACAGACAGACAGACAGACTTTCCCCTTCGATCTTCTCTCAAGGATTCTTGTAATGTTTTGGAGTCAGGCTAGAAGGGTTTTGCCTTCCACGGGGTCTCTGGTGATTGGATTATTGAGCTGCTTGTACCATGGCAGAATAAACAAGACAATCAGCAAAAAGGATTTTTTTTTCCCAATTAACCTTTCCTAAAGCTTGTCAGAGCCTGGCGGGGGGCTGAGGTCTCTATTCCAAGAAAAGCAGCTTCAGGGTTGCCATGCTCCACATTTTCTCTTGTAGTCCACAGCCTGCTCTGAAAGAAACTTCTTTCAGAGGTAACATGGAGAGTTACCTTTTTCTACAGGACAGTTCCCAAAATCCCCCTCCCTTGTCATGGCCAGTTTCTCTAACCGTGGATTCACAGGTATCATTTGCGGTTCTGCAGCGGGCTGGGTTCTTGATTTAGGGTAGGCTGCATGGCTCAAAAGCGGATGCCAAATGCAACATGTTGCAATCTCCAGTGGGAAGCAAGTCTTTTGTAAAGCTAATGCCTCTTAGTTGTGCATTCAAAACCTAGGCACTACAAAAAGCCGGATTCCCAAGGAGAATTCCCAAAAGAGCCCACCATCCTTGCAAACCACATCGACAAATCATTTCTGGCAGTTGTCATCTGCGGTAGTTGGTCATCTTTGGCAAAGCTAAGGGGGCTCCATTGCCCACACCGAGATGAAGGCATTCAAAATACTCAGCATTCTTATACAACTAACTCAGAAGCACATATTGTTGCTTGGAAAACCCATCCTCCTCTAACTACTGGGAGAATTGCTAGCTAAGAAAGGGAAGCCTAGTGGGTGGAGGGCAAATGATGTAGCTGTCCCTGATCATCAGAACTTCTTCCTGCTGTGATCTTGTGTTCCCTCTTTCCACTGTATCACTCACTGTCAATAGTCCAACAAGAAGTGAACGTAGCTGTCAAGGCAGAGTGGAGGTGGATTTTCCACTTAATCCAGTGCCCTCCTTTTCCGTCAGCACCTCCCCCAGGAAGGGCAGAAGACCTGTGCTAACTCTACAGCTGGATAGTGGAGGGAACAAAATCAATTCATCTGAAATATGGTGCTAGAGGAGAGCTTTTCAGGACTGGAAGAAAGAAGAAAAGCATGTCCGACATCACATCAAGTCCTTGTAAGAAGCAAAATGACAAAACCGAGGCTGTCCAACTTTGATCACAGCTCACGGGACAAAACAATAATGCTGGGAAAAGCTGAAGGCAACAGGAAAAGAGGAAGACCCAATATGAGATGACTGGCTCCCTAAAGGAAGCCACAAGGTTGAGTGTGCAAAAGCTGAGCAGGGCTGTTGAAGAGAAGACCCCGTGAAGATCACCCATTCATAGAGTCGCCATGAGTTGGAGGCAACTCAACAGTCCAGAAGAACAAAGCCCCAGAGCCCATTGAAAGCAATGGGGGCGAAGAAATGTTAAATATGATGAAGGCCAAAAAGTGGGACAAAATCCTCCTCCTCTACCTTTGACTTTGCCCAGTATGGCATTGCAAGTGGCAACTTTCCCTCTCCCTTAAATCTATGCAATGGCTTTGATAGGTAGATGTACTGTTTGTGCCATAGTAAAGGTAAAGGTAAAGGTTCCCCTTGACAAATTTTGTCCAGTCGTGTTCGACTCTAGGGGGCGGTGCTCATCCCCGTTTCCAAGCCATAGAGCCAGTGTTTTTGTCCGAAGACAATCTTCCGTGGTCACATGGCCAGTGCGACTTAGACACGGAATGCTGTTACCTTCCCACCAAGGTGGTCCCTATTTATCTACTCGCATTGGCATGCTTTCGAACCGCTAGGTTGGCGGGAGCTGGGACAAGCGACGGGCGCTCACTCCGTCGCGTGGATTCGATCTTACGACTGCTCGGTCTTCTGACCCTGCAGCACAGGCTTCTGCGGTTTAGCCCGCAGCGCCACCACGCCCTGTGCCATAGTAAAGGTAAAGGTAAAGGTTGCCCTTGACATTTAGTCCAGTCGTGTCCGACTCTAGGGGGCAGTGCTCATCCCCGTCTCCAAGCCGTAGAGCCAGCGTTTGTCCAAAGACAGTTTCCATGGTCACATGGCCAGCGCAACTGTTTGTGCCATGAAGTTGCCCCAACTCATGGTAACCCTTAAATGTGTGATCTCCAAAATGCCTTCTCAACAGCTCTTCCCAGCTTGTGCAAACCCGAGGCTGTGGTTTCCTTTAGAAAGCCAATCCCATCTCATACAGTATTTGGCCTTCTTCTTTTCCTGCTGTCTTCAATTTTTCCGAGTGTTATTGTCTTATTCATTGAGCTTTGTCTTCTCATGATTTGTCTAAAGCATGACGGCTGTTTTGTCAGCAAGAAATATGACAGTATCTGTTTTCACACCAGTGCATTGCCATCTTCCTTCCTTCCTTCCTTCCTTCCTTCCTTCCTTCCTTCCTTCCTTCCTTCCTTCCTTCCTTCCTTCCTTCCTTCCTTCCTTCCTTCCGTCCATCATTGGCTCCTTCCTTCCTTCCTTCCTTCCTTCCTTCCTTCCTTCCTTCCTTCCTTCCTTCCTTCCTTCCTTCCTTCCTTCCTTCCGTCCATCATTGGCTCCTTCCTTCCTTCCTTCCTTCCTTCCTTCCTTCCTTCCTTCCTTCCTTCCTTCCTTCCTTCCTTCCTTCCTTCCTTCCTTCCTTCCTTCCTTCCTTCCTTCCTTCCTTCCTTCCTTTTGTTTCCCACTTTCAGTAGTTGTGTCTCTTCTTGGGCTGCTTGATAAATGCATCCATTTTTGACGCCCGTTTCTGTCTTCCATCTGCAGATATAGTATCTGACAGGTGATTATCTATTGCGTTTTTAGTATTGACAGGGTTGTTCCAGAGAAACGCCAGATAAGCATTTTCTAAGACAGGATCACAAATGTATTTGGAAAATGCAACGAAGTTCGAGGCAAATACTTCGCGTTTTATTATTCGGTCTGCCTGCACACGATTGTTTTACATTTCCTATTGTGTCCTTCACCCCTGTTTCTCCCATGCAATTCAACACGCATAGTAAGCGCAGCGTTCCTTGAGCATCAGGCGGTGTGCGTTGGGGCTGGGAAATTTAACAATGTGTTTAACAATGTGTTGCAGGAGGGGATCCTTCCCTTTGTCTCTCTTGAATTTCCCACCGTTCAGCTTCAGCAGGCGAACCCAGGTTCTGTTGGAGAGCACAGGAGTTTTGGTCTCAGGCTGTGGAGCCAGAGGTTTGGAAGTTCGATTCCTCATGGTGCCTCCTCGGCAGGAGCTGGACTGGATGATCCAGAGGGTCCCTTCCAGCTTCTGCAGATCTAAGAGATAAGATAAGACAAGATAAGAAACTCCCTCCCCTCTATTTGCTTTCTCCACCCTGTGCCTAATTGTGCATACCTCCATCACTTCCTTAAGGCTAGATTGAAACACAGGACAATTAATCGCCTTGTTCAGCACATGGTTTTGCTGTATGCACAAGTTAAGGATAGCTCAGCTCTTTTACATTTCATTGATTCCAAGGAAGGAACTGTTTCAGTGCATGGCAATGAGTTCTATGTATATCAAGACCGGAAGGAGAGCTAGGGATGACATTGTGTTAAGGAGATGAAGTTTGTATCTCATATGTTTCCTGTGTTGTCATCTCCGTAAACTGGTTTCCTTTCCTTTTCCTTCCACAGCTCCTTTTCCTTTGCAGTGGTCCCCAACCTTGGCCTCCAGATGTTCTTGGACTGCACCTCCCAGAAGCCTTCACCACCACCTCTGCTGGCCAGGATTTCTGGGAGTTGAAGTCCAAGAACATCTGGAGGCCCAAGGTTGGGGAACCACTGCTTTAGAGGACAAACCCCCCTGCATGATTGTTTGTTTTTTTGACTGAGCAATAGGCAGCTCTAAAATTTCCAATAGAAGAGGGTAAGAATGCTTTACATACAGCTTGGGGATGTTTGTCTGAAGAAGCTGGTTGTTCCATTCTGAACTTGTTCAGACTTTAAGAGGCCTTTGAAAAATGCCAACAGTTTCAGATGCCCACTGAAAAAGGACCCCAACCTTCTCCTCTATGGCTTCCAGAAATGGAATGCACTCTTTTCTGAGTTGTAATGTTTCCACTCTTGATGGTTTTTTTAAAAGGGAGCAAAAACATACCCTTTTCAACAGGTCTTTGTGGACCTGCTGTGTTGTTTTTGACCCATCTTTGCCATTTTAATGTTTTTTAAATTAACTTTGCTTGATTTTTTAATGGTTTTACAGTGGGGCAAATTTATATGATTTGATTAAGGTTTTATCTGTTTTCATTTCTTCCTAAAAAAAAACTTGTAAGCACCTTGAGCACTGTTTTTGAGAGGAAAAACACAATATAAATGAAATAAATAAATACAAGGTTGACCAAGCTTTCCCCAGACATTAGCGTCCTGTCCACAATCATGAGCATAGAGGTATGGAGCAGGGGCTGTTAAGTTCCTTATGGTCCATTCTGCATGCCATAATGGAAGAAGTGAACACTGGCCACAATGTCCACTGCACAAAACCTGTAGCTGGATTATGCGGCTCCTCCAACATCAGAACTGCCTGAGTCACAGCTTGTTAGAGCTGCAGATTCTGCTAACAGGATACAAACCAACATGCTGAAGAACTAAACTATCCACAGTCCCCAGCTCCTCATTGGATGTATCACTACTACAACAAATTACATCAGCATACTACCAAGGATGTGAAACTCCACATGACAGGACTTACATCCAATTTGTTCAGGTGTCCACATTTTTTTTTGTCCAAGAGAAGCCCTGTAAAGTCTTGCGATGACCCTTTCCGAAACTTTATTCACTGTTGGAGTTTTAGCAACCTTGCAATTCTGCCTGGAGAAGGTGGGGCTGGGAGGCACCTTTTCGGGCTGAGGTGGCTATCACTCTATCCAGCACTAACCAATTGTTCCTTTCCTGCTTCCTGCCTCTCTGCTCTGTGTCTTTCCTTCTGCACCCCCACTGTTTTCTGTTGGAAGCTGTGAGTCTGTTGAAGTCTGTTGTTGAAAGCCGTCGTGTTCGTCAGTTTGCTGTTTGATCTGTTCCATTGTAAGCAATTAAACCGTTTATGCTCTCTTCTAACTACTAATGTGGGTGGTTTAGAAGTCGAAGGAAGGAAGGAAGGAAGGAAGGAAGGAAGGAAGGAAGGAAGGAAGCAAGCAAGCAAGCAAGCAAGCAAGCTAGAAAGAAAAAAGACAGAAAGACTGGAAGGAAGGAAAGAAAGAACAGTTGTGCCTCACTTAACGATTGCCTCAATTAACGAGGAAATTGCTGTGTGATTAAGGTTTTTGTGATCGCTTTTGCGATTGCAAAAGGATGGTTTAAATTGGTTTTTCGTTTAACAATGATCAGTTCCCTGCTTCGGGAACCGTACGACGATCAGCAAACAGCTGATCGTCGGGTTTCAAAATGGCCACCGGCTGAAGAAAATGGCCCCCCGCTGTTTTCTAGGATGGATTCCTCACTTTACAGGCACCAAAAATGGCTGCCATATGGAGGATCTTTGCTGGGCGAGCAGGTATTCAGCCCATTGGAACACATTGAACGGTTTTCAATGGTTTTTTTAATTCCGTTTGACGATGTTTTTGCTCTACAGCGATTTCGCTGGAACAAATTAACATCGTCAAGCGAGGCACCACTTGTCTTGGAGTGCGTTACTATAAATGCCAGCTGAAGGGGGAAGGGTTGGACTAACCTGGAAGCTGTTCTGCTCTGTGAATCCCTCCACTTTTGCTGCGAGGGGAATGTAACCAGAAATTCAAAACTACACAACAACTGTTGCATCGATGGCAGGCACATCTGATTTCCAAACCACACGAAACTGGGTCATGAGCCAGAAAGCACCCTCAGGGACTAGAACCTCTTTAACCCAGTTATAAATGAGGAAGCGCAGATGCAGAGAAATTCCCAATCAATAACTCCTCCCCCACAAAAAATATACATACTGTATATACGTAGTTTTTCAATATCACAGCCTGCAAACTAAGCAGAACTGAGGCACTTATGTTGTGCTGGTAAAAGGAACATTTATTTTAACTCCTGGCCCCCTTTTTTTTTAACATCTCAACACTGAAAATTGCCATGACAATCCATTATTTAATTCTGTTCTAAAGGGAGGCAGCCTTGATGCTGAGGGAGAAGAGAATAAAAAAGAATGATGCTCCATGAAATCAAGAGAGAACAGTTTTGAATCGAAATAAGTTTATTTTGTTTGGTGCTGGTGACAGGATGGCCTATGGGCTGTAAGATTTTAGAATTCTTAAGAATCTCTCTCTCCTGTCCTTCATGTTTCCTTTTCTTAAAACTACTTTTTAGCCCTTATGGTTACAGAAATGTTTTCAGTCAGTTTCACAGCAGTTGAACAAAATCCTCCAATTACGGGAGAACATGACCATCAAGACCCCCACACCACAAAAAAAAAACCCATGCAAACCCATTAAAACATAGAGCACCTTGTGCAAAATCGGGCAAATTCATGAGAGCGTGCCACCACACTGGAGTGTGGAATGCTACCTGTTATAGACTACAAATCCCAGAATCCCCCTGCAACTGGGACTGTCCAAAAAGGAACTTAATTGAACTTTTCCGTTCATCTATTTAATATTTCTCCACTTTGATTGTCTGGGAATCCACTCTCCCGCAGTGGCTTACCTGAATTATTTCCAATGGAAACAGACCTCGGTGATCCACTGCCGAGCTTCAAACCCCCCACCACCAACAAACTCAAAGAAGTTTCTGTTGAATTTAGTGAGGTTTCCAAGCAGGTAAACATACTGAGAGCTATACTGCTGTGGTCTTCTTCCCAGCTGACACTCATGGTGCCTCCATGATGTCATAGACAGATTTTTTTGAGAATGGGTAGTGTTTCACAGATTGAAAATTAACTTTATGTACTATTTCATGCACAACATGTCATCAGCTTACAGGGAGCCTGGGGAATAGAAAGGAACTGCCCATCCGATCCTGGCCTTCCAAATCTCCGGTTCTAAGAGTAGCCTAATCTATCAAGCCCTAGGAGGAAACACTGAAAGAACTGGGCATGTTTAGCCTTGAGAAAAGAAGATTATGAGGAGATAGGATAACACACACACACCCCTACAGAGGAGGGGCAGGATCTATTTTCAATCATCCCAGAGTGCAGGGCATGTAATCATGGGGCTCAAACTACTGGAAGCCAGATTTAGGGTGAATACAGTGGTGCCTCGCTAGACAATGATAATCCGTTCCACTGAAATCGCTGTTTAGCGAAATCATTGTCTAGCGAAAAGCATTTGCCCATTGGAATGCATTGAAACCTGTTTAATGCGTTCCAATGGGGAAGAATCGTCGTTGTCTAGCGAAGATCGGCCATAAGAAAGCCGCTTTGTGAACCACCGAACAGCTGTTTAAATAGCTGTCTTGCAAAGCTTAGGTCCCGAAAACACCTGTTTTGCAAGCGCGGAGGGAGCTTTCAAAATCGTCATCTAGTGAAAATTGGTTTGCGAAGCAGGGACCAAACATTGTCCACTGAAATTCCCCCATAGGAACCACTGTTTTGTGAATTGCTGTAGGGATCGCAAAAAGCCAATGTCTAGTGAAAAAACGGTCATGCGGGGTAACTGCCTAGCGAGGCACCACTGTATTAGGAAACATGTCTTAACTGTTAGAGTAGTACAACAGTGGAACCAATGGCCTTGGTAGGTGATGAGCACTCCAATGCTGGCAGCATCCAAGAGAAAAAGGACCACCATCTGTCAGATATATCTTGATTTTGATTCCTACAATGAGCAGGGCGTTGGGCTCAGTGGCCTTAGAGGCCCCTTCCAACTCAATTGGAATGATTTTGCGATCAAGGTGATAGGATGAGGAGGAGTTTTATGCCACTCTGCCCAGACCAGTTTCTACAGATGACTGGGTGGCTGTTGTCTTCCATTCATCCCTGCCTTCTTTTGACATCAGGAAGTGAGGCTGTAAAAACCTTTTGGTTGTTTACGGCCTGGATAGCATCCATGCCCTGGCAGGGAGGACCAGCCATCCATTGGGGCACCTGGCCTCCGAAACACCTTGCCCAGCTTTACCAGGAGAGCTTATCAACCTGGAAGAGTAAACTTGGAAGAATATCTGGGTTTTCCCTTGTGCTAGACTGGATCCTCCCAGTCAAGCATCAATATAACAAACCTGCAAAGGCACCTATATTTTTCTGTTTCCATCCAAAAACAAACATACACACATCATAAACTCCTGGCTGGTCCAAAACCTCCTATTAGCATCCCATTCCATCTTCCGTGAGGTGAACCCTTCCTCGTGGAAGCAATTGGCGTGGCAACATTCTCGTGCAGAGATGTTGCTTCGACAATGCGTTTACCAAACGTGTTTGGGGAGAAACTGGAATCGACAGATCTGCCGAGGGCCAAGTGTTTGAGTGTTTACATCTTTAATGTCAGGATTAGAACCCTTGACCAGGTTAGCACTAGATCGGAGTTGCCACCTCTTCTTTTCAATATGGTTTTCTGCCAGCATTCTGCTACGTTATGTGATTGTAGCAGAGAACTCACAGAAGTATTCCCCACGCGGACACACTCTGGCCATTTCCCCTTTGTTTGCTTAGCCCTCCACTGCTTTTAAGACTGGTTGTGCAATTGTACACAACAGGAGGCCTGTTGGATCAGGAAAAGGTTTACACCCCTCTCTGTATCCTCTGAATAAGACATTGGCCTTCAATTTTAATAACATATATTGTTTATTTATGTATTTATGTATCTATTTGCTTGGTTCGTTGGTTGCTTAAAATGTTTATACCCCACCTTTTTCCTCACAAGGGCCCAAATTGGCTTGCAAAGTTAAAACGAACAATATAACATGGGAAAGAGGTGGGAAGGAAGCAAAGAAAAACAGCCGGCAGCCCCATGTCTTAGGCAGTCAGAAAAGTCCATGCCTGCCTGTGGAAGGACAGCGTAGAGGCCAGCCTGGCCTCTTGTGGGAGGGAGTTCCAAAGTCTAGGAGCAGCCACAGAGAAGGCCCTATTCCATGTCCCCATCAGACATACCTGGAAAGGTGGAGGGACTCGGAGAAAGGTCTCCCCTGATGGTTTTAAAACCCAGGCAGGCTCGTAAAGGGAGACCGTGGCCTTTCAAGTAGCTTAGACTAAAGTTATTTGCGGTTTCACAAGTCAAAGCCAGCACTTTGAGATGCGCCCAGAAATGGACCGTCAGCTGGCGGAGCTGTTGCCACGGAGGTGTTCTGTGGCCCGCTGTAACCAGCCAATCTGGTTAACAATATGGCTGGAATGTTTTGGACCTGCTGAAGTTGCCGTACAGTTTCCAAAGGGTGCCCCACACAAAGCACATTGCCGTCATCAAAATCAGATGTAACTAAGGCCTATAAGTCCTGTGGGCGGATGATGGGCACAGCTGGCACGCTAGTTTTTCCTCTGCAAACGCAATTCTGGCCACTGCCAAGGCTCAGGGAAGCATCCAGGTGAAAATCCAAGCTGCAAACCTGTTTTTTTGGGGGGGGGAAGGGATGTCACTCCATCCAGCCCAGGCTGAAACCCTCCTTCCCTGAACTTCTTCTATATACGGCAGACAGCTGGAATATGGTCGTTTCCACGCCGGTAATAACAGTACCTATTGAATTTGGCCAGTGTAAGATTGGGGAGAATCTCATCTCAGTTCATTTTCAAAGCATGTAACGACATTCTCCAGTCACCGATTTGGGAAGGAAAATGCCCATTTAAAACACTCCAACGCAGAAGAAAGCATAACGGATGCGTTTTACTCCACGAACACCATCCTCCAAGGGAAACAGCTGTAGAATGGGGAAAGCCCCTTGTGTTTGTGCACATGCGCAGCAACCCTTTCGTGGGCCTGCTGTCACAGCAGCTCGGAAGACAACATCGACTATAGGCTTTGTTTTGCATCCGGAAGTGGCCATTCACCTGGTTAATTGGCCCGGGACCCTCTTCCTGCCCTTTTTAACACCAAAAATTGTCCATCTTTTGAAATCAGAAACAGATGTCTAACCCCTTCTGATGTTGTTCTTGGCATCTGGGGCGGTCTGGAAGGTTCTGTGACAGAAAAAAGGTGCCTGGCCTTATGGAGTTGCTCATCCTTGATCGACTTCTGTAGATGCATGTTGTCAACTCTTCTGATTTATGGGGACCCAGAGAATTAATGGAAGACAGGTGGGCCTGCCGTGCTCTGGTCCATTGGGATCAGGAAGAGTCTAAACAACAACAAGTTGAATTAATGACCTCCAAAACATTGTCTCATTAAAGGCTCTGCTCAGTTCTTGCAAACTAAAGGCTGTGGCTTCCTTGATTAGATCAATCCATCTCATGTGAAGTCTTCCTCTTTTCCTACTGCCTATGTCTTTCCCCAGCATTAGGGTCTTTTTTACTGAATCTTCTCTGCTCACAGTCTGTTCAACATGCAATAACAGCTCCAACTGCATGGTGTCTAGTCAATTCTGACTCATGACCTTTTCCAGGGTTTTCTAGCTAGTGAGTACTCACTAGGTGGTGGTTACCCATCCCCTTCTTCTGGGGGTTGCCCTGGGACTATGCAACTTGCCCAAGGCTACCCAGGCTGGCTCTTCTCCCAGGAGGCACTGAGGGGAATCAAACTCCCAACTTCTGGCTCTGCAGCCAGATACGTAACACATTGAACTATCCAATAACCCCAGCTTAATCACTGAAGCTTCTAATGAAAGTCCAGGCTCGATTAGATCTACTAGAACCCATTTATGGGTCTTTCTGGCAATCCATGATACCTGCAAAGCTCCTTCCAACACCATATCATGAATGAGTCTTCTCTTTTTTAATCCCCATCAGCTTTCTTCATTTTTCATTTTTTTTCCCCATCTGTGCCTAGTAGTTGGGAATACAACAGTAGGGATAAAGAACTACTGGATAGCTCAGGGGTTTAGGTCTCAGCTGCGGCGGAAAAAGGTTGGGAGTTCAATTCTCCCACTGGACCTCCTTGTCAAGAGCTGGACTTAATGATCCGTGGTGGCGCTCTGGGCTAAACCGCAGAAGCCTGTGCTGTAGGGTCAGAAGACCAGCAGTTGTAAGATTGAATCCATGCGGCGGAGTGAGCTCCCGTCGCTTGTCTCAGCTCCTGCCAACCTAGCGGTTCGAAAGCATGCAAATGTGAGTAGATAAATAGGTACCACCTCGGGGGGAAGGTAAAACGGCATTCCCTAGTCACGCTGGCCACGTGACGATGGAAACTGTCTTCGGACAAGCGCTGGCTCTACGGCTTGAAAACGGGATGAGCACCAACCCCTAGAGTCGGACATGACTGGACTAAAAATGTCAAGGGGAACCTTTAGGGGAACCCTTTGAAGCAACCAACATGACTTTGACCCAACTCTGGGAGGCAGTGGAAGACAGGAGGGCCTCGCGTGCTCTTCTCACGAAGAGTTGGACACAACTTAATGACTAAACAACAACTAGGGTCCCTTCCAGCTCTACAGTTCTAAGATGATGATGATAATGTTGGCGATGGTCTTGGCTTCGCTTTCAAGCAATACTTACTTGTCCTTATGAGTTAGTCTTGATTTGTTGTCTTTTTCATAGCCTCTCTTCTGAGTCTCACTCTTCTTCCACTTTGCAGAATTCCTGAAACTTTTCCCTAGGCCAGGAAGTCTGTCTGTTTGGAATGGC
Organism: Pogona vitticeps; assembly: GCF_051106095.1. NCBI lineage: Eukaryota > Metazoa > Chordata > Lepidosauria > Squamata > Agamidae > Pogona > Pogona vitticeps. The sequence continues at coordinate 4,922,783 of NC_135796.1, read as the reverse complement.
ACCAACTCCAAGGTGCCCCATAGGCCATCGGGAGATGCTGTCCCGGAGTGGAGCAAACATCCTATTCACCCCCCCTCCCTTCTCTCCCTCCCCCTCCGGATGATGAGGGTGCCAGATGGCAGAGGGGGTCACTTAAGGCTAGAGGGCTAGAGAGATTTGCATTTTAACGCTTACTGTTCTGAAAACATTATAGAGGAAAAGACAAGGGACGTGTGCGTGTGATGAATCGTGCCGGGGAGGACCGGAGAGTGGATGGGTTGATCTGAAACAGGCCGGATTAAATAGGGGTGATATTTTGGGCAGTTGGTTGTTAATCTCTGGAATGGGCGTTCCTGGCGGACGGGAGGCCAGTGTAAGGCTGGAATCATTATTCTTTCAGTTGAAGCTCAGTCCTCGATGCTGGGGCTGCAGGAGAGCTGCTAGAGGTTTCATGCAGGAGGGGGGTTCTTCACACCAGTGGAACTGATTTTTTTTTACAAAATCATGATGTCATCTTTAGGTTGGAGATGTTTAAAAAAAAGAAAAGGGGACATATTTACATAAGTGGTGGACTTACGAAATAAGGAAGAAGGAATGGTCAATGGGTTTTGAAGAGATTGCAGAAATTAGGGGTGCTGACGTACAAGTGTGTCCGACTTTGAATGTGGTTAATAATAAAATGGGGAAGAAAAGGAATTGATTATTATTATGATGGTAACTGTGGCAAGGTTGGTATTTGCAAAAAAATTGGAAGAATGATAATCAACGTAATGTGAAGGAATGGTAACTTGGAATATGGCCATTGACGATGAACTCACCTGTGAAACCAAGATTAGAAAAGGAATACTGAATACAAATGATTTTAAAGGAATGTGGGATTTGATTTTGGTACCTGTGTTCAAGAAACCGACACGAATCATTATATTTCTGGGGAGAAGTAGCAAGACAGGGTCTCTGCGTGGATCCAGGACATGAGAGAGACTTGACTGCCTTCTTTTGCACAAAGCCAGATTTGAAAAGGCCGTCTGACTGCGGGCTGCACCCCCCTCTAAACTCCCAAACTAAGGTTACTAATGCAATCAAGTCAGTTTAAATTCTGGATTTACAGGAGTTATTCGTTCAGTTGACAATGTGTATGATTTCATGTACTTCATGTCTGGCTGCGGAGGTGCTACTCCTTTGACTAAGAGGGGCCCCTGGATGTCTGCCCCCAGATCCTGTCCAGATAAGGACCATTGCAGAGAAGATAGTGATTTAGAGTTGCGGGAGGTTCTTAAAATCCCACTGGGTTTTAAGACTGCTGTACAAATGCTGGTTCTACCTGGGGAAGATAGTTCAGCACCATGGGGAGCTCCTGTAAACTTAGCACCGAAGAGACATCAGATTCAAACTTGAAGGCATCACCCTCTACTGCAGTGCTTCCCAACCTTGGGTCCCCAGATGTTCTTGGACTACAGCTCCCAGAAATCCTGGCCAGCTAGTGGTGAAGGCTTCTGGGAGCTGTAGTCCCAAGAACATCTCAGGACCCAAGGTTGGGAACTGCTGCTCTCCCGCATGCCTGGCTGTGGTTACTCAACAGTGGCAAGGGACCATTCTAGACCATAGCCATTCCACCAGTGCTCCTCTGACTCTGATTACCAGCTTCTAGCCTCTTCCTCTGATGCTGAGCTATGGAAGCTTCTTACAGGCCTCTGCTTGCCCATTCCCAACAAGGAGAACACTTTCCTGCATGAACCACTGGTCCTGTCCATCAGGACTTCTCTTATTAAAGATGCCTTCCTTGGGTGGGTTCATTTCTCAAACAGAACCCCAACATTGTAGGTTCAGTGATGCCTGGGAAGAAATTAATCCCCCCCATGTGAATTTTAAAAACACACAATACACAGTATTAGTTGTCAGGGAAGGACAGACGGAAGGCTGATTAACTCATCTTCTGGTCAGGCCCAGCATGGCATCACGTTGATGTCGAGATGATGATGAACGATTAAAATTGCCCAGAATATCATTGGGCTCCAGCTACCAACCCTGGATGACATCTTCACATCCCCGCTGTCTGAGGAAGTCACACAGCATCCTGAGAGATTCTTCCCATCCTGCTTATAACTTTTTTGAACTGTTACCGTCTGGCAGAAGATATAGAACAATTAAGACTTGGACCACATGTTTTCTAAATAGTTTTTATCCCAGAGCTATAATTGCAATTAACAATGAGCTTAAATACCACCAGTAGTGAATAGTTAGTTGGACTGTATTACTTGGCCTGCAGTTGTAGATGTTTGTGTTTTTAGGGGGGAACTTTTATGGGTGGGAGTGTTAGGATTTTAGTGGGTGGGAGTGTTTTGAGGAATTTTATGTGTGTGCATGTGTCTGGGTGTCTGTGAATTTCATTGTATGGGGTATGACTGTGTATATACTTACAATGACAATCAATCAATCAATCAATCAATCAACCAATCAATCAATATGCTGTCAAGTCCATTCTGACTTACGGCAACCCTTTCCAGGATTTTCCAAGTCAAGAATACTCAGAAGTGGTTTCGCCTTTCCCTTCTTTCAGATTCAAGGTTCTGGGTTTTATCCACGAAGCCATGGCAGCTGACGATTTCTGGGGGGGGGGGGGGGGAAGAGTCAGTCCACCCCCAGAATGGGGTCTTGTAAACTAGACTAAAATCCAGCCATTTTAGAATGGATTCTCTGCCCAACCCACCAACCCCCAAAAAAATAATCAGTCAAAGTTTGAATAGCTTGGAGTTGCCTCTTTCTTTATGAGCTTGCGTGAAATCATCACCCTGTGATTGAACCAGACAAGGCCCATGTTTCAGCAGGAAAACTCCCTCCTTCCTCTTCTCCTGCTTGAAGTCAGACTGACTTCAGCCTTACCTGAGTTTTTGACAGGTGGTCATAAGGGGGTGATTCCATCCAGCCATTGCTTTCCAAAATTGTTTTTACTCTCTTTTTTAAAAATGCTTTTGTTCTGATTTTTTAAAAAGATACTTTGGGAACCCTGGTGAGTAGAGAGGCGATTTGCCCATTTTATTGATTCATTTAGTGACTCATTAACGATACAGGAAAGAAAGGAGGGACTGGGGGGGCGGCTTGGTTCAGTCGTGGACATCCAGCCCCTTGCCCTGCAATGTGGTCTCATCCAGATTCTGTTTAAGAACCGAACCTCCATGGACCTCAGAAGGGACGGCTCTTGTTTTGTAAGACCGAATGGCACCCTGGAGCATTTATGCCGCGCTCCTGCTCTTGGGGCGCCACTGGAAACGTTGTCTTCCTCGGACTGTGGCTTGCACCCCACAGTGAAAGTGAGAGACCAAATAATAGGGAAGGGGTGCCATTCCCAGGACAACAACATTCATACCCTGTTGGTTTATATGGCACATTTTGTGGTTGCCATATAAAAAGGAGGATGCGGCTCCTACGCTGTTAATCGTTGTGTGGCAGGCATTAGTTGGCCGTGCAATGCCACACCTGCTGAAGTGTCCTTTTCCGATCCATCGGTCAAAGGCAGAGGAGCACGGACGCCCTTGGTCTGTGGCCGCCCCAGAACCTTAAAACGGAGGCTTTAAGCCTCTCATTCCCACAAATGAGAAGGTAAGGGATTGTGAAAGGAGTAGTACTCAGAAGGATGATGGGCGCCACCCCTGACATATATTGGCTGGGATTGCACATCTCTCTGCCTCTGGCCCTCTTTGCTGGCCTGGACCGATCTCGGGAGGGAGGGTGGGGTAGGGGGGGGTCACCCCAGGCCTCTCCCTGCCCTACTAATGGAGCCCTCTCTAGTTCCTCCTCTCTGACCTTCTGCGCTAATTGAGACAGAGCTGCCTTTAATCCTCTCTCGGCCCCTCTTGTTTCCTGGGCATCTGCTCGGCGAGAAGAGGAGGGGGGTGGCCGGTGGCCCCCCGCCGCCTGCCTGCCTGCCTGCCTGCCATCTGCTTCATCCCAGCCTCTTTTGGATCCTGACAAGCAGAATCCGTAACTGTCGCCTTGGCCAAACAGCCAAGTGGGGAGATGTACAAGGGGGGGAGAAGGGGAAACATGGGGGGGGGAGGTTGGAGAGGAAGCGAAGAGCGTGTTGATGCAATTAAGCGCCCAGCTCTCGTCTGCTCCTTGACCCCCCGGGCTCCAGCTGTACAGCGGCCCCTCCAAGGGGGTGCCAGGGAGGCTGGTCTCTAATTACCAGGCCACAAGACCCGGCTGGCAGCCCCGGGGGGGGGGGGGAGAGGAGAAGAATGAGCCAGGCTTCCTCACCTTGAGCGCTTCCACCCACAAAGGTCGGCTCCCCAGACAGCCGAAAGCCCTCCCAGACCCCCCCCCCCCAGCCTGACTCTCTTTGTCTCGCCCCCCTGAGGACCATCTGCCTCTCCCCTGAGCTGACTCAAGCGTTTTTGAGAAACAAACCAGACGGGTCACGAGAGCCTCGGTAGGATCCACTTGACTCAGGCTTCTTGTCAACACACCCAGAGAGTCAACGTGCAAAGGCCTGGATTCAAATCTCCGCTTGGCCGCAACGACTCCCTGTGGTGGCTTCCGCCTGTCTCTCAGGGCTTATCGACAAAACACAGCTATGCCTTTTGATACCATTTTAACTGCCATGGCTCCATCTTTTGGGGTCCTTTCTTTGCTAGAGAGCTCTGGTGTGTTTTCCTGGTGAAGTGCATTACCAAACGACACATCCCATGATAAACTACAAATCCCAAACCTGCTATAGCTGTGTAGTGTAAAGTAAAGACACTCGGTTGCTTGAATCTTCCTTCCTTCCTTCCTTCCTTCCTTCCTTCCTTCCTTCCTTCCTTCCTTCCTTTCTCTTTCTTTCCTTCCTTCCTTCCTTCTTTCCTTCCTTTCTCTTTCTTTCTTTCTTTCTTTCTCTTTCTTTCTTTCCTTCCTTCCTTCTTTCCTTCCTTCTTTCCTTCCTTCCTTTCTCTTTCTTTCTTTCTTTCTTTCTTTCTTTCTTTCTTTCTTTCTTTCTCTTCCTTCCTTTCTCTTTCTTTCTTTCTTTCTTTCTTTCTCTTTCTTTCTTTCTTTCTTTCTTTTCTTTCTTTCTTTCTTTCTTTCTTTCTTTCTTTCTTTCTTTCTTCTCTTTCCTTCCTTCCTTCCTTCCTTTTTTCCTTCCTTCCTTCCTTCCTTCCTTCCTTCCTTCCTTCCTTCCTTCCTTCCTTCCTTCCTTCCTTCCTTCCTTCCCTCCCTCCCTCCCTCCCTTCCTTCCTTCCTTCCTTCCTTTCTCTTTCTTTCTTTCTTTCACTTTCTTTCCTTCCTTCCTTCTTTCCTTCCTTCCTTCCTTCCTTTCTCTTTCTTTCTTTCTTTCTTTCTTTCTTCTTTCTTTCTTTCTTTCTTTCTTTCTTTTCTTTCTTTCTTTCTTTCTTTCTTCTTCTCTTTCTTCCTTCCTTCCTTCTTTCTTCTTCCTTCCTTTCTCTTCCTTCCTTCCTTCCTTCCTTCCTTCCTTCCTTCCTTCCTTCCTTCCTTCCTTCCTTCCTTCCTTCCTTCCTTCCTTTTTTCCTTCCTTCCTTCCTTCCTTCCTTCCTTCCTTCCTTCCTTCCTTCCTTCCTTCCCTCCCTCCCTCCCTCCCTCCCTCCCTCCCTCCCTTCCTTCCTTCCTTTCTCTTTCTTTCTTTCTTTCACTTTCTTTCCTTCCTTCCTTCTCTCCTTCCTTCTTTCCTTCCTTCCTTCCTTTCTCTTTCTTTCTTTCTTTCTTTCTTTCTTTCTTTCTTTCTTTCTTTCTTTCTTTCTTTCTTCTTTCTTTCTTTCTTTCTTTCTTTCTTCTTCCTTCCTTCCTTCTTTCTTTCTTTCTTTCCTTCCTTTCTCTTTCTTTCCTTCTTCCTTCCTTCCTTCCTTCCTTCCTTCCTTCCTTCCTTCCTTCCTTCCTTCCTTTCTTTCCTTCCTTCCTTCCTTCCTTCCTTCCTTCCTTCCTTCCTTCCTTCCTTCCTTCCTTCCTTCCTTCCTTCCTTCCTTCCTTCCTTCCTTCCTTCCCAATCTAAAGCTATCTTACATATTGTTTTAGGGACACCATGAACAGGAAGAGCAGGCCACTAGGTGTGAATACTATGACTATTCAAAACTACAATTCCCATACGCTCCACCCTATAGCACTGAGGCCAGGGATAACGGGGTAGATGTGACCCCAATAACTTTTAGAATGCCTCAACTTCCAAACCTTTTCCTTAGAGCAGTGGGCTCCAACCTTAGGTGTTGCACTCCTAAGTGTTCTTGGACTGCAACTCCCAGAAACCCCAGCCAGCACAGCACAGGCTTCTGGGAGTTACAGTCCAAGAACACCTGGCTTACCCATGTTTAGGAACAGGACAGAATAAAAGAAGACATGAGTGGGGGATCCACACGTTCATACCTTTTTCTATCCATCTATCAGGCTGGCGCAAGAGCTGAGTTTCAGTTGATTCGTCTGTTTGCAGAGGTGGCGGAGGGTGAACCAGTGATACGAATAGGCTATAGGTTTTTCCAAATTGGGCAAGCTGGTGGAGAGAGTAAAACATCAAGAAGCATGGAGATTTTAAGGCCATACAGGGTAGCAAAGCACCTGGAAGCGAGGACTCTCAGCCTGTTGTCTCCAAGACATCTGTATCGGTCCTGCCACATGTTCAGGAGGATTTATTCTGCCATGCATCAGAAGAGGCAGAGAGGTGGAAGAGTGTGGAATGAAATGGTTATATGATTTAGGGGGGTTCCACATCAAAGCTGGCATGTAAGGTGATCTGAGGCCATTTCTGCCCATTCCCAGTCCTCTTTTCTTTCAGGTCAGTTTATCAATCTGAACTAGATTCGCAGGAATCGGATGTGGGTCTCTTCCCTCCCACCAACACTTAGTGTCCATGGCAGATTTAGTAGCAGAATGCTGGGTGCAATACCAGCCTTCCAAAGGACCGCTCAGCCAAGGCGGATCCTGGCAATGCCTGCATTTCAGAACTGGCAGATAGGTATGGTTACTGTGGCCGATTGCATTCCTGGCAGGACCAAATCAGAACACGATGAGGCTCCTGGTATCTTGAAGGGCTCCACTCCCAGCGCTAGTATGTATGGAGCTGAAGGGAAGCTCTCCCTCCTGTAGCCATCATCTGCAAAGATGTCTCATCTGAAGCCGTGCAGATGTCATTCTGGACTACGAATCCCAGAACTCCCCAGGCAGCTCCAGATTCCAAGATCAACCCCAGGAGTAAAATGGGAGGGTTTTCCATCTGAAGCCCAGAACTGGGGGTACTGGGATTCGTCTGACACCCTAAAGTCTTCTGTTCCTCAAGAGGAGGATGCTAGAATACTCCCTTGCTCTGAATCAGATTCCCTATGAAAAGCAAGTAATAATATACGGATGATTTCAGTTCATAATTTTTCTGGTTTTGAATCCCTGTATTTTCAAATATGCAACAGCGGAAATCTGAGATGCCACCTTTTCCACCAAAAAAGGCTTCTCGTCTTTTAACACCTATAGAGGAGGTAGCTATAACATGGTCTTGTCCAGGGCAGAAATCCAGTTGATTTCAGTCAATGGCACTCCTTCCATTTCAAGGTTCTGAGGTCAGTATTCACACTACAGGAATCTATTGCTATAGATTCTCAGAGGTCCACAAACCCAAGTTAGCAATAGATGTAAACAAGGGCAGAATTGAAAGTATTTCAAACTCTACCCAGCGGAACCAGATGGGTCAGAAGAGGCATGAGAAATAGAGAAGCCAACAGGTAAAGAGCTAAGAAAACCTCACGAATTTCCTCCTGCTAGACAAAAGCAGGCATCTCAAAAACATTAAGACGTGCTTTTCAAGTTACATGCCAATTGTTGGAAGAGTTTTCACTCCTCCGTGAGAAGGAAAAGATCAGGATCCTTCTCCTGGGTCAACAGCAGCTTTAGCTCAACATGTGAGGCGTTTGTGCCAAAGCCAAAATGCATCATTCTGCAGAAAACTCTTTTTATGTTGCAAAAAAAGGTGCAAAACATTTGGTGACATAAAAGGGATTTTGCACCAAAAAAACCTTCTATTTTTTTCACGACAAAACCCCCAAATGTGCAAAATGCACAAAAATTCTTCTACTCTCACCCGGCAGAAGGAAAATCTTTGGTTGTACGATTGATTAATTGACTTGTTGATTGATGTTTATAGGAGAAAATAAGTGAAAATTTGCCTCCTTATTGATAGATTTTTTTTGGGGGGGGGAGGTATGGATATTTTATGGAAATCTAGCGATTCGCATGTTCCGTGCATTGTCCTGGCAGGGCAAAAATATTATCCATGAAGCGTGCCACATGACAGTCTCAGTGTGAACTACACAATGGATTGTGCAATCAAATTGCACTATGCTGGCTGTCACAGTGTGAGGCCCGGTACACTTGAGCAGTCCTAACTTTATATTATGCCAACTTGGAGAGAATTCCAACTATACATTTGCCTTATTATTGAAATACTGCGTTGATTTATTAAAAGCAACATAATACCTTCACTCACTCGGGCTGTTGTGAGAACGGAATGGCAAGGATATGAGCCCTGTGTGTGTGTGTGTGTGTGTGTGTGTGTGTGTTTACTTTGAATTTCTGTGTGTCTGTGACTATCATCTGAATCTCCCTTTTTCATGCTATTCCCAGCATATGTAAAACCTTAATCAGAAGAAGTCAGATACCGGTTCTGGGTGGATCTCTTTTGAGATTCGGACACAATCACCAGCCCCCTCTAATTCATTTTCTGCCAAGTGATTCATTCCAAGGAGGATGTCCATTTTGTGTACTAGAAATGCCCGAGAGCCGTCGTCACAGGTTGCCAGGGAACCTGAAGAGGGCGGATTTTGACGACCAAGGCAGGGCAGGTGGCAACAGAGTCATAGAACGACTACCGAGAACAGCCTCTTGACATAGGAACTGATTTAAAATATTGTAAAAGTTGGGCGGCTGCCTCTTAATTAGCGAATGTTCCTGCCTCAGATAAGGTCACCTTGCTAGACTTGATAGCAGTTGCTGTTTGCTTAGGCTAAGAAATAAGCCAACTCGGGAGAGCGATTATCCTCAGCCAAAGAGAACAAGAGGCCCCTAACGGTCGCCAACTCCTACATTACTTTTATAGCACTTGAATGAGCTGCCCGCCTGGGGCCACCCAAAAACGTTTTGCTGCCTGGGCTACACAGCTGGAGAGTGTTGCTTAAAAATAAAATAAATCCTGTGAACTCTAGTCCAGAAAAGCAACTCTTCTGCACACTGCTGAGGAAGAGACACAAAAGGGTACACTTTACGTTCCATACCACATTCCAGTGAAGGCTGAGGACTCCTGCATCACCAGGAGGTGGTGAATTTTCTCCGAATTTACAACAGAGTGCTTAAGGAACGAGCTAATGCGCTGAACCTATTTGGAGAGGCTGGGAGTGGGGAAGACCCTATAAACTTCAGATTAAAACCCAGAGCAGATCCACCATCGCCAGAGAATCGGAGTTCTCCGTCTCCATTGCCACATCTACAAAGCTGACCTGACTGCCATCAGAGCCCAATTCGATCTCCTTGAACTGGCAACGCTTCACCACACTTGAGGGAAGAAGGCCAAGAGGCCAGAGCATCAAGAAAGAGAGAGGAGGATAGTTGTTGTGGGTTTTCCGGGCTCTTTGGCCGTGTTCTGAAGGTTGTTCTTCCTGATGTTTCGCCAGTCTCTGTGGCTGGCGTCTTCAGAGGACGGGAGTAGGAACTCTGTCCATGCTCTGTTGCTGTTTCTTGGATAGTTGAGTATTTATAGCTGTGAGTATTGAGTTGAGTATTTACAACTTTTCCTTTTCAGGAGATAGGGTGATGATGGTGATCAGCATGTTTTTGTTGTGGATGTATTGTTGTGATTGTTGGGAATCCACATTCCCATAGCTATAAATACTCAACTATCCAACAAACAGCAACAGAGCATGGACAGAGTTCCGACTCCAGTCCTCTGAAGATGCCGGCCACAGAGACTGGCGAAATGTCAGGAAGAACAACCTTCAGAACACGGCCAAAGAGCCCGAAAAACCCACAACAACCATCAAATCCCAGCCTTGAAAGCTTTTGAGAATACAGAGAGGAGGATAGTTCCAGTGTCAGACACTCACTGTGTCCCCAGCCAAGATAGCAGATGGCTACAATTAACCCGCTCTTAACCTAGGATGGTAAAGCAACCGGGAAGCACCTATTGGCATGCTGCCACTGGACACAAAACCCAAGGGGAGTGAAAGGTTACACCCGCTGGTCCACCAACAATCTGAAACAGTGGGGATGGGCAGACAGAGAGACAGAAAGATGGGCAACCAGCTGAATTTGGACATCTTGTCTCCTCTTGCTTCACCAGGATCTTCCGAACCTTCCACTAAACACTTAGGAAGAGCTTCCTGGCAGTCAGAGCTATTTGATGATGAAACAGATTCCCCAGAAGGCGATTTTTAAGTAGAAGTTGAATAGCTCTTTTTCAGGGATGCCTCTGCTGTGCCATTCTTGCTTCATCAGGGGGTCGGGCTTAATGATCTTAAGGTTCCTCTTCCAGTCCAACAGTACTGTGATTCTACGCAACCGTTTAGTGATGCTCAGATTGCTTTGCTTCCTCCTTTGTGTTGCCCCATCCCGTCTCCTCTTCGAGCCGATCGGAATACCCCATGCATGGAACCCACCTTTTCTGGGGCCTCTTTCATTAATCTAAGGGTCTCTTCCTCCAGCACTATCCCAGAACAGATTTTTCTGAGGCAATAAACACACGTTTTCTCTATTTCCCCGAATCCTGTTTCCAGTGTAGTTACTTCTAGGTCGTAGCCATAAACTCAGCAGTGGCCTCCTGCACCCTGCTATCATCAAATGTGAAATATTCTTACAACCAGAACCAACGCTGGACTCCTCCTGCTCTGGACACGCAGAAGGGAGGTGAAAAAACCCCAGGTGCCTGTCTATCCAGCTTCAGAGAAGGTGGTCGTCTGTTTGCGGGACTGCTAGAGAAGAACATGGGGAATTTCCTCCCTTTTTTGTGGGTCCTCTGGCTTAAGGAGAGAAAGAAGAAAACAGAAAAGGCCGCCAAGTAGCCCATCATCCACCGTTTGCTGCATCTGGATGGCCCACCAGCCTTCTGGTTACGTGTTCTCCTGGAGGCAGATTGCATTTCTGCTGAAAGCGTGGCCTTTATTTCTAAATGTGCATCTACAGTTACCAATTCATGGATGGCTAATTTATGGAATTTGGTCTGCTTTTTTTTTCTCCTCCTCCCGCTCTCCCCACCCCCTCTTTAAGCACATATTTTCCTCTTCCTTGGGAGTCTTTAAGTGGTCAGTCTTAAAAAGGAAAGCACTCCAGCGCCATCCACGCCCCCCCTCCCCATGGAACAAGAGGGCCTGATTGCTATTCAGGCCAAGAACATCATCCACAGGGAAGAATCAAGCCGGACCAAACGGGATATTAAATGCCTGCAAACAGTCCCCCCACTTTGTTCTGGCCTTGAAGAATTGATCTTCTCCTGCCTTTTTTTTTTCCTTCCACCCCCCTTTTCCGTCTTTGTCTCTGGCTTTAAAAACATCACAGCATCAGCAAAAAGGCTGGCTTTTTCTTGTGCTTTGAACAGGAGCGTGATGTGGAGAAAACAGCAGGTGAGGATTTTTCTTTTCTTTTCTTTTCTCTCTTTCTCCCCTGAATGGAGACAAATGCTCTATTCACGGGCAGGAAACCTTCTTGGCTGTGCGGATTAAACTCCCCGTTCAACCACGACGGCCCTGTGAGGTAGGCTGGCGCGAGCTCAAGGGGAGGGATGGGGAAGCATGATGTGGAAATCCGTGACTCTCGGCGGAAGGCACGGTTTTTACGCCTTCGACAGTTTGCTTGTGAGGCAAAGCATACTTGGTGCTGAATTAACATTTCTCATTTTGCACGGTATTGATCTGGAACGGGCAGAAGAGAGACCGAGCGCTCAGGATTGTAACAGTGCCTCAGCAGGATGGCACCTTCCCTATGCAGGATTGACTGGAAAGAACATAAAAGCTGTGGAGAATTTGGCAGCTTCCTGAGCAGAGCTACAGGCAGGATACAAAACAAACAAACAAAAAGGGAAAATGAAAACAGATTTTTTTATTATTTTACCCCCAGAAAGCTGGGAAATCTCGCTGATGGAGGAAGAAATCCTTGCAGGGAGTCTCACAAGCGAAGAGACTTCAAAAAGATGCAGAAAATGAGACATTTTTCCAAGTCCCTTTTAAATCTCTACCCTTCGCTTCAGCCGACATCACAGAACCATTTGCTTGAAAAGAGGCCTTGATCTGCAAAATCCTGGAGTAAAGAGGAGAAACATATTCAGGTGGCGATAAAAATTTGTTTCCACACAAAGGAAATCCTTACCTGCTGTTTTCTACACATCGATCGTCTGATCAAGAGCGAGGCTCGCATTTTTCTCCTCTTTAGAAAGTTGGCAATCCTGATTAGGGAAAAATCTCGAGAGAGGGATTTATAGAAAATATGCTTCAGAACAGAAAAAGAACTCTTCGTTACTACCACCCCCTAAAATGTGCTTTTAAAAAATAAATCGCTTGGCAGGCAGGTTCTTTTAAGTGCGGTGCTTTGCCTTCCATCTTGAAGTGCTTCTGATGTTGGCGGCTGCCCTCTATTTTTTAAACTTTTCCCCTCCATCAAATCAGAAAGACCAGCCGTTTTCCCCCAAAAGGCCCAAGGCAGACTTGTCTCTTTCTTTTCACTTATTTTCCTTTTTTGTTCCAGTCGCAGGATCTGAGAGGAAGGCCGCATCTCCTGCTCCCTGACATTCACGCGTCCACACTTCCAAGAGGTTCAAAATGAAAACTTTTGTCAAACATCTGAGAGTACTAGGGCTGAGCTGCTGCCCTCTGGTGGATAGTTTAGCAACGGCCATCCCTGCCTCCTTATACATAAAAGTTAAGAAAATGCCTTGGAAGTTACTAGTTACTTGTGAATAATTCCTTTTTGCAATAACCAGGCACAACTAAGTTACATCATGGAGAGAACATCATTTCATTGAACGTCTGAGTGTCAAACCTGCAGTCGCATGTGGTTTTCCTCACCTCCGCATCTTGTAATCAGCGTGCTTTGTTTCACGTGTGATCTGATTGGTGGCTGCAAGGTGTACATGTGGGATCTCATTGGAAGGCAACCACACGCTTAATTTGCAAGTCTGAGTGCTGAAGCACTTTTTGTAGAAATCCCATTGTAGGAAGTAATCATAAATTACTTTTACAGTTAGGGGTTGTGTCGCTAAGTAGTAATGAAGAAGTATCATGTGGTCCAAGTGCTGCTTGTATTGAACCTAATGCTGCTTCATTCTGCTACATTGATGCCTCGCTAGACAGTTACCCCGCATGACAGTTTTTTCGCTAGACATTGACTTTTTGCTATCGCTATAGCAATTCGCAAAACAGTGATTCCTATGGGGAAATTTCGCTGGACAATGTTTGGTCCCTGCTTCGCAAACCGATTTTTGCTAGACAACAATTTTGACAGCTCCCTCCGCGCTCGCAAAATGGCTGTTTTTGGGACCTAAGCTTCGCAAGACAGCAATTTAAACTGATCGGCAGTTCGTAAAGCGGCTTTCCTATGACCGATCTTCACTAGACAATGACTATTCTTCCCCATTGGAATGCATTAAACAGGTTTCAATGCATTCCAATAGGGAAATGCTTTTTGCTAGACAATGATTTTGCTAAACAATGATTTCAGTGGAACGGATTATCATCGTTTAGCAAGGCACCACTGTAGTTGTAAAGTAACTTTAAAAGTAAATGCTGGTTTGCCTTTACCCAAGAGAATTTTAGGAGCAGGTGAGAGAAGGATGTGGTACGGACAGTATATTCAGCTGTCAGGCCAGGTCAAGTGAAAACTATTGTACAAACCATTTCTCTGCAGCAGACTCTGAACAGCAAATCATTTTCATCATGAAATTATTAGAATTTCCCAGCTATCAGGACCCTTGTTAGGGGGATTCTGGGAATCACATACCAGAAAAGGAACTTTTTCAAGCTTTGGCTTACACTGGCAAAGATGGCAGCAATGACATGGTTGACCTGTATGGCATACATCTTTTTCATTTTTAGGAAAAGGTATGACTGTGAATTATGGAGTCTGTAAAATGCCACATATATGGCATGGAGAAGAACGTAGGTAATATAATAACAGCAACAATAGCAATGCCATATTCTTGTGATGAATTTTGTGGCCGCTTGTGCAGCCGGGCACAGAATGGATATCCAGCAAAGCATGAAAACCAACTGAGATGTTCCCCTTTATGCATGGTTTTCTGCACCAGGATCCAATCCTGAGAACAGCGTTCCTGCCTATTCCACCTCCACAGTTGTATATTGTGTTGTGTACTTTTGTTCTTTTCCTCCTGCACTGAAATCTGCATAAACAATTTGCACATTTTCCCTAATATCGACATTGGTTTGTGCCCATTGTCAAATGGAAGCCTATTCTTTCAGCTGTACACATTTCAGCCCTTTGCTTTTTAAAATGTGCCCATACCTTTTGTGCATACATTATTTCTCTGACAGGTTCCCTGAGCTTCAGAATAGTTTTAATTTTTGAGCCAGAGCCCCTTTCCTCCCATAAAGCGTTTTGGGGATGTGGAAACCCTACTTTGGCCATATCTGACCATTCACAACCCCATTCCTCAAAACGACCAAGCAGAATAGCCACTGATACAACAGCTTTGAGAAGGAAGGAGCTAAGTGAGTCAATGATGGTTGACTATGCATCTGTCTTGAGGATGCGGGTATCCTCTCTGGGTCTGTTTCCAAACTTTACAGGAGATCTCCAAAGTGCTGAAGGCTGTCCGAAATAGGTTCAGCACCTTGGAGAGCTGCCTGAACATTCAGACATATGATGGTTGGGGCTTCACTGCTCCTGGATAGCTCAGTGGTTTAGGTCTCTGACTTCAGAGCTGGAGGTTGGGAGTTCGATTTCCCACTGTGCTACCTGTGAGTAGAGCCAGCTTCTGTGGCTTTGGGTAAGCTGCACAGTCCCAAGGCAACCCAAGAAGAATGGAATGGCAAACCACTTCTGAGTATTCTCTACCTACAAAACCCTGAAAAAGGGCACCGTAAGTCATATTTGAATTGACAGCATGCACACACACAAACACATGATCACAAAGCCAACAATCTCCACTGATTCCAGGTGAGCCAGTGGAGGGAGTTTTCGTGATTCGGCCTCTTTTCTAGAGCAGCCCATTGGGGAACGGGGAATGGAGACCAGATACTTGTGGCTCCACCATCACACTTGATAAACCCTCCACCCTCATTTGATAAAACATGATGTTCATTGTGAGTTGTTTTATTTTATTTATTACATTTATACCCTGCCTTTTAACTAACAGACAACAGTCAAAGTGGCTTACAAACATTTTAAAAGCATAAAACCAGACTAAACCACATTCTGCTTTAAAAAAAAAATCATAAGATCATGTATCTTGCCCACCTTGCAAAGCCATTACAATACAATAAAACCAATAAAATAAGGATACAGTTAAAACAACACAGCAGGGCAGGTTAGCTATCACAGTCCAGTCTTGAAATATATGTTTTTACTTCTTTGTTAATAAACTCATTTTAGGGGAAGGGAGAGATCCAGATTTACACAAGCAAAGGCAGGCTTCTTTGGAGAGACACTTTGCTTAATGGAGATGCTTTGAACCAGTCAGGAAGAGGGGGAGCGTTCCTCGAAACGCATGCTGTCCGTGCTCTGCAGAAAATCAAATCCTTTAAGGAGAGGGCCCATCATCTCATTAGCCACCTGTCATTCTGGGATGTGGGAACTGCTCTTGTCTGGCTCTGTGATAAATGATTGTAGGGATTCAAGCCTCTGGGTCATATCCTGCTGCTCCCCTCCCGCAGCTAGAAGGATGTGTGACAACCCACAGAAGTCGGAGAACCTGGGCTGCAATAGGCTTTAATTTAGCATCTACAAAGCTCAGGAATGTCATTTTGGACTACAGTCCAGAGCAACCTTGCCCAGCATGGCCATTGGGTGGCTGGGGATTCTGGGAGTTGTAGTCCAAAATGGCATCTTAATACTCTGAGCATCTACCACCTTGTCACAGCAAACGTCCCATCTCTGTGAAGGACCCATCAGGTCTGAACTTGGCAAGTTTCACCGGGTACGAAACAGAAGAGACGTCACTTGCCTCTGTGAGTTTTCATAAACCAAGGCTATGATTTGGCTATAAGGTAGAGAGCCAGAGTAGCAGCGTGGAGATAGGGTTGGACTGTGACCAAGGAGATCTGGGCTCAAATCCCTGCTCAGCCATAGAAGAGTGGAAATGGTAAGCCACTCCTTGAACATTTCACCTACATCCAGTATCCGGTTAGGGTCCCCATGGGTCAAAAATGACTTGACAGCACATAACACAGAGAATATACCTCTGCTTATTTAACTTGGCTCAGTGTAATGTTGTGGCTAGAGTGTCAGACGAGGGCTCAGGAGTCCTGGGTTCAAATCTTCAACCGGCTATGGAAACTCACTTGGGGGGTGGGGTGGAGGAGCGCATGGCACTATTCAGCAGGTATACAAAAAAGGTATCTGAGAAGTTGTGCCTGATCAGAGAGGTGCCAGAGAAATGCCACCTTCTGCATTGGAGCAGGTGGACCTAAAAACAGTTCCTATGTCAAAGTTTAGTTGAGATTCTCCTGCCCTGCAAATCACCCACCCTGGTCATGTTTGTGTAAGTCCCTGTACTTCTGCTGCACAGCTAGAGATTTTTAACCAAAATTCAAACCTCTGCAACAGTTTTGTCCCAGGGTCACTCTCTGCCCACTCTCCTAAAAGCTCACATTAAAATATAATAGTTAGTCTTTAAGGAGCCACGCATTTTTGTCTTTTCCTGTTTGTTTGTTTTGTTTTGTTGCTTTGGATTTTGTCTGATATGCTTGCCCAGACTAACACGGCAGCCTCTTCTAAAACTACAACCAATATTTTGTCCTCCTAACATCTCCCAAGTCTATATTTGTGCCCCTGGGTCACGGCTCACAAGCCCAGGTTCATCTCCCAGGTGTCTAAAAGTGAGGGCCGGGTGTCCCTCTGGATGCACAACGTCTGCTTAATAAATTGTCTGCACTGCACCACGGAGGGTATAAATTATTGTCCTCCCTCTGCTATTGTTTCCTAGCCAATTCTCTTCTGTGTCATAAAATAAATACCCTGCTCTCCATCCCAAAAAGCCCCAAACATGGGGCTGAAAGCTGGTGAGGAAATACAGAGCTTGAAGCGCCCCCCCCCCCCACTATCTCTCGCTTGCAGTCCCTTGACAATTTGTCCAGTCATTTCCAACTCTAGGCGGCGGTGCTCATCTCCATTTCAAACCCATAGAGCTAGCATTTTGTCCAAAGACGATCACGTGGCAGCGTGACTAGACACGGAACGCCGTTTACCTTCCCACCGAGGTGGTATCTATTTATCTACTCGCATTTTTACATGCTTTCGAACTGCTAGGTTGGCAGGAGCTGGGACAAGTGACAGGAGCTCACTCCGTTGCGTGGATTCGATCTTATGACTGCTGGTCTTCTGACCTTGCAGCACAGAGGCTTCAGCGGTTTAACCTGCAGCGCCACCACGTCTTATCTATTCCCAATACTTATCTATTCCCACCTGCCCCTCTTCGCTGCTCATTCTATCTCTACCAGCTAAGACTAGATCTCAGTTTTTGCAGACAAGCCTCTTAGTCACAAAGCGGTGTTGTTCAGAAGAGAGACCCATATGTGAGAATGACAGACGGCGCAGCCTGAATGCCTTCCCACAAAAGCAGTGATTTGTTATTGCTGTCTACGGGAGACCAAGAGGGCAGGAAAACTTTGAACTGCAGGCAGCAGAAGGAAAGGCATCTTGAGTTTGGGCCTTGATTGCTAAGCTCAGAATTCTTCAAGCCACTGAACAGCTGACCTTGGGGACTTAATTTTTGAAATACAGCTAGATACAGATTGGTGTGGTGGATAGCATGATGGACTAGGAGTTTGGAGAGCAGGGTTCAAATCCTCACTCAGGCATGGAAACTCACTGGCGGAGTGGAACTGGTCAGACCACTCCTCCAATATCTCACTTACCTAGGGTCACTAGAAGTTGGTTCTGACTTTATGAGACAAGCTATAAAAATATAGCTATATAAATCAAGAGGCTAAATTGCCCCTTGAAGCAAGAGAGGAAATAAACTGGTACCGTGGTGTAGACAGCCATAACGATTCAAATAGGAGAAAATAAATCAGTACCAATAAAAGTTCTTGGGACATTCGCCCTAGGATATAGTCATTCGTTTTGAGGGGTGCATGTATGTTTGTGTGTTGTCTGCTTGCTTTGGGATTGTTGTTGATCTTTTGTGTTCATTTGTTTCCTGTTTGGGTGTAGAAAGAAATGCTCTGGGGATTGAGCAGGGGGTTGGGACTGATGGCCTTTTAGGCCCCTTCCAACTTCATTATTCTGTGAATCTATTATTTGCTGCCTCAGATATCAAAATAACTGAATTTGATTATTATGCATCTTTATTGTAGGATACCACGTGCTGCTCTGTCTCAGCCAGCAAAACGTCATCAGTAGCTCTTAAATTAATTCCTTCCTTCCTTCCTTCCTTCCTTCCTTCCTTCCTTCCTTCCTTCCTTCCTTCCTTCCTTCCTTCCTTCCTTCCTTCCTTCCTTCCTTCCTTTGTCAGTGAATTATATCCTGAGAAACCATGTACATCCATGGAGAAGATCTTCCATGGCAGTGCAGTAAAGCTGCACATCTAATATAACTCACTCAGGTTTTGGAGAGACCCTGCAGGGCCTCGCTCTTACCTGTCCGAGGCTTCATCAGCTGTCAGCTAGATTGTCTGCATCTAGCTTCTAAGAGGCCCACAACTGTGTGTTTGTCACCTGCCTATTGGAGATAAACAGATGGCCAGGAGGGGCTGTTTCCAAGTAAAAGGGAATGGCCGATGCTTCAGCTAAATGGAATAAAAATGGAATACGGACAGGATTTTACAATAGGGTTTTGCCACCTTGCCTATGGGGAGGAAAAATTGTCCCTAAGTAATCAAAGATGGATGTATGGGGTAAAACAGAAAAGAGCTGGGAAAGGGTTACACACACACACACACACACACACACATACTTTGTTCCATGCGGCCGTGTCACAAATGACTTGTATCAATGCCTGCAGCAAGGCATGTTAATAAAAACAATTAACAGCAGGGCTGCAGAGGAAGGATGAGATTGGAATGTACCCAAAAATCCCAGTAGAAACGCATTAAATGCGGAGGCGTTCATCCTTTTTTGCGCTCACAGGTGTGACATCTCCAGAGCCGCCAGCGAACACAGAAAGCAAATTAAAACACAAAGAACAAAAGCCCCCTCCTCCCCCCCAATCCTGTGCCTTGCCTTGAGGGGTCTCTGGAGCCTTGACAGGCTCACGTCCCATTTCAAATTTGTTGGGGAGCCCTCGATGATACGTCCTGCATCCAATCAACCCCAGGACTTGATAGCTTGTGAGTCCCTGTCTCCGGTTCTATCTGCATTGTTTTTATAGTGCAAATTATTAAATCAGTCTGGTGTGGCAAAGCCAGGGCATTCTAGGTTGAAGTGACTATGACTTTTTGATAATGAAAAACAGAGGAATTGTGAAGAAACCAATATATGTCCCAGATTTCTCTGTTTCTTCTGCATGTTGTGATTGTTATGTGCTGTCAAGTCGCCCCTGACATAGGTAGACCCTATAAATGAACAATTTCCAAAATGTCCGGTTCTCAACTCCCCTGCTTAGCTCTTATAGACTCAAGCTTTAGGGACTGAAACCATCTCATATTTGGTCTTTCCTGCTGCTTTCCACCTTTCCCAGCATTAGTGTCTTTTCCATACAATCTTTCCTTCTCATCCTGTGCCCAAGGTAGGACAGCCTTCGTTTCCACCACTTTTTGCCTCCAGAGATAGTTCAGGCTTGAGTTGATCAAGGACCCACTTCTCTGTCTTCCTGGCACTCCAGGGTATCCACAGAGCTGTTCTCCAGCATCACATTTCAGTCGAATCAGTTCCCCCCCCCCATCATCCTTCTTCCAAGTCTTACCCTTCTTCTGATTTCTTGGCTGAAGTCTCCATTTGGGTTGATGGTCGAACCAAGGTATACAAAATCTCTATTACAATTTTTTCATTGTCAACATTCAGGTTGTGTAGTTCCTTTTCCCTACTGCTGTGCAACCCTTTGAACAGGCCCCGCAGCTTGACGTCGGGCCAAAAAAGGAGAGCAGGAAATGGGGAGGAGTGGGGTATGAAAGGAAGGGCAGATGTGCAAGCAGATTGAGCTACCTTGGCTTGGGGGGCACAGTGTGGAGAAGGGCCCAAGGTTTTCATGGGGTCACCTAAACCAAAGGCAGTGGAAAAGAGGCTGCGAATCAAGCCAACACAAAGCCAAATTGCTCCATTTTGGCTTGCCAATGTTGTCACACCAGACTGCAAGCAAACCATGAGCCAACAGAATTGTGCAGCAGTCAAAAAGCTGATGCAATACAGGGCTAAATTAACAGGTGCATAATGTCCAGATTGAGGGACGTAATTGTTGTTGTGGTTGGAAATGATTTGTGTAAGACCATCCACCTTAGCCAGAGGTGGGGGGGGTGGCAAAATTTTAGCCCTTCAGGTTTAAAGCTTCAGCTTCCAGAAAGCAGAGCCCCTTTTTGGAATGACATCTCCCCTAATCCCCCAGCCAGCGTGATTAGTAGCCACACTGTCTGGGAGATGTTGAGAATTTTCATCTAAATACAGCTTTTGCAAGCTTTTTCCAGAATCCGTACGATCCTGGATAAGAGATTGTGGGAGTCATAGTCCGTAACTCTGGAGGGTCAAAAGTTCTTCAGCGTGACCTAGATGCTCATCTGCTGACAGTCTTTTGGATAAGTGGAGGACTGTCTTGCCTTCTGCCTGGTGGGACACATGATTGTCTAAGCTGACAGGTAGCAGCCAAAGTGGATGACTCCAATTTCAAGGGGTCAATGAATCCATCCAAGATTTTAGCCAGAACTTTCCGAGAGATACACAAGACACTGGACTCTTTAGCATCAGCGGTACCTTGCATCATTTCTGCAAAACACAAGCTAAAAACTGGGGTGGATCCACTGCAAAATCACCAGCTTCTGCTGGTACATACCAGAGGAGGTATACATGGGTACATAGAGAAGGGGATTATTATTAGGTACTGAGATCCTAAGTAGCCAGTGTAGTGTAATGGATATAGTGCCAGGCTAGGATTTATGAGACCTGGGTTCAAATCCCCATTCAGCCCTGGAAACCCACAGGCCGGTGGCACTGGCAAAACCGCTCCTAAAGGATTTCAATTCTTTTGGAAGCGCTGTTGGGTCACTGCAAGTCCGTTCCGAGCTGATAACACATAACACCCCCACATCTTGAGATCTCGAGCACCTTCAGCAGATACTGGCTGAGCCTTCCAGTGTCCACACCACCACACAGATGCCGCTGTTGGTCTGGGCAAAAAGCCTCTCTCCTACTAACATTTATTGGTCTGGGGAAATCTCTACGGAGGCTGTTTCGGGCTAATTGCTTCGTTTAAGAAATCACTTGAACATTTCGGAACCTATTTGGGGCTCTTAATAAGCAAAAGTTGGAGGGAATAATTACAGCCTCGGTCGTTGTTCCTGAGGGTTGCCGAGAGAGAGAGAGACATGATCTGAATACTTTAAATATGTACACAAATGATCAGCTAAAGAGGGCATCAAGCTTTTGAACGGTGGAAAGTCTGAGCTGGTTACTTTTCACCTGCAAAAGTTCAATCTCTAATTTCAGTTTTTGTTTTTTTGTTTTTACAAAAAGGTGTGTGTCTACGCATTATGGGGGGAAATGCTTGGAAAGGGTGGGTGGATATATCCAAAATAAAATCGCATGACTTGAAACTCCCCCAGATGGGAAATTAATATTGTGCTCTCTTTTTTTTCATACCTCCAAATAAATACAGCCATCTTTCACAACATGCTGATGGTTGACGTTTCTTAACCAAAAGCAAGGCTGTAAGCAGGGTGGGGCAAAGGTGGCATTGCCCCAAGATGCCAAAATTTAGTAGGCACTGAAATCTAGAGAGGAATCTCCTGGTGAATGTCCAGAAAAAATAAAAAAATAAATAATAATGCCCCTTAACCTTATACCTCCCACTTCTCTCTTTTTTAAAACTCTTTTTTTTTTTTTTGTGGGATTACCAGATTCTGCACCTCCATCTTCTTGGCTTAATACTCAAATTGTGGGACTTCAGTCAAGATCTACTGGGTAGCCCAGAGGTTTAGGCATCTGGCTGCAGAGCTAGAGGTTGGGGGTTCGATTCCCCCACTGGGCGTCTTTGACAGGAGCTGAACCTCAGTGATCCAAAGGGTCCCTACCAGCTCTGCAGTTCTAAGGTTATGATTATAAAAAGAAGTCAGCCCAACTCCATTTCTGTTCATCTTCTGATGGGCAGCTAAAACTGCGCTGTCCTGAAGGAACTTGAGCCTCTAGGATTATCTTTTCCTCTTTTTTTTAAACCAGCTTCTGGACAACCTTTTGGATCTGTTTTGAAATGTTTGTAGTCTGTTATAGAGTGCTTTGTGCGCTTCAAAAATGTTTTCAACGAGTTCCTGTTGTTGTTTTTTTAAATCTGTTTTTGGTTGCCTTAGGCCATGTTATGCAGAACAGCGATCAAGAAGCACTTTAAATAAATAAGAGTCAAAGGTTCCTGGCTTCTGATATAAATTTGGAAAGTTAGCCAGATAAGCTCCTCCCCCCACCAACCTCTTTTTTGTTGTTGTTTAGTTGTTAAGTCCCCTGGACTGCAATGAGATCAAACCTATCATATTCTAAAGGAAATCAACCCCGAGTGCTCACTGGAAGGACAGATCCTGAAGCTGAGGCTCCAATTCTTTGGCCATCTCATGAGAAGAGAAGACTCCCTGGAAAAGACCCTGATGTTGAGAAAGTTTGAGGGCAAGAGGCGAAGGAGACATCAGAGGACAAGATGGTTGGACAGTGTCATCGAAGCGACCAACATGAATTTGACCCAACTCTGGGAGGCAGTGGAAGACAGGAGGGCCTGGCGTGCTCTGGTTCATGGGGTCACGAAGAGTCGGACATGACTTAACGACTAAACGGCACAACAAGAGTGGACAAAACATGAACAGTCCAAGAACATCTGGGTTACCCAACCATTGCTTCAGACGTTGTGTGATGGTAACTCCCAGCACCACTAGTTAGGATACTGAAAGCTGAAGCGTGAGGGTCATGTGCAGCCCAACAACTTTATCATCTTTGAAATACAGCAGTAGTGTCTCAGGCAACATACATGGCTTGAGTTGACACAAGAACGTAAGAGATGCCGTACAGATTCAGCCCAAAGGCCTATCTGGTCCAGCATTGGGGAAGCCCACAAAGAAGGCCATGTATGCAACAGGATGCTTATGCTTCTTAGTGCTCAATGTGGAGAGGCTTACTACTTCTGGTACTAGACATAAAATAAAAGTCAAAGGTTCCTGACTTCTGATATAAATTTGGAAAGTTAGCCAGATAAGGTCCTCCCCCCCGCCAACCTCTTTTTTATTGTTGTTTAGTTGTTAAGTCCCCTGGACTGCAAGGAGATCAAACCTATCATATTCTAAAGGAAATCAACCCTGAGTGCTCCCTGGAAGGACAGATCCTGAAGCTGAGGCTCCAAACCTTTGGCCATCTCATGAGAAGACTCCCTGGAAAAGACCCTGATCTTGGGAAAGGGTGAAGGCAAGAGGAGAAGGGGATGACGGAGGATGAGACGGTTGGACAGGGTCATCGAAGCGACCAGAATGAATTTGAGACAACTCCGGGAGGCAGTGGAAGACAAGAGGGCCTGGCGTGCTCTGGTCCATGGGGTCACGAAGAGTCGGACACGACTAAATGACTAAACAACAACAAGTTGTTAAGTCGTGTCCGACTCTTCGTGACCCCATGGACCAGAGCATGCCAGGCCCTCCTGTCTTCCACTGCCTCCAGGAGTTGGGTCAAATTCATGTTGGTCACTTCAATGACCCTGTCCAGCCATCTCGTCCTCTGTCGTCCCCTTCTCCTCTTGCCTTGCCAACCTCTTACACCTTTCCAAAAAAATCCTTCCCATAGACCCTTGTAATTCTGTACTGTTTTCTCCCTTCCTTCTGGGATGGACTTATATTCATTTACTCCTTTGATCTCAAACCAATGTGCATTGGATTAAAAAGCATTCTGTAACGTCGAGGTTCAAAGCAATTTTTAAAAAATGCTCCACAATTGACCATCTTGGACTGGGAAGCAGGCTCTAATGTGCATATGCATGTGATTTTAGATCTTCTTATCTCTGTGCTCACAGTGTTTTGCCTGTCAGCATCTTTCCATGTGCCAGCTACAGCATGGCCGGCCACCAACGAGCACGGTTTATAGGGTTAAGGAACAGACTGGGCTTTGGACAGCTTGCAAGAGGCTTTCTGCATGCCCTTTAACACCTTTATCCCTTCGAGATGTAATCCCAAATCCCAATGAGGAAAAAAAGACTGGAGTTCAAGTTCGAATGTACCAGGAGGCTACCAGTATATGCCAATATAAATTGCTGCGGAGTGATCCCAGGACCTAGAACTCGTTGCTAGAGAATTGATATTCGTGCATGCGTGGGATGCAGACATAAACCAGCAAGAAGTGCATCACAGCTTATAGGGAAGAGAGAGTGACCAAGAGGGCAAAGTGCCAAGCTGCACCGTCAAGCCATCGTTGGGTTTTTATTGGATTTTTTAAAAATGCATGATCTTCACCGACATTCTTGTCCCTAGGTGAGAACTCAGATGCGGCCGTTGTTGAGAAAATAGACCTGCCTTTGGAGAGATTAAGAGGTGCACAGGCTAGTACTAGCAGAAGCACATGAGATCACATAGATTTTCTAAAAAGCAACAGAAAACAAAAGGCTGGTACGGCCGCACCCGGAGTATTGCGTACAGTTCTGGTCGCTGCACCTCAAAAAAAAACTTTGTGGAACTGGAAAAGGTGCAGAAGAGAGACACTCAAATGATGAAGGGGCTGGGGCACCTCCCTGATGAGGACAGGCTATAGCGTTTGGGGCTCTTTAGTCCGGAGAAAAGGCGCCTGAAAGGGGACATGATTGAGACATATAAAATTATGCAGGGGATGGATAATGTGGATAGAGGGAAGCTCTTCTCCCTCCCATGCAATACTAGAACCAGGGAACATCCACTCCAGTGGAGGGTTGGGAGAGTGAGAACAGACAAAAGAAAATATTTCTTGACCCAGCGTGTTGTTAATCTGTGGAACTCCTTTCCACAGGATATGGTGATGGCCTCTGCCCACGATGCCTTTAAAAGGGGATTGGACAGATTCCTGGAGGAAAAGTCCATCACAGATTACAAGCCATGATAGGGATATACAACCTCCAGGCTTAAAAGGGAGGTACCTCCAAATGCCATATGCAGGGGAGGGGTATTGGGAGACGGGGAATTTGTGTTCTCATGTGCTGCAGAGGCATCTGGTGAGGCCACTGTGAGATACAGGAAGCTGGACCAGATGGGCCCGTGGCCTGATCCAGCAGGGCTCTTCTTAGGTTCTTATGTAAAATACAGTGGCAGTGTGGTCTGTGAATAAAAGCCAGAATCAGACCTTTTTTTCTTAGAACCATTAGAATGTTAGAAATGTGGTTATAAATGGTGTGTGGTCTTCTAATTATCAGGGGAAATGGTACAAAAATAGGGGGAAAGGCAAGGCAGCGTGCCTCGAATCCTGTTGCGTTCCTTTGTGTGCACTATGGCGATGACATCAACCGGAGCGGTGAATCACCACTGATTATAAGCTTCCTTTTGTGAGTCTAGAATACATGTGACTCCGTTGTACTGTGCACAAGTTGCATGCACCCTGAAATCATGTTAATCAGCAGGATCGGCTGCTAACGATGGCATTGCCCGTGTTGTGAACATGAATCTGTGCAGCAGGATTTCAGCCAAGAAGTTCAAACATTTGATCCCGGTCTATAGACCGCCGTTGTATCTAGAGCTGCAGGCTCAGTGAAAACTCTAAGTGAAGAGGCTTCAGAGAAGACTGAGCAAGGCTGAGATAGCCCTCTTCAAATACTTGAAAGGTTGCCACATGGAAGGTGGGACAAGCTGCTTTTGTGTGGCTCTAGACTGTAGTATCCAGTGAAATGGATTCAAAGAGATTTTAACTAAACAAAAAGCATAAATTTGTGGCAATAAGAGCAGTTTGACAATGGAATGGATGGCCTTAGAGAGCGGTGGACATTCTAAGACCATCCATCCCATTGACAAACTGCTCTTATTGTCAAATTCAATTTCTTTAGTTGGCAATTTTAAAATAGTGGTTGGGTCCTTTCGCTGTAGATTTCCTGGTTCCACAGAAGGTTGGTCCTTGAGATCCCCTCCAGCGGTTTGTGCCAATGGCAATAGCAAGAGGTTGGGCTAAATACTCCTTGGCTTCCCTTCCAGCTCCAGACATTTCTGTGATAAGGTGGTGATGATAGGAGGTTGGAAGGGAAACAGTGTGGTCGTGTTTTTTTCCCATTCTTGTGTGTATACAATGGTGCTTGGCTAGACGATGATAATCCATTCCACTGAAATTGCTGTTTAGCGAAATCATCGTCTAGCGAAAAGCATTTCTCCATTGGAATGCATTGAAACCTGTTTAATGCGTTCCAATGGGGAAGAATCGTCATTGTCTAGCAAAGATCGGCCATAGGAAAGCCGCTTTGCGAACTGCCGATCAGCTGTTTAAATAGCTGTCTTGCGAAGCTTAGGTCCCAAAAACACCTGTTTTGTGAGCACGGAGGAAGCTGTCAAAATCGTCGTCTAGCGGAAATCGGTTTGCGAAGCAGGGACCAAACATTGTCCAGCGAAATTCCCCCATAGGAATCACTGTTTTGCGAATCGCTATAGCGATCGCAAAAAGTCAATGTCTAGCGAAAAAACTGTCATGCGGGGTAACTGCCTAGCGAGGCACCACTGTATTTATTGACATTTGCATGGCAGTCAAGGTGCTTTGGATTCTCAATGAGATGCATAACGTTCCCATGTGTCTCGAGAGCTGCTGGTTCCGGAATAGAGCAGCCCCATGCAGGGAACTACAGAACTGCAGGTAGCAGCTTCTCGGTGAAATGCATTGAGGATCTGAAGGGGATCCACCTACTCAGGCTGGCCATTGGCTCTCTAGGCAGGAAAGACTTCCTCTTCAGCTGGAGACCTGCTTCAGTAACATAGTATACCTGTGCTGTATCTCTCGCTCTCTCTTTGCTTATTGGTTGGTCCTCCTGACACCTGTTTTAGCCTTCAGTTATCATTTACCCCCCTCAATCTGAGCTTCTGGCTTATGCCTGGGTTCTGATGTTCTTCAGATCTGGCCTTGCTTGTCTGAAGGCTCCAGGGCTGTTCTGCATTGACTTCAAAGTTCTGATGCTTACGTATAAAGCCCTAAACGGTTTAGGGCCTCGATACTTGGCGGAACGCTTACTCCCACCCAGTTCTACCCGTGTCACTCGTGCGAGCCAGGAGGTGAGGCTGAGGAGCCTGACGCCAAGGGAGGCCTGGAAGGAAAAAACAAGATACCGGGCCTTCTCGGCGGTGGCTCCTCGCCTGTGGAACAATCTACCTCCAGAGATTCGCGCGGCTCCCTCGCTGGGTACTTTTAAGAAACAACTGAAAACATGGATGTTCAGGCAGGCCTTCCCCTCCTAGTTAATCCCTGACCTCTTCCCTTTCTTTCATTACTATGTTCTCTTTCTCCATCTTATCAATTTTTTAATTATCTACAAACTTCCTTTTATTTAGATATTGCTTTTATATATTTGTTTCCTTTGTGTGTTGTAAGCCGCCTAGAGTGGTCAATATGACCAGATAGGCGGGGTATTAATGTAATAAATAAATAAATAAATAAATTCTTCAGAGTTCAGCCCCAACACCCCAAATGAAAGATAAGAAAGAAAATGAAAGACAGTTGTATTCAGACTAGTAGTAGAGGAACAAGGGAGAAGCCTAATGGAGGATGCTGCCTCGACCTGTAAGGGCAAGCTAACGGATTCCACAAGAGCTCTCTCGTCTTGTTCTTCTATGTGCAAGCAATAAACCGCACAAATTCTGTCCTTGACTCTGAAATTGTAAAATATCTTCTATTGTTCTTGTCTAGAATATTCTGGGGGAAAGGTTTGTGTACAATTAACAAAAAAGACATCAATACCGCATATTGGGCTGAACCATGATAGCTGCTTTGTCATTACGACATGGACTTTGGAATATCAGGATTTCCAGATGCGCTATTTTCAGCTTTTTAACCAGTCCTGCTATGTGTTTCTATGCACTCAGATTGATAAAGGGAAAATATGGGAGTTTTGTGCAAAGACATTTTGCACAAATTGCAGAAATGTGGACAGGAGGGAAATCGCTATTGTCTCATTCTCAGGCAGGAGGTGAGAATTCTTGCAGGGCTTGAACATTCCTCCTCAAGGCATTTCATCATGCCGAGACTTCCTTAATGGAATGAGGAATTTAGCAGCCATTCTTCACACCAACTAATCTGAACCTCATCTGAGGCCATTTCTTCTTCTTGGGCCAGATTACCCTTCTCAGGCTCCACCCTTTCCGATCAAGTGGGAAATCTTAAAGAAATCCTCCTTGACTGGATTCACACTCAGCACCTTGATTGTTCAAGAGCTTGTGCTGCTGATATTGATGCACAGGCTGCAGAAACTGAAGACCTGGAGCAGATTCGGGGCTCCCACTGCTGGAGTTGGATCTTGGCCTTCATGACTCCCGAACCTTGGGATTCCATGCTGTGTTAGCTAGGCGAGCCCTGGAGTTGTCATGAAAACGGAGTTGCTTGTCTGCGTTCTGCAGTCTTCTACTGAGATGCTTTAAGTTGTGAATTTTCTCTTATACCCCGGAGTCAAATAACCCTTGGGGGCTCCTTCCATTCTACAATGCAGCAACTTTATGCATTCAAGCGGCGGGAAAGATGGATGGCTTTTCCCAGGAGAAATTTGGCTAGAAAGAGCACAACTGAAGTGAGACGAGGACAGGCCAGAGAGGAAGGTTGCAGAAATCAAGATAAGGAATGGTCCAAAACCTGGCTCTGAAAGATGGCAGAAACCGGAAGCGTGGGGTCATGCGCATCATGCAAAAGGCAGGCTGGTTTTGTTAGCAGCAAAATCATGGTTGCAAAACAAAGCAACAACACACCCCCAAAAAAATGGAGCGAAAGAGAATTGACTTTGAAATATTGCTTCTGGCCTATATGATGCTGCCAGAGGCCGGTTCCCGTCTGACTGATGCAAAGTGACAGGCTTGTCCTGAAACTCTTGAATGATCTCAGGAGTCCATGCAGCTAAGTTACCTTTCTTCTCCTGGAACTCAGTCTCTTTTCTCAGCGTCTCTTCTCTCTCTCTCCCTCTCCTCTCATTTTAGATGAACCAGAGTTAATCCTGGTTTTACATTCTACAGCAAGGGCGCAGCTTGGTTGCAGGACAAACAGATCACTGTTGTTGATCTTTGAGAATGGGCAGACCCAGCCAACAGCCCGAGAACATACAAGCGAAGGGCTGCAAATGAGTCTTGACAGGCAGCCAATTACGGAGTGCTCCAAGCTGCTAACAAAGACTCACGAAATAGGATGGGGGCAGCGTTCGGCTAAATCCCGAAACGCTCGCTGAAATCTGGACTGTTTGTGCATTTCCGGGGCGAGGCAAGGCAAAACCCCTGGGACGTTCATGGGGCTGAGCAGCAACCTCTGTGTGTGTGTGTGTGTGTGTGTGTGTGTGTGTGTGTGTGTGTGTGTGTGTGTGTGTGTGTGTGTGTGTGTGTTCAGTTCCTCACTTGGCCAGAGAAACTCACTGGAGGATGGCAACGGCGGTACCAAGATGGGGAGTGTCAACTCCTTCGACTTCACACATATCTTGAAAACACTGTTTGGGTTTCTTTACACCAAAAGTCAAATCGAAGGGGAAGATAGGGAGGCAGTGACAGATTTTATTTTCTTGGGCTCCATGATCACTGCAGATGGAGACAGCAGCCACGACATTAAAAGACGCCTGCTTCTTGGGAGGAAAGCGATGACAAACCTCGACAGCATCTTAAAAAGCAGAGACATCACCTTGCCGACAAAAGTCCGAATAGTCAAAGCTATGGTTTTTCCTGTCGTGATGTATGGAAGTGAGAGCTGGACCATAAAGAAAGCAGACCGCCGAAGAATTGATGCTTTTGAATTGTGGTGCTGGAGGAGACTCTTGAGATTCCCCTGGACTGCAAGGAGAACAAACCGATCCATTTCGAAGGAAATCAACCCTGAGTGCTCACTGGAAGGACAGATCCTGAAGCTGAGGCTCCAATACTTTGGCCATCTCATGAGAAGAGAAGACTCCCTGGAAAAGACCCTGATGTTGGGAAAGTGTGAAGGCAGGAGGAGAAGGGGACGGCAGAGGACGAGATGGTTGGAGAGTGTCATCGAAGTGACCAACATGAATTTGACACAATTCCGGGAGGCTGTGGAAGACAGGAGGGCCTGGAGTGCTCTGGTCCATGGGGTCACAGACACGACTAAACGACTAAACAACAACAAGCCAAAAGCCACTAGACAGCACATAACAACAGCAGCGTCTATACTGCCTGGGCATTGCATCCTTCTCTCTCTTTTTCCTTCCTCTTCTTCCTCTTCTAGTTCCTCCTCTTCTTCATTTAGTTACAATAACTTGTCACCTCCTTCACTTCATGTAGATACAAATGGCTATGTTCTTGTGTGGAATTTGAGTGGTTACTGTAAGTCAGAACATCACTTTAGGATGTTAGGGTCTTTTTCACTCCCCCCCCCCCACTTTGGTTTCTCTTTTCTCCTTGTTGTATAGGTGTCATGGCCAACGTTGATACCAGCTTCCTCTTGCTTCCCTTTTTCTTGCGTTCTCTAGACTGGAGGTGGGCAAATAATCATGCCAGAAATAGTTCTGGTGGCCCTGTGTGATCCAGCACCCCATTATAACTGTTTGCATTTTCCTACTCATGGAAATAATTTCCCCCCCAGAGATTCAGTAGCACACAACTACAGGGATGAACACAGACAAGTTCCAGTTGCATTATGATTACAGTATTATGATGCTAGTTTTATTAGTAGTATTTTTATTAGTAGTATCCAAAAGAGAAGAAGGCAGAGAGGGTTCTCATTTATGTTCCTTTTCTTGGAACATAAGGGGGAAGAAGGGCACAACCCTGCTCTCAAATTTTCTTAGCCGTGATTTAAAAAAAAAAAAAAAGGAGAGGGTATCAGCACATTGATTTTTACCCTTTTAAAAAATGATCAACCGCTGCAAGCTGGCAGCATGAACAAAAACACTGGAGTTTATTGCGAAAATGCAGGGTATTTCCACACAAACAATGGAGAGACCTGAAGAATATATTTACTAGAGACCAAGATAAGAATATTTGTCCACCATGAGTCGGATTCCCACTGTGCAGTACTGTCCAGAAATGCTTTACTTACAAAATTATGCGTTGTTTGGAAATTGTTCTGGGAGTCATAGGCCAACACAACTAGGCCTGCGAAGGCTACCATGATTAAATCATCTTCCCTTTCAAACTACACAAGGAGAAGGAGAAAGAGAAGTCAACAGTAGACTCCTATCTAGAAGGGTGGGATAAAAATTGAATAATAAATAAAATAAATAGTAATAAATCATGAACAGCCAAAGAGCTCAATGGTTGAGATCTATGGCTGTGGAACCAGAAGGTGGGAGTTTACTTCCCCACTATGCTTCCTTGACATGGGCTGGATTTGATTATCCATAACGTCTGCAGTTCTAAGATGATGATGAATTTTTCCTCCCCCAGCAACATCTCTTGAATCCACTGTCCCTCCACGTCAAAGCAAAGTTAAGCTTCTCCTTCTCTTTAGCCATCACGGAAGGGTTGAGTAGTGGTTGAGTAGCAAAGGAGGGCTACGATATAATCCCCGGGTTTTGTCTGTAGCTGCAATTACCTATGCTAAATAGATGCAGATGACGGTAATAGGAAGCTAACATGGGCTGTACGTAAAGCCGATTCCAAGGGTCTAATTTTCATCAGTGCAGCTTGACTTTTTATAGCAACAGGGAAACGGGAGAGTAGCTAATGAGCTATAATTCTGAAGAGCTTCTGCCTTGATTGAGACTAATTATTTTTTGTAAAGAAAAAATAATTAAAAATGTGAGATGGGAAGGAAAGAAAAAAAACATGCGGAATTCTATAATTCATGCACCTTTTCTCTCTCCTGCCTTGGAACAGCTGACAGATCTTTGGAGACACATATAGCTTTTTGACTGCAATGACATCTAGACTAGACTCTAGTCAAGCCATCATCAAGGACTGGAGGCTTAGAGATGTGCTCCCAATGCCTGTTGGCATAATGCAGTTGGCCTAAATCTCACTAGTCAACTGCAGTTTGGAAGTTATTGTGGGCATTTGCCAATGATGAGTTGGGTAGCCAGCAAACAAAAACTAGAACAACATTAACTTGTGGCAATATGTCACTGAGACTTACATTGATTACATGACACTGTAGTAAAAACTTAGTTGGATTTTTGTTGTTGTTGTTTAGTCGTTTAGCAATATAATAAAAAGTGTATTTATCTAAGGAATGTACCCAGTGTGGTGTAGTGGATAGAGCAATGAATTGGACTCAGGAATCCTGAGTTCAAATCCCCACTCAGCCATGGAAACTCACTGGGCTAAATCCACTCCTTAAATACCTTACCTACCTTGAAAGCCCTATTAGGGTTCACTATAAATCAGATTCCGATTTGATGGCAAATAACATTGACAATCCACAGAACGGACAGAAAAATGCATATATATTTGTGAAAACAACATGCAAAACTGCATCATTTGACAGGACGTTGCTTGTAGCGTTTTCGGCAAAACTCTGTACAAAACTGCATATATTAAGACCAATGTGTATACTGTCTGGAAAATTACTTTGCAGGATATGATTCCTGGAACCTCCTACTCAGCTGTGACCATGTTCTACAGAGTTCTGGGAGTTATGGTTTAAAAAAATAATTCTCATGTTGTAACATCTTGTGCAAACGTTTTGTTAAAAAGAATGCAAATCAATGCAGAAACGGGAACAGACCAAACCTATGGCTGGACACAGAGATAAAGCAATGAATCGGTCAATGAGTTGACATGCCCAAGACTTTCTCTGTCCATCCTTTGGGTCAAGCAAGGCAAGAAGGAAAAATGTCCCTTTTCTCTTCCCGCACCCTCTGGACACATCTTTATTTGTCCCTGGTTTCCCTGTCACAGATACCACATGGATTTCGCCAGCACCGAAGGGCTTCCCTTGCTCAGAGGTAGCTCGCAGCTGCCAGGCGGATTTAAAAGGCTGTGACATCCTTAGCTCTGAGGAACCCTTTCGTCCGTGAGGCTCTAAAGCCACAGATTAAGGGGGACTGACAGTAATTGTCATCCAGCGAGGAGAAAACGGCCTCCCTTCTCAAGGGCAAAAGGAGACACGCAGACTACTTTCTGGTCCGCTGCGTCCTCGGCTCTGTCAGGACACAGCATTGCAAGATAGAGTCAGCCTAATAGAACAGGGTCGGACCCAGAGCCTGCTTTCAGCGGGGTGGAGGGGGATTTATGGGGTCACGTCTGGCCTACCAGAATCCCAAGGTGCCCTCTCCTATGGGGAAGGGAAGTCTGTGCCAATGTTTCTCCCCTCCACCACCAACACACACACCCCCGAAGCCTTCAGATGTGTTGGCCATTATAGGCAGATTCATGGGTAGACAAGTTGATGCGTTGGCATGCTTCTTTTCCCCTCCAAAACCAGAAGTGGACAATTTAAACAGGGACGCTGCATCCCAGGCATGCCCAGGTCTTTACAACCGAAGAGCGTGTCGTGTCTGGATTCTTGGCAGGGGACCACCCCCTCCATGCTCATGGATTGTTCCTTTGCCTGATTTTGGAGGATCTCCTTCTTCCCCTTAACACCACACTTCCACCCATTGAGCAGGCGCTCTAGTCCTGTGTGAAGCATTCTCTGAGGGCTGGAAAGA
This sequence comes from Pogona vitticeps, assembly GCF_051106095.1. Classification (NCBI taxonomy): domain Eukaryota; kingdom Metazoa; phylum Chordata; class Lepidosauria; order Squamata; family Agamidae; genus Pogona; species Pogona vitticeps. Next base: position 4,888,799 of record NC_135796.1, on the reverse strand, counting down.
GCCCCATCAGAAGCAGAGGAGGACCACCTTCCACATCTGCCAGCTCAACCTGGAGCCATTCCAGACCCACCGACAGAAATATTTTAGCATGTCAACTCACCACAGATCCTGGTGGACAATTCACGGTCCTCTGGATATTGTTCTACTACAAGTCCTGCTGGCCCTCATGGTTGCCTGTGATGTCAAGTGGATGATGGGGATTGTAGTCTAAGAATTTCTGGAAGGTGACATTTGCCCTACAGACTGTGGGGGCAGAGACACAGTGCCGATAATTCCAGCTTTCTTATATTTTAGACACAATCAGAAACAATGCCCAATGAAGCAATTCAGTGGAACCCACTCCTGGATTTCACCTCAGAGGGCTAAATTGTACAGGGTTTTGTCAAAAAGGGCTCAACATGATATTAAATACAAGAGAGACCCATCTCACTTACTCATTGTAATGATATTGTTGTTTTCTTGTTGAAGCAGCTCAAAACATTCATTTCTGGAATGCCTTTAAAACCTCTTTCTACAGATACTTAAAAAGTTTTGACTGCTGTTGTTGCTGCTGTCTTCTGTTCACTTTTTCCCCCATATTTAATAGTTTATTTTTTAAAAGTTACCAACATTGTTGTTGTTTTGGACCATCACGTCATATACAGCTTATGGCAACCTATGAATGAATGACTTTCAAAACAGTGCAGATTTTCCCACAGAGGCTCGGAGAGAAGACGAAGCAAATGTATTTTCTGCTCCTCCAAAGAGTGGGTGGGTCTCAAGGAAGCAGATTTTGGTGAAATATGGGCGGAAACATCATAAGGGTACAAGTGGTTTGATAATGGAACAGATTTCCCCAGGAAGCCTTCTTTTGTGGAAGGAGGTAGAGAATGGCCATCTGTCAATAGCTCAACAGCCATCTGTCAGGCTGATGTAGCTATAAAAGGTCTGCATTGAATAAGAGGTTAGCTTAGATGACCTCCAAGGAACTTTCAAACTCTTTCATATTGTGATTCTGTGTTTGTTGTTCCCCTCCAAAACCAGAAGTGGCCAATAAGAACACTGCTGCTATCTCTCTCCACCAAAACCAAAGGCTTTCAAAAGGAAGAGCCTGCGATCCCCTTCAGACTCGGTGCTGAGTCATTAGAGCAGGATCCCTCCTCCGTATGGCCACCTCTGAAGCGTCCCACCTTAAAAGAGCCATGGAAGCACCTCGTAGCCGGGTCACACCCCACAGGCAACCTGCTCCCCACAGAGGCTCTCTGGAAAATGTCGCTGAAAAATGACTCTGAAATTACTGGGTTCAGAGCGTTTGCTGCAGAACATAGAACTATGGATTTCTATCCTCTTTGTTAAATTGGGGGGGAGGAGCTCAGGATGACAGTTGTAAAACTGTTTAATTAATTAATTCATGCAGATTTTGTCAGTATTTTATTATTATTATCTGACTTGGAAGATTTGGGGTGGTTTCGCATACAACTTGCCAAAAATTGGTCTGCCCCGGAAACCTGTTTATTACTCTCTTCTGCTATGACGAGGCCTCCAAGACAATCATGGAAGTATGGGAGAAGGGGTGTAGCCTCTAAATTTGGCCCCGGTTGCCTCCTCCTCCTTACAGCTTTAGACTCAATTCCACTCACTTGGTGGAAATTCCATGGCTATTATCACTTTGGTATTTACAGTCAACCAGACCATCACAACACTTTACGAAACATGCACTGAAACTGCAATAGCCCACATTTATGGAAGTGCTAACCACTAGATGTCTATAAAAATTCAAGCAATAATACGGAGGTCTAGGGGGAATAGTTATGTCCAGGAATTTTGCCACTTGCTCGGTGCTTGACTTGTGTTAGTACAGCCCTGAGGCAAAGTAATCATAAGAGATTCAAAAGAAGTGCCCAGAAAGGGACTAAATAACAGGATATATTAGATCTTTCTTTCATAGCCGGATGATGAAAAATTGCAGGACAAAAGGACATGCAAAACCAGCTGCACTTTATTCTTGTTACAAGGGCAGTACCTTAAATTCATTTGTATTTTATTGTTCCTGCCATTTCATAAATTATTTATTTATTTATTTATTTATTTATTTATTTATTTATTTATTTATTTATTTATTTATTTATTTATTTATTTATTTATTATTTATTTATTTATTTATTTATTTATTTATTTATTTATTTATTTATATGCCGCCCACACTACCCAAAGGTCTAGAAGGGAGAACATCAGACCAGGAAAAACTCCATGAGGGTACTCGCCACTTTCTTAACAGAACTGAGAGGATAAGAAAAAAAAATTTTTTAAATTTGGTGCATAAGATGTTTAAAGGACGAGGAGCAGTTGAGCACAGCCACCGTGTTAAAATAGATGGTATAATGTGGTAAAATAAAAGTTAGAGAGTAGCCATTTTATGCTTCAGCAGATCACCTGGTTGTCTGTTAATGTTTCCTCACATACACAAAATATTCCACGACTATTATTTCCCCGTTTCTCTGGAAAAATAATAGTTGCCTCTCCCCTGCCACCATTTCCACCTGCAGCTTGAAGTTCCAACCAGGAAGAAGCTTTATTTGGCGCATGAGGTATAAAATGAATGTTGAAGGAAATATTTTTCATCTTCAGGAACCCCGTGAGAGAAACCAGGTTGAGCTAGATGTACCGGTCCAAAATCACCCAGTGCATTTCATGCCTTATTAAGGACTCAGACATGGACGTCTTAAATTATAGGCCACTAGGGATGGACATATTGAATTCTTGGTTACAAATCCTGTAATTCTCCATTTTGGGAGTTCTGTCTGACAGACATTTACAGACACGTAAATATGGCTCGCCTGGGAGCAGGGCCTCGTCTGGAAAGCTCAGAGGCTTAGTTAGGCCTAGCTCCACCCAAGCTTCCTGTTTCTGCCCCAGTGCTAGCTGGGAACTTCCTTTCGGAGCGGGAAGCTAGGCAGAGCTAGGCCTAACTAGACCTCAAAGCCCTTCAGCTGAGGTCTTTCTTCCAAGTGAGATACATTTAGATGTATGTAAAGTGGTGGTCTGTCAAGTAGAGCAGCAAGACTGGAGAATGGAATTTGTAGTGCAATGGGATTTGTAGTGCAAGAAATCCAGAAATCCCATTCCTACTGTCCACCACTCAAACTCCCTCATGACCCTTGTTTAAGACAGAAGCTATGACTGCATCCTGCAGCAGTGTACAGTGGTGCCTTGCTTAACGAGCGCACCGTATAACAATTAATCGCATAGCGATCCGTTTTTTCGGATCGCTAATGCGATCGCACAACGTTGTTCCCATAGGGAAAAATTCGCTTTGCGAAGACCGGTAAGCGTTTCGCTTACCGATCTTCGCAAAATGACCCCCGCCGATCAGCTGTTTGGCGGCCAAAATGGCTGCCGGAAGCCGGGAAATGGCCTAAAATGGCCGCGCGCAGCGTTTTCGCGCCCTCGTTAAGCGAGGCGAGGGCGCGAAAATGGCTGCCGGCCATTACGAAGCTTCATTGAACGGTGAGTATTTGGCCCATTTGGAACGCATTAAACCATGTTTAATGCGTTCTAATGGGCTTTTCTGTACCGTTTAACGATGCTTCAGCATAGCGAAGGTTAATCCGGAACGGATTAACCTCGCTATGCGAGGCACCACTGTATTAAGTGTGCATTATGCCACCATGTGCTAGCAACGGATTAATTTTGCATTACATGAATGCAACCCCCCTCCCCTTTGTGAAAAGAACCGTTTACCTATGTAGGGGCCCCCTCCTGAAGAAATCTTCAATGCTTGCTCTCACTTACCCCCCACCTATGTTAGCTTTCTCCTCCCCACCCCAATTTATTTCCGTTTTACTGCAAATCTTCAGTGCAATAATCCCCGCTGGGCTTTTCTTGAAATTCCCTGATTCCTTGATATCACAGAGGGGCTGCGACGGACCACATCAGACATACACAGTCTCGTTCAGAAACTACTGATGCTTTTCAAAAGCAAAGCCATAATAGGTGCCTGTTCAAAGTTAATTGATCCTAAAAAGAAAACGCCGCTTAGGAGTCAAATTGCCAGACTCAATATAATAGCACAATCAAAAACCTCTTGGGGTACGAATACAGGAGATATGCAACTATTATTTTACTTTATTCCATTAAAGGTTATGGGCTGGAGAGAGAGTTCTTTCATTTTTCCATGGATTCCTCTCATCTTTTTCATCTTCCCCCCTTCCAGTTTTACTTGGGCATTTCGAAACACATTTAGATTAGATTAGGCATCCTTCAGTCTCAAGAGACTATGGTAACGTGCTCTGTATGGAGGACTTGGAACAGCGTCTAGTGTGGCTGAGGAGGCCAATTCGAGAGTGACCGCCCCTTCCACACTGAAGACAAATAGAATCTGTCCCCTGTCCAGCTCCCTGGTTTTGCTGTTTTCGGGACTGCCTCTTTGCCTCGGCCTCCTGGACAAGGGTCTCTTCAAAATGGGAGACGCCATGATGCATTGCCTGCCTCCAGGCTGAATGCTCAGATGTCAGAGTTTCCCATCTGTTGAGGTCTATTCCTAAGGATTTCAGATCCTGCTTGCAGATGTCCTTGTATCGCAGCTGTGGTCTCCCTCTGGGGCGATTTCCCTGCACTAATTCTCCACACAGGAGATTTTTTGGAATCCGACCATCAGCCATTCTCACAACATGCCCAAACCAATGTAGACGTCTCTGTTTCAGTAATATATACGTGCTAAAAATTACAGCTTGTTCTAGGACTACTCTATTGGAAACTTTGCCCTGCCAGGTGATACCAAAAATGCATGTGGAACGTGTTGAGCTTCCTCTCCTGCCGTGCACAAAGGGTCCAGGACTCACTGCCGTGCAGGAGTGTGCCCAGGACACAGGCTCTATAGACCTGGATCTTGGTGTATGCCGTCAGCTTCCTATTGAGCCACATTCTCTTTATGAGTCTAGAGAACATGGTAGCTTCTTTGCCAATGCGTTTATACAGCTCGACATCCAGGGAGAGGGTGTCAGAGATGGTTGAGCCAAGGTACACAAAGTCATGAACAACCTCCAATTCATGGGTGGAAATGGTAATAGAGGGAGGTGAGTCCACACCCTGGCCCATGACTTGTGTTTTCTTCAGGCTGATTGTTAGTCCAAAGTCTTGGCAGGCCTTGCTGAAACGATTCATGAGTTGTTGGAGGTCTTCAGCAGAATGGGCAACAATGGCTGCCTCATCGGCAAAGAGGAAGTCCCGCATGCATTTCAGCTGGACTTTGATCTTCGCTCTCAATCTAGAGAGATTAAAGAGCTTTCCATCTGATCTAGTCTGGAGATAGACACTTTCTGTTGGAGTTCCAAAGACCTGCTTCAGCATGACAGCAAAAAAAGATCCCAAACAGGGTCGACGCGAGGACACAACCTTGTTTTACTCTGCTTCAGATGTCAAAGGGATCTGATGTTGAGCCATCAAAAACTATAGTGCCCTTCATTTCCTCATGGAAGGACCTGATGATGTTAAGGAGTTGAGGTGAATATCCAATCTTGGGAAGTATTTTTAAAAGCCTGCTAACCAAATCAAAAGCCTTTGTGAGATCTATGAAGGCCACAAAGAGTGGCTGTTGTTCCTTACATTTCTCCTGCAACTGTCTGAGGAAAAATACCATGTCAGTGGTGGATCTATTAGCTTGAAATCCACACTGTGATTCTGGATAGACCCTGTCTGCAAGCACCTGGAGTCTCTTCAGCACAATGCGGGCAAGCAGCTTCCCTACAACTCTAAGAAGAGAGATGCCACGGTAGTTATTGCAGTCGCTCCTGTCTCCTTTGTTCTTGCACAATGTGACAATGTTTGCATCCTTTATGTCCTGTGGTACTCCACCTTCCCTCTAGCAAAGACGAAATATTTCATACAACTCAGTGGTGATGATCTCTTTACAGCACTTCAGCAAGGATGTTATCCTTCCCAGGTGCCTTGCCAGAATGCAATGTCTTTGCTCACAGTTTTACTGTACTGCACACCATGGAATGATCAGTATTGCAATCAGCACCCTGGTACCTACATGTGATCGTAATACTAGGAAGGCTACAGCGTCTAGTGAGGATCAAATCCTGCTGATGCCAACGCTTCGATCTTGGATGTCTCCAGGAAACTCTGTGTTGAAGCTTTGTATTAAAGAATGTATTCCTGACACGAAGACCATAATAACTTGAAACACATATTTAAAATATATTGTGAATGAACAAGCAATAATGTGAGATGTAAAGGAAAATGAGGAAACTAAGAAAATGTAAGAAAGTAAGAAATGCGCACACCCCAGAAATTCAGAATAGATCTTATCAATTTGTTCTTCATTTCAGCTGTGCTTCTTAACATAAAGATGCTTCAGGATTAGCTATGTTTCTTTAGGCTGGCCAGTTTGAGAGTTACCCTCCAGGGATGCGGTCAGAAAAGGAATTCCCAGTGTTTATCAAATCGGATGAGAACAGCTTTGACTAATTTAATTAACACAGGGGTCACAGACGAGATTTCAATTAACAATAAGGGCATCGCAGCCCTTGCTCCTAGAGGCCAGTAAAGTACACACATTGAAACCTCAAGAGCTGACCTTTCCGGTAATGTACGCATCACATTATATTGTAGGCACTTTTTAAAAAAAAAGAATCAGAAATTTTCTCTCTATCTACATTAGCTGTGTTTGGATTGAGACAACTTTGTTCATGGTGTTCTGATTCTCATGTCTCTGTTGGAAAGAGCCTGCTCTCCTTTCGCAAATCCTGCTACGAGCTGGTAAGCCAATGCTTCTGCTGAGAGACCTTCATTTTCCCCCCACTTTGAGTCTCAAAAGCAAAACACTGCAATTTCCACACCGCTGCTTGATGTACACTGGTGCATATGTGCATAGACTATTAAATGGTTTGCTATTAGGTACCAGCGATCAACATGAAATGATGGCAGATTCTCGCCAGCTTCAACTCTGCGAAACACATTTAGAAAACCCTACCAAAATGCAATTCAAAGGAAGGGGTTGGCTATCTTGCCCCCCAGATCATTTTGTTCCCAAATGCAAACGAAGCCCGAGGAGCACTTTTTTCTATTTACCACACCTTTGGTGAGGGAGCAGTGGAGGGAGGAATCTGCGATCACTTGATTGATACCGTGCTCAGGGATCTGTAGTCTCTGATGTAATTACACTTATGGGTTTTGTGTGATAAGAAGATTAATCAGTCCATTACACCAGAGCTGTTTACCCACAGACTAAAGTAATTGAACAAAGCACTCATAGCTCACTGCCGACACTTTGTGTAGCTACCTGCGAAGCTAATGAACGCTTCTTTGCCAGTTATTGGTTTATTTTTAAAGAGAGAGAAAGGTGCCAGCCGGGTCTTACAGCTCAAACCTTTGGACTCAACCTAAGAAGCTGCCAAAGACTGAATCAAACCCGCTTTGTTCTGTCTGGGCCGGGTAGGTGGGGCTCGCCAGCCATGGAAGGCAGCCCATCTAGGAGAAGGAAAACTCCGATTTCAAACCTCCACTGCCTTGTGGCTATATCCACTCATGGAAAAGGCTTCAGGAGTTAACCTAGAAGCAAAATCCGGAGCCGGAGTCCCAAAGGCAGTTCGTGTCGTTCTGCCAACTCCTACAACGTTGCTGGAACCAGTTGTATTGGCTCTTGCCTTTTCATTGGACCATTTGAGCAAAGTGGAGAGAGGGGATCTGCTGCTTGGGTAACAGCCTATCCTCCATACTACTTTACCCAGGCTTCATGCTCTGGAGAGGACACTCCTCGATACAGAGCATGTTACCATGGTCTCTCGAGACTGAAGGATGCCTATGCTATGTTCTGTCTGGACCAGAACGGTTGCTAGTTGCCAACAATAGCTCTCCAAGGTTTTAGAAGCTGAATCAGGCCAAGCCTTTACCATTAAGTAATGATGACTGATGTGGCCACTTTAGATGACAACTTGTAGAGGGTTGACATGTCCCAGGGATCCAGGAGTTGTCTAGAGACACAGATGCAACAGTATGAGGCAAAATCGAAAGGGGGGGGAAAGGACGCACAGCCCCCCCCAAAAGAAAACCACGTGGCATCTTAAAAGATGAAATATTATATTTTAATGGGAACTTTCGTGGATCAAGTCGGCTTCATCAGACGTGTGGAATATTCTACAGCCCTTGTTGGGTCACGGGGCTCACTGGGAGCTGTCCTCGGTACTGCAGCCGTTGGTGCTTTGCTGACATTGCCCTCAAGACTCTCCCAATGAGCCTTGAACATGACAGGAGCCCAAATTGACTGTGAGATGCTGCAGAACAGACGTGAGTGTCCGTATGGGGCGCCTTGCCACTTCCAAACTAGCCTGATCCCCCCCCAAGTGTTGCCAAAAAAAAAACCCCACTACCGCTTTGCCAAAATGTAGGATTGTACTACAACAAACCTATCCATTCTGAAGGAAATCAACCCTGAGTGTTCACTGGAAGGACAGATCCTGAAGCTGAGGCTCCAATACTTTGGCCATCTCATGAGACGAGAAGACTCTCTGGAAAAGACCTTGATGTTAGGAAAGTGTGAAGGCAAGAGGAGAAGGGGACGACAGAGGATGAGATGGCTGGACAGTGTCATCGAAGCTACCAAGATGAATTTGACCCAACTCCGTGAGGCAGTGAAAGACAGGAGGGCCTGGCGTGCTCTGGTCCATGGGGTCACAAAGAGTCGGACACGACTTAGCGACTAAACAACACGACAAGAGTGGACAAAACATGAACAGTCCAAGAACATCTGGGTTACCCAACCATTGCTTCAGACGTTGTGTGATGGTAACTCCCAGCACCACTAGTTAGGATACTGAAAGCTGAAGCATGAGGGTCATGTGCAGCCCAACAACTTTATCATCTTTGAAATACAGCAGTAGTGTCTCAGGCAACATACATGGCTTGAGTTGACACAAGAATGTAAGAGATGCCGTACAGATTCAGCCCAAAGGCCTATCTGGTCCAGCATTGGGGAAGCCCACAAAGAAGGCCATGTATGCAACAGGATGCTTATGCTTCTTAGTGCTCAGTGTGGAGAGGCCTACTACCTCTGGTACTAGACATAATATGTAGTAGGGATGTGATTAGTACTCAGAATATCTCTTGGCCTCTCACGGTGGTGGTCCTGCATCTGGAGCAGGGGTTCTCACCTTTGGTCCCTAGATGTTCTTGGACTACAACTCCCAGAAGCCTTCACCACTCACTCTGCTGGTCAGGATTTCTGGGAGTGGTAAGCCAAGAACATCTGGGGACCCAAGGCTGGGAACCACTGGTCTTGAAATGATCAGCTGACAATTAATTTCCATGGGCACGCATCCCCAGAACATGTACCAAAGCTAAATTCTTTCACCTGGTTGAGTATCTGGACCAGATATTTAGGCTGGTCTGGTCAAATTCCAGGCATCCAGGGGTCATTTATTCCAGACCTAGGATGTGTTGGGACTGCCCCATCCCCTCCATATGAAACAGGAAGTGGTTCACTGTTAAAACCAGATGCATTTTTAAAAAAAAGGTATTCAAAACACACATGTAAAAATAGTACACAGGGGCTACATCTTGTTTTAGAGGAAGATGATGTCTCCCCTCCCCCAGGAATGTAATTCTGCCATTCGAGAGGGGATAAAAATCCAAACCATTGCATTTTTGTGGAACGATTTCCCCCCTCCCCGATCCCTGTTGTTTTCTGGGAGAGGGGGCCTCCAAAACCAGCCCTGGTCTTGCCTGTGGCCCACGGTTCAGATCCTACTCCGGGTTAAAGCTAAATCCACGTTGATCACTTGGATGCCCAGGCGTATCTGCATGGCAAAAGCTCTAGCACCTCTTGTGAAAGGTGACATAGCGCCATGCTAAAGCACACACCTTGTATGTAGAAGGTTCTGGGACCATTCATGACGTCTTGAATGGGACACCTCTTGGCTAGAAAGACATCTACTGAGATCCTAGAGAAAACCACAAGTAGGCCGTTCTTAGCTTGATGGATCAACGGTCCAAGCCGAACACCTGTGTTGATATTTGTGTGAGAATTGCCTGTGGTTACTCACAGGGAGGCATCGCTATTCTGACTGCTCTTTGAGGGGCTGTCATCATGGAACCGTTAAAAGTATTGCAAATAGTTTCGGCACATGGAGGCGGGCTCGTTCTATTAAAAGGGCAAAGTTTTATGGGGGCATGGGATGCCCTTGGTTTCCTTTTATAATCAGGTGAGGAGAACATTGTGTACATGAGAGAGAGAGAGAGAGGAGGTGGCAGGGATAATGTTAAGTAAATCCTTACTTCCATTTCCTCTTATTTGAGCAAGATATTTTTAGATGATGAATCACACAGACCTGCGTAAATGCATTTTGTTGGAGGTTTGATATAGGGATAACCTGCATAGTCTTCTTTTTGCTCTCCCTGAACTTGGGCCTTTTGTGATCATTCTCTTTCCCTTCAGTTTCACTCACTTGACACAGGAGAGTAACATAACCAGGAGAGCAAGCTACGAGCCTGTTGCTTTTTTTGTCCCTCTAGTTGTGGTGGCGGCTAAAGGTCCTCACCTATGCATCGGAGGGCGTGTGTGTAATTGAGGACGTGCCATTTATGCAAAATAATAATAATAATAAAGGCAGGGTACCTGCCTGGTGTGTGGGAAATGCCCGGTCCAAGGCCCGAGATCGTGAGCCAAGACACATTTCCAGTTGCATGAAACCTGAGAGAGTCGTGGGAGTTTTGAGTGAATGCCTGCCGTGATTCGAGAATGGGAATTGTTCTCCAACTTTTCTCATTGGAGAACAGTGAAGGGCAAGAAGCATTTTCATCAAGCAATAAAAAAAATAAAAACAGGATCAAATGGTTTTGTGCACCTTGTGGGAACCCAGGGAGTACAATTAGAGACGGTGACAGAAGACCCAATTTGAGTGGAAGGGGGTGCTTCCGAAAAAAGGGAACCAGAACATCGGAACATAACACATATAACCCTATTTTCATTCATTTACTTTACCCTCTTTGCACTCCCAGAAAGGCTCCCACAGCAGCTTACTGATATAAAATAGAGTCTCAGCCTGCTCCCTTGCGATCTATAGGGTGTGATACAAAAAGAGTAGGATTGGGAGGGAGAGGGGGAAGCACAAACACTTGAATTTTTTTTATTTTTTAAATTACTTTTTAGGTTACTTACAGTCTCAGTAACTCATTCTTAGACATTTGTAAGAGAAAGAATAAAAGTTTCATTTACTCACAGTCGAACAGATAACAGCAAGCTAACATCACTTGATTGCTTTGAACAACAGGCCTCAACAGATTTCACTGATTGCTTACAGACTGCAGAGAGTGAGAATAGATTCTAAAGCAGAGAAGCAGGGCTTTCTTTGAATTAGAGGCAGGGAAGAAACTATTATTTAATGTTGTTAGTGATTGACTCCACCCAGCCCAGAAATGTCCCTCCCAGCTATAAAGGGCAGCATGCAAAGTTTGCAAAAACTCCAACAGTATTTAAGTACAGTAAGTATCCTATTATGCTGGCGAAACATAGGATTTTTTTAAAAGATACTTATTACCAGCCCTTGGTTGATCTAATAGTTGTGTTGTTGGGCTATATGCAGCCAATGTAAACCAAGAACATTACAATCCGATTCCTCCTAACGTTCTTGGTTGTCTCGGCAATTTTAAAAAATAGAAACACAGACAGGTTTGGTAAACTGCGGAATTTAACAATCACATAAAAGATTACGGCCGCGTTGAAATCAAGGACTGATGATGGGAACCAGCTGTACACATTTCAAAACAAACGGCATGCCGTTTATTCCTTTTTGAGCACACACAGTCAGACGTAGCAGTCTGGAAAATATTCTTATAAAAGTAGGGAAAATATTTTGCTATGATGTAATAGGGTGTGATTTTAGACAATAGCAATATTTTTTAAGAAGGACAGCTCCCCAACACACATGCACGCACGCACACAAACACACATTTTCTCTACCCCCATTTTGTCTACCCCTGCTTGCTTTTAAGCGGGAGGAAAAAGATATTAATGACCTAACAAATGGCTGCAAGGGACAATTCTGGAATTTCCAGAGGCATGTTAAAAACCTCTCCCCATGCTGTGATCCTTCTCAGAGCAAGGCAATTATGGGCAAAACAGGCCCAGAGACCATCCGGATGGTTGCTACTTGGCCGCAATGGCAGCAAATACAATCTAAAGCCAGGGTGGAGAATGTCTCTGGAGAGAGGGGAGCATTTCCCCCCCTACCCCACCCTCTGACCTTGACAGCCTGCGTGCTGACACTTCTAGGCAAAAAATGTAGACCCCAAAGAATCTTGATTATGGCCATTCAAAAAACACAAACTCTTTGGGTCTAATGGGCAAAACAGCTTTTAATTAGCTAAGTTGAACCCACTGAGGAATCTGGAGGGGCGTTTTATTAGCATGGGAACATATGAAACTGCGGTCTGTAAATTCCAGCCCTTGGTTGATCTAAGCCAACTTGATCAACAGGGGCTGCCAGTCACTGATGCCAGAAGCCACAGAAAACCTCCGATGCTAAGCTATGGCTCCTCGCCACAGTGTTGGTTGATTGCCTGGTGAGTCACACGCATTCCGAGTCATGCTTTACCTTGCTGAGTCATCTTCGGAGAGGAGAAATGATCTCATGTTGCTGCAGGAAGACAGTCCTCAGGAAGAACTCAGTCGCCCAGATGATGCTATCTTCTCAGATGCCTTTGGGGGGAGAAGGGCTGATGGCAGTTCTCCCGGTGGATCCTCGGAAGATGAGCAGAGTCTGGAAGACGTGGGGCCCATTTGATGAAGTATCAAAGGGTTAGAACAGCAGTATCATGAGATCTCTTGATAGCTGATCAGAAGCATGTGGATGCTTTGGGGGAAAGTATCCTGAAAGCTGTAACTTCTGTGAACTCAAGGCGGTCAGCTTTGTAGGAGACAAATCACAAAGTCGGTTCTCACGTGTTACCTAATTCTACCCGGCCAAGATTCCTCCGAATACTACATTTTAAGAAATGCACGTTCCAAACGAAGAATTGGTCCCAATCCCTGCAAAAGGTTTAGCATTAATAAGTAAGCTGCACTTTTTAAAGGTTAAAAAGGGATGATGTTACCAGTGGTTATGGGCATTATGATTTCCTCGCCCCTCAAACAAATGTATTACATTTAATGTTATTCGTCATTATCCGGTACTTTACTCCCATACTTTGGTGGTGGCAGTAATGGTGATCCTACAGAGAGAGGATCAGAGCGGAATTACCACCCCCCCTCCACCCCCTGAGCTACTTGATTACTTGTTATGTTTCACCTTTAGGGCCTGCCCCACTCCTTTGGGGGATTTTAATAGCGATCTCAGTTTTGGGTTCCAGTCTTGAACACAGCGTCGGATTGCAGCCAAAACTGTGCTCACGACCCAGGGTTCAATCCCAGGTAGCCGGCTCAAGGTTGACTCAGCCTTCTATCCTTCCGAGGTCGGTAAAATGAGTACCCAGCTTGCTGGGGGGGGGCAATGTGTAGCCTGCATAATTAATTTGTAAACCGCCCAGAGAGAGCTTGAAGCGCTATGGGGCGGTATATAAGCAGCACGCTTTAAAAGAAAGCTTTTTATAAAAAGGCAGGAGTTTCTCCTTTACAAGTTCTTCTCTTTCAAGGGGCGTTTTAATCCAAGCTTGATTCTCCTCTGGAAAAAGAGACACAGATTTGCTTGAAAACTGCATGTGCTGATTGTTAAACTTCTAGAGGCTAATTTATAAATGCATGGACCCAAATTTAGAAACAACAATTATTATTTAAATAGGAAGGAGGTTTTCAGCACTTTAGAAGTTTTATTTGGCATAAGCTTTTTTCAGTCTGAACTGTGTGCGGAAGTGGCCTCCACTCCATGAAAGCTTATACAAAAAATACCCCCAAAGTATTAGTCCTTCAGGACCCACAAGCATCTTTGCTCTACAGTGGGGTCTTGACTTGAGAACTTAATTCATATTGGAAGGTGGTTCTCAAGTCAAAAAGTCTGTAAATCAAGTCTCCATTGACCTACAGTGCATTGAAAACCGATTAATCCCATAACAGGCCGTTTTTGTTCCATGTTGGTTTTTTTCTGGTCTATAAGTCAATTCTCAGGCTGCAAGTCAAACCTAAATTTTGCGGCCAGAGAAGTCTGTAACTCAAAAAGTCTGTAACTCAAGCCGTCTGTAAGTCAAGGGTCCACTGTATTTACTGCAAGAGATTAATACGGCTTCTTTTCTGAAAACTTAAATAATAACACCATCCAGACGGGAGAAGCCTGTGACCAGTTGATGGAGCAGATATACAACTTGTATATCTGCTCCATCTCTTATCAAGGTGCTGGTATTGGTGGGCAGCTAGAAAGCATGCATTTCTTTTTACGATTCTTTTTATCTTAAGACCAGACTTGAGATTAGATTGAGGGTGTGACTACCCAGCAAGGGAAGTGTGAATTCGCTGGCATTCACTCTCTGTAAAGTCATGCCGAGACATTCAGGTCTGTTCAGTGTTTGGCCACACAGGCAGACAGAGAAAGCCTTGTGAACAGCTTGTTTGCAGTTCTATTTAGAGTCCTGCAGGTGGCGCCATTACAGAAAACTGCCTGAGCAGGAAAGTGTTCTGGAAACCACCACTTTGTGTGTTTGCGTGTGTACACGTGTGCACATGGCTCATTCTCCCTTTCTGCATTGGTTCAAATGATCACATGCCCAACCCAACATGAAATGATCTGTTCTTTAAAAAGTAGAAGCTCCATAGGCAGAGGGGAAAAACTCAATTTGGGGGAAGAATCCCAGTCTGATATATATTTCCCTTTGTATCATGTGGTCAACAACAAAATAGCAATCAGCCTGCCCGCAATCCTCTAGTATTTCCTGCATTTAAAAAAAAATCAAGGTGGTCGTACCTCAATTTTCAAACAAAGGATGCTTTGAAACAGAGGCCTTTCATCTGTAAAGTAGGACACATGGCCATTCTGGGTCCTCCCACCCCTGAAATAAATGTGCAAAAAGCTTTCTGGGGCTATGCACTCATCTGAAATCTGATACCATTAAACAGTCTCCAACTGTGGGCCTAGACAGTCAACCCAAGTTCCCTTAGGGTGATTGCATTTGTCCAGACCTTTTAACGTGATTCAAATTGACTTCATTCGCTGAGCCCAGTGGCTTTTATCTTTCTTCCTTTCCTCTCAGAGGTTGTGGCGCAGTGTTTGTAGGGCTTGTAATTCTCATTTTTGCTGTTTTCGTTAGCTATCTTGGGAGTGAACATTCTGGAACCTGGGTAAGGAAGCTCAAAAGAGTGAGAGACTGAAAAGAATTTTCACTGGATCTTATGCCACAATGAGCTATTTTCTGGCATTGTGGGTGATAGTTCTTACCCATGTGAAAAAAAATTGTGCAGATTGTGTAATTGTAGCGCATTGTGACAGTTGCTGCCTTGTTGCATTCTGGTTTTTTTAAGGAAAAAAAATATCAAATGGGGTTTTTGTGTCTTTTAATCCATCAGATTGTTCTTTGGTGCTTGGCATATACTTTGCTTCAGAAAGGGAAAAAAACAGCAGTTAGGTAAAAGGATATTCTGTTCAAATAGAGGAACTATCAGTGACAAAGAAAAGATATTCTTTATCCTGTTCTCACCCTGAAGGCGAAAAGCCGCATGAGACTCAATTATTTCTTGCTAAGAACAAGTAATCTTTATCCCTGGAGTCTAAATCTCTAACATATACACATAGGTTAAGATACTCAAAGCAAGGGAGTGGATTGCAGATTTCATCCATATTCAGAAAAGACAGAAGAAATCATATGGCCAGGAGAGACTAGTGGAAGGAGAATTAAGTACCCCAACAGTTAGTGCTGATCCAGAAGCTTTCAGAAGCAGCTCAATGAACAAGGAAGTATCTGATGATGAAGTGAGTGCAGTATATGTGGGGTCCACATGCCCCAGGGAGAGGTGGAGGCTGAAGAAATTTGAGCAAAAGCATAGCCAGCATTTCAAGGCTTTCTGAGTGCTAATAAAAAAAAAATCAAGAAAAGAGAGTTTTCATAGTTTCAGTGAACATTTGTTGGGAAAAAAAACAGACAAGGTCTGGGAAGGTGAAAATCCCTAATGGCTTGCAAGTAATTAACACTCAAACAGAACCAGCTTCTCATTTTGCTTCTTCCTTTTCCTTATTTCCTCCATTTTGGAGGGCTGTGGTTGAAAAAAATGAGAGGGGGGTAGGGAGAGACCAAAATGGATTGTGTTGTATTATGTATTGCAGATGGCAGGGGGAAGAGGTATTGAGTTCAACCTCTATTGAATTGAGATTGTGGGGAGTCTATATAGAGCAGGAAAAGAGAACAATTATGGAAGGAGGATCCCATTCAGAGTAATTTATATCTTGGGCAAACTGACACTGATTGCAATTCAAGCTATTTTCTTTAGCGCTTTATGTTCCAGCAGTAACCTAATTCCGGCAGCCGGCAAAGAAGACTAGATGAGGCAGTTCATCACGTTTTGTCCATAAATGTGCATGGGGGGGGGAGTTTTTCTCTTTTTGTTCTTATCTCTGCACAATAAATCCATCCTATGGGAGAAGTCATGATAAGCGATTTCTTCCTTCCTTTCTTCCTTATTATTATTTTTGGCGCCATCTTGAGCGGGAGGGGGGCAGAACCATATTGAAAAGCCTACCTATTAGACCATTTGATTCCCTCTCTTTTTTTGCAGATGAATCCAGTAACACTTCCTTGTGAATTGTCCCTCAAGTAGAATCACACACATCTCATTATGAGCCACCAATATACATATGGATGGAAGGGAATGAACTCAACTTTATATTTTTGTTTGGCGATTAAGTGCTATAATTAAGGAAGCATTGTGCCTGATTTCTAATCTTTCTCCCTATATAAATGTCATTGATTTCCCTTCCAATGGAATGAATCTCCATCTATTGATACAAGGCCTGGGGTTTTGAATGGGGTATAAACTTCCGTCTTGGAAGAACCGGTCTATTGTTGGCTCACAATTGCTGCTCTGGAACTGAATCCATGAGGTAGCATTGAAGAAGAGCCATCTGAGGTATTATCCTTTCTCAGTAAACGTAGGTCACATTGGCCGTTGTCCTCTCAGTGGTTTTACGTCTCTGGCTGTGGAGCCAGAGGTTGGAACTCCGCTTCCCCACAGGGCATCCCAGAATATGCAGCCTGTGTGGTCTCAGGCAAGCTGCGCAGTCCCAGGGCACCCCCAGAAGAAGGGAAGAGTGAACCCCTTTTGAGTCCTTTCTACGCAGGAAATCCTGAGAAAAAGAAGTCACCATAAGTCAGAATTGACTTGACGGCATATGTTTATAAAAGGTGGGTGCAGTAGCTGTTGAGCCATGAGGGCAAAATGGCTTGGGCTGCCATTACCGCCCCCTATGCTTACTGAAAGGGGATGTGGTGGCACTGTGGGTTAAACCGCAGAAGTCTCTGTGCTGCAAGGTCAGAAGACCAGCTGTCGTAAGATCGAATCCACGCAATGGAATGAGCTCCCATCACTTGTCCCAGCTCCTGCCAACCTAGCTGTTCGAAAACATGTAAAAAATGCAACTAGATCAATAGGGACCACCTTGGTAGAAGGCTAACGGCGTTCCGTGCCTAGTCGCGCTGGCCATGTGACCATGGAAACGGTCTTTGGACAAACGCTGGCTCTACGGCCTGGAAACGGGGATGAGCACCGCACCTTAGAGTCGGACACGACTGGACAAATTGTCAAGGGGAACCTTTACCTTTACCTTATTCTTACCGGGGCCCATCTGCATTACCTATTTCTGACTCTCAGCCTCACCATGGCGGAAGCAGCAGCAGAAGGGAATATTTCTAATTTAGGTCCAGGTGATAAAAAGCTCTCAGCAGAGAGGCGGGACTCTCCTCGAATTCAGAGGTAGGGAAGGAATGATTGGCTAGTGCTGGGTAGACTGATAGTCGCCTCAGCCCAGAAAGGCCCCTCCCAGCCACGCCTTCTCCAGGCAGCCTGAGAGGTTGTAAAAACTCCCAGCATCATGTCCCCCTCCACAATTTACCTGCCCAAACCATCACACATTTTGCAGCATGGGGAAGCTCTGACCCTCAGCTGTTGGACTGCAATTCCCAGATCAGCCCTCACCCAGGTATTTATTTACCACCTACATTGTGTGCAGGGCATCTGAAAAGAGGCCAGGTCGCTACCCGAGGTTCTGCCAGTCTGGTCCAATTCTGTGCCAGAGAAGCAACGCGAGGGAAGGGAAGGGCAGGAGTAAACTCGGAGCCAAAAGGTGGCCATGTTGCACGCGTTCAACTGTGGTGTTTTGAAGCCACACTTAGTCCAACAAGGGATCGGAGAACTTGCTTCTCTTTTTTCTTTCAATTTAGGGGCACAGCGCTCCATTGCCAGCCAGAGGAATGGTGTAGGAAGACATATGATGACCCTCTTGGTATCTCTGCCCATCAACGGAGGCACATCCATCAGGAATTTCTGCACGGAGAAGCCTCCGAGACAGTTTCCCCGTCTTGTCTGACTTACAGTTAATCAAGGGGAGAATATTACTCTGCCACCTGGAAAAAACAGATTTCAGAAAGCGCTCCCGGAGATGCTAACGGGCATGCAGAGCAACCCAGTATAAACTCAGCAACAAAAGTATCACTCCAGCTACCTCCAATCACTGCCTGCTTTTCCACATATTGATTTAATAATAGTAATAAAGTGATGATGATGATGGAACTGCAGAGCTGAAAGGGGTCATCAAGTCCAGCCCCTGTCAAAAAGTCACAGTGGGGAATCAAACTCCCAACCAAACCTAAACTACTGAGCTATCCATCAGTTACAAGGTTTGGGAACATGACTTTTTTAAAAACTGCAGTTCCCAGAATCCCCCAGCCAGCATGTTGGATTCTGGGAGTTGTGGTTCTTAACGGTAACTCTCCCAAATGCTGTAGATTTCAACAAACCATCAGAGATAGCATGATTACTGTCTTAGGCTCTTCTCCCTTTTCCCCATAGTGGAACCAGAAGCAAAGCCAGTTCCTCCCAGTCTTCTGCAAGCAATTGATGGAAATTAACCCTTTGTTCCTAATGCCCTTTGCCTGCAGAATACTATAGTGAGACGAGGGGGGCATCCGGTCCCTTAAAAAAGACAAAAAGCTGCCTCCCAGCCCTGTTCTAATAGCTTTCATTGATTTCTTCCATCCTTTGCCAGGTGTCTCAAGAAAGACCAAAGACTTTCTTCTAACAATCATCAGAAGTCTTGTAGCACTTTTAAGACAAACTGGTTTTTTTTATATAATTTTTCACCAGCTTTTGTGTGTCCGAGCCCATTTGCTCAGATGAATGGGGTGCCTACTCTTGCAGAAGGGAGGGGGGTTTATAATTGTTGGCAGGGCGTTGTGCATCAGGGGAGGACAACCTCAGGGTGTGTTGTTCCTTGGTGAAGATGATCTTTAGCAGATGATAATAACAGTTGCATGCCTTCAAGACAATTCTGACTTGTACAGACCCTTTTCAGGTTTTTCTAGTTAGCGAGTACTCAGAAGTGGTTTCAACTTTCCCTTCCTCTAGGGACTCTGCAGCTTGCCCAAGGCCACCCAGGCTGGCTCTACTCGCAGGAGACACCGTGGGGAATTGAACTTCTGGCTCTACAGCCAGATACGCAACTCACTGAGCTACCCAGGAGTGATTAATTCCATCACAATTGTGGCCATCGGGGTCTGACTAGATGACAACAGGCTCAGATGGTAGGATTAGTATATATATAATGATACAGGAAACCATTGTCTCTGTTAAGGCCTAAAGAGACGGCGCTGAACTTCCTGAGGTGTTCCTGCTCAGTTCCTTTGGAGCTTGTTCTTGAAGTTTCTTTGTTCAAAGACTGCAACCCTGAGGTCAGGGAAAGAGAGGCCAGGAAGGATAAGGTGTTTACCTACTGGTTTTTGGGATGTCCATTTTGTGCCCATTTACTCTCTTGCGCAGAGTTCGGTCTGTTTGTCCAATATAACGCGCAGTGGGACGTTGGTGACCAAAGATGCCCGTTGCTCTTTGGGCGATGAGCAATTGTGCAACCCCCTGAGGTAGTGAATTATATTGTTTGGTCCTCTGGTGGCCTTTCCTGTCTAAATGCATGGGCAGAGCTGGCATCTGGGTTTCCCACAAGGTCTGATTCTGGTCCCAGTGTAGGCAGTAGTCTGTTGTTGCCAGTTAGAGTCCTCTTTAGGTTGGGCGGGGGCAGACTATATGCCACTATGGGATGCCCACCCGGCCCTGTCAGAGACTTGTCCCTTCAAGTTGAAGTTGCAAGTGGTAGATCACCCAACGGAATGCTGGTTCAAAGAACACAATTCCTTGAGATGAGACATCGCCAGAATTATGGTTTGGTTAATATGTGAAGTAAAAGTTCCTGACGTCCTCCTTGCAAGCATGAAAGAGGGCAGGGATATTTTATGTTAACCCCAGGATCCTGGCCGTGTTACAACTCATCTGCCTTTTCTCTTAAACACATGCTCTGGCCATGTCTAGTCATAAGTTCTTGGGGAGGCGATGGAAATCACTACTCATATTACTTTTGTACTGGATCACAATCTCAGGCATTTCTTGGTACTTATGCGCTTTTAAATTATTTTTCTCTTTCCTGGATGTTAATCACTGGCTAGCAAAAATGGATTCTCTATTCTTGCTGTAAAAAAAACTGCTATTACAATATTGGAAAGATAAATGCCCTTCTTGCAACTCTATCAACAATAGCTTCGTATGGATGCACTTTTGGACATTTAGAAGACTTCTGTAGAAGCTTATGTGCAGTTCTTTCCATTATTATTATTATAACTATTGTGTCCTTATCAGCCGTTTTGGAATACAGTTTGTTCTTATGTTTTTGGTTCCTTCTCGTTTTCTTTCCATGTTAAAATGTGATAAAAATTTAATTAAAAAAATAAATAAACCGAAGACTGACCTTGCACCATTTCCATAATGGGAAACCATGGTCCCCAATTACATCTGAAATGGGGCAGAGAGAAGCCCCTGTTCACATCTTAGTGAACCATAGCCGAGGCATGCAACCTTCAGGCCACCTGTGATCCGTGGCTGACTCTCGTGGGGCTTTCAACCTAATTTTAAAAGCTTTCTGCAAAATGATCAGGCTCAATTTTTGCATGACTAATTTCTCCCTTCCATCGCAGCATGCCAAACGGGGAGGAAAGACCAGATAGCTGGAAGGCAGCCCATCTAGGAGAAAGAAAACTCCAGTTTTAAAACCTCCACTGCCTTGTAGCTATATCCAAAATCCGGAGCTGGAGTCCCGAAGGCAGTTCGTGTCGTTCTGCCAACTCCTGTGATGTTGCTGGAACCAGTTGTATTGGCTCTTGCCTTTCCATTGGACCATTTGAGCAATGTGGAGAGGGGGGATCTGCTGCTTGGGTAACAGCCTATCCTCCATACTACTTTACCCAGGCTTCGTGCTCTGGAGAGGACACTTCTTGATACAGAGCATGTTACCATAGTCTCTCGAGACTGAAGGATGCCGATGATGATGATGATGATGATGATGATGATGATGATGATGATGATGATGATGATGATGATGATGATGATGATGATGATGATGATGATGATGATGATGAGTGGTTCAGGTATCTACCTGTGGAGCCAGAGGTTGGAAGTTTAGTTCCCCACTCTGACTCCTAGACAGGGACTGGACTCAATGATCCTTCTAGTTCTGCAATTCTAAGATGATGATGATGAAGGACAAAAAAGAGAGAGGGAAAGAGGGAGCAAGCAACAGAGATAATTAATTATTTAATTAATGCATTGATTGGTTGGGTGAGTGACTAACTGATAGGAGAATGAGAACGAAAAAAAGGATAAACTTGCTTACAGTTGGATCTGGCTTATCAAGCGTTGATTTTAGGGTTTCTATAGTGCACAGTTAACGGCAGTTCAATTCACCTTTATTTGCCATGGCTCCATCCCCTGCAATACTGGGATTGTATTTTGGTGACAAAATTCTTTGCCAGAGAGCTCTAGGGCCCTTCTCCAAAATGGCATCGGAGAATTCTCAAGTCCATCACTTAAGATCACCGTAGATCCCAAGATTTTGCAGGATAGAGGGCTGGCATTTAAAGTGCCATCAAACTGACACAATGTGTAGTGTAGATCCAATCTCAAGCACAGAGGACATTGGGAGTCATAGCTTCTCTGCCCACAAGACTCCAAAAAGGGCACCTCCCAAACAACTATGGCTCCCAGGAAGCACTACAACAGGTACCTTTTTAAAAAAATAATAACAATGACAAATTTGACAGCAGGGTCAGAGATAAATAACCAAAATTGCCTCTTTTTTTTCAAGGTGTACAATATAGCGATCTACCCGTCATGCCTACCATCCACATTAGGGCTCCCAGCCTAGCAGCTGCCATTCCTTGCAATTTCAGGGCCGAAACCTGAAATCGGAAGGCAGATCTTTCTGATATCACAGGTGTGGGTGCGTCCTTGTGATGTCACAGAGGCTGGGCAGGCAGAGGCAGGAGGGGAAACAAGTACCACACCCATTGAAATACTTTTGCTCATGAGCCCCGACACCAGTGAGGAATGGGGGCCCAGATGGTCAAGTCATGTCCCAATAGGGTTGTTTGTGGAGTTTGCCACTTCTCACTTGAAAGAGGGAAATTGGGAGGGAAAATATCCCTCTGTTCTCCTTGCAGAGAGATTTCTCTGCACCAGATCTTTCTGCCGTTTCCTTGGGCTACCTTGTGGAATTTCCTGGACATTTTATGGTCCTTTCCTCCAGGAAGAGATGACAAGCTGTGCCATCGGATTCTGATGACCCTTCCTGTTGTGCAGAATGGCACCTTTTGTGCACAGGATTGAGTCACCTGTTCAGGGCAGAAGGAACACCCAGCTGCACCAGACTGTTGACATTCCTGATCACAATGGCACCAGAGGTGGCACAGAAGTTTGCTTTTTTTTTTCTCATGCCAAACAAGGGGGCAAAGAGGGAAAACAAAAGCAGGGTCTTGTTTTTGCAGAAAGCTGAGAAATCTTGCTGAGGCTGGTAGAGGTCTTGACATGACAAGAGGGTCACCATGTAAGACCCAAGTCTTGGGTACCAAGCCTCACGTGGCGGGGCAAGTGACTCAGGGCTTAGGTCTTGGTACCCAAGATTCGAACTTGGGACTTGGGCCCAAGATCCGGCCTTGGACTTGAGACTCAGGTCCTAAGACTTACCAACATTCCTGATAGCTCCTCTTGCAGAGTTCTGAATTTCTGGTAAAATTCATTTTGCAAGGCGGTAGAAGTAAAGAGAGTTATAGAGGAGAATAGCTACAAGTTCCTCAGATAGTCCACCCCTTTCTCATCAACCAGCACTTCAAGTCTCAATAATTCACTCTGGGACATTTGTAGGAGAAAGAATTCAAATGTTTCACTATTTACAGTTTCAACAGTAATTGTGCCTTCCTGTAACTTTTAGGCCAGATGGGCGGGGTATAAATCAAATAAATAAATAAATAACTTGAGCCCATTGTTGCTTGTCCTGCAGTCTGGGATAATAGAGAACAGATCTTGCCCCTCCTCATTTCAAGTCTTTGAATAGTGCTCCCCTATCTCCTCTCCATCTTCCTTACTCAAGGCTAAATGTGCCCAGTTCTTCCAGTCTTTCCTGCTAGGGCTTGGCTTTCAGCTCCCTGATCATCCTTGTTGCCCTCCTCTCAACGTGCTCCAACTTGTTGGCATCCTTTTTAAAGGTGTGGCATCCAGAAGTGGACACAGTACTCTAGATGAGGCCTAGGTAAAGGTAAAGGTTGCCCTTGACATTTAGTCCAGTTGTGTCCGACTCTAGGGCACGGTGCTCATCTCCATTTCCAAGCCATAGAGCCAGCGTTTTGTCCTAAGACAGTTTCCATGGTCATGTGGCCAGCGCGACTAGACACGGGACGCTGTTACCTTTCCACCGGGGTGGTACCTATTTTATCTACTCGCATTTACATGCTTTTGAACTGCTAAGTTGGCAGGAGCTGGGACAAGCGACGGGAGCTCACTCCATCGCGTGGATTCGATCTTACGATTGCAGTTCTTCTGACCTTGCAGCACACAAAGTCTTCTGTGGTTTAAGCCGCAGCGCCACCACGTCCCCCCCCCCAGATGAGGCCTAACCCCTGCCAAAAAGAGAGGGGCTGGTACCTCATGGGATTTGGAGACTATGCTTCCATTAATGCATCCTGAAATTGCATTTGCCTTTTTTTTTCCAGTAATGAATAAATGAAGCTGAAGAGAATGGAGGAAGGAAAACATTAAGACTTTAAAAATGAACATTAAGAAAAGCCAGTCTTAAATGAGTGACCAGGCCTTGCATAAGTCTATGGGACAAAATAAGCCACTAGGGAATGAGTGTAAGCAACAGAGTAAAAAAGCTGATAGGAGTTGAGCTAAATAGATAGATTTTGAGGATATGGCCTAGCATTTTCAACAAATAGAGCTGTCGAACAGTGGAGTGGACTGGACTACCTTGGAACTTGACGGACTCTCCTCAGGTGGAGTTTTTCAGTCCCAGATGGGTTGACAATCTGTCAAGGATGCTGCAGCTGTGCTTTCCTACATTGGGAGGAGGCCAGACTAGATGGCCCTTGAGGGCACCCAACTTCACAATCCTGTGATCAATACAGCCAAGAAATCTACAGCCACAGCACCCAAGCAGGTGGTACCTGGCCTTCTGAACAGATGCAGCTCGACTCCAGAATTTAAAGCAGTTTTTATCATCCATGGCAATGGAAGTCTTTCCTGCCTGCCGTCGGCCTTTCCCGAGCTGACACAGGTCGTTGGCCGCCTCGTTTGTGCTAATTGACGTGTGACCTTCTTTGATGGACCTATTTGAAACAAAAAAAAAAAAACCTTTTGAGACTCAGTCTTTTAGAATCAATTTTGAAAATCTTTTCCAGAATTGGTGATCTGTGTTAATGCCCAATTAGGGCGCATTAGTGAAATCCAAAGCATGAGCAAAAAAAAGAGAGAGGGGGGGTTGGATTGGGTTGGGTCTGGAAAAGGAGAAGCTGAGCGCCTGTAAATTGGGAACGCTTCTGAGGACAACAGTTTCCTTGCGAGGTTGCTACAGGTAGCTGTGAAGGCGTCCTTCAGTGCTTCCACACCTGTTCTGGGGCTCATCGGAGCAAATGAACCAAAGAATTTATTTATTATTTATTTATTTATTCAATTTATATGCCGCCCACACTATCCAGAGGTCTCTGGGCGGCTTACAATAATTAAAATTCAATACAGTAAAAGATAAAATAATTAAAATACTATTAAAATTGCCATCAGACCCACAGCTAATTGCACCATTCGAAGCTTAGGGATCGGGATATTTTGTTTAAAATTCACAAGCAACTCTGTCTGGGAGCTAACTCTGATACTGTCAGAGTTTGGCAAAGGTACTTTTTGAGGGGGGGGTTACAACATTTTGAAATACATCTATTTTCAGTGCACTACTGCTGTATTTCAAAGATGATAAAGTTGTTGGGCTGCGCATGCCCCTCATGCCTCAACTTTCAGTATCCTAACTAGTGGTGCTGGGAGTTACCATCACACAACGTCTGAAGCAGTGGTTGGGTAACCCAGATGTTCTTGGACTGCTCATGTTTTGTCCACTCTTGTCGTGCTGTTTAGTCATTAAGTCGTGTCTGACTCTTCGTGATCCCATGGACCAGAGCATGCCAGGCCCTCCTGTCTTCCACGGCCTCCCAGAGTTTGGTCAAATTCATTCTGGTAGCTTCGATGACACTGTAGCATCTCATCCTCTTGTCGTCCCCCTTCTCCTCTTACCTTCACACTTTCCTACCATCAGGGTCTTTTCCAGGGAGTCTTCTCTTCTCATGAGATGGCCAAAGGATTAGAGCCTCAGCTTCAGGATCTGTCCTTCCAGTGAGCACTCAGGGTTGATTTCCTTCAGAACGGATAGGTTTGTTCTCCTTGCATTCCAGGGGACGTTCAAGAGTCTCCTCCAGCACCACAATTCAAAAGAATCAATTCTTCGGCGGTCAGCCTTCTTTATATCCATTTCTCACTCCCATACATCACTACTGGAAAAACCATAGCTTTGATTGTGCAGACCTTTGTCGGCAAGGTGGTGTCTCTGCTTTTTAAGACGCTGTCTAGTTTTGTCATCGCTTTCCTCCCAAGAAGCAGGCGTCTTTTAATTTTGTGGCTGCTGTCACCATCATGGAGCCCAAGAAGGTAAAATCTGTCACTGCCTCTTGTCATAGATGGACACAAATTTTGACCTGAATAGTACAGGAAGACTTTTTTAAACTATAGGCTCCAGAACAGTGGGGCTGGAAATGTCACTTCAGGCAGCAAAAACGCCTTGGGCAAACCCTGAAGCTGTTGTCTTGGAGAGAACTTGTCTTCCAAATGATTTTTGGCACAGAGGAAAGCACAAAGGGGGAGGGGGGGACAGAGTCTTTTTAATAAAATGAAAAGTCTGCAGCATTTTATAGGGATGTGCCCCCAACCTGGGGAATGATGGGACTTGTAGTCTACACATCTGGAAGACATCAAGTTAAAAAGAGAGAGAAATGAGAAACAGAAGTAATGCACAGCATGGCAACACGGGTTGCTCTCAGTTCTGGGTTCGAGACAATGGACAATTCTCCATTCCCCTTTTCCTGACACCGTATTCCATTTTCTCCACCAACCAACTGTAGGCGTTTTGTGGCCACCAAGCACATACAATCTTCATCCTTGCCTGGAATTTTAAAAAAACACAAAACACCATAAAGATCATTTTGTTCTTCTGAAAACCTTGGCTTCCCCGAATGTCACGACACCTCCCTGTTGTGCGAGGGTGGATCTATTTTGACAATAACATCCTCTTTTTGAAGACTGGAATTAGTATATTTATCAGATGCAGCAGCTTTGGGGTTGGCTAAAAGCCCTTTTGTGTTTCCTCCCTGTGGCACCCATTGCTTTTTCTCCCACCCCTTCCAGCACCCTTTCCCTCTGGTCTTTCACTCTCCTTCAGACTGTAGCTCTTGCACCTTTTTTTGAACTGTCCCAAGAATTTAGGGGGCCTGCAAAGAAAAGTGCCGCATGGTGCTGCCCACAGGCCCTATAGAGACATAGGGCCAGTCAGTGCTTGGCAACAGTGTGGTACCTAGTGGTGCAATATGGCACTCTTGTGTGCTTGGATTCTTCATTCCACTCCCATGGAATGGACCGACATGGGCATTATCTGTATGTGACCAATTTTGAAGTTTCACACAGTGCATATTTAGATCAGCAGCTGGAGGCTTTGTTTGGGAAAATGCAGCACGAGTCCACTTTCAAGTACGGAATTTCTACTTGGGCTTAATGGTATTTTTGTTTCCAGGGTTAATTCATACTTGGCCTGAGGACAATATAAAGGGCTACAGTTCTGGAACAGGCGCTGAACGATTCCCCAAGAGCCGAGCGCAATTATTGATGGAAATAATTGTTCTTCAATCCCATCAAAGCCAGCCTTTCCTTCAACCCAATCTTCTTTCCCATTGTTCCATGAAAACTCCACACTGGTAATCCATTGGCACCAGGCTCTTGGGAGCTCCGTCCGTTGCCTATATGTGTGTGTTTCCTTTTGCTCTCGCTCTCTATCTTGTAGACTTTCATGTTTGTGATGGAATTGCATTTGCAATTTAATATAAATGATTCTTCTAATCTGAAAGGAAAGGATTACCACAAAGCTCCCTGCAGGGGACTTAATCAAGGAGAAATGCCCAAAGATGAGCCCTCTCAGGTACTGCTGGGGGCTGGCTGGAGCCCTCTGATGAAAAATTGGCAATGTATGCCGTTGACCAGATGGATTCATGAGCTACGTGCAGTAGTGAAGTTTTAGATCAAGAGGAACTATCCTCCCCGCTGTCCCTGCCAGACCTCTGCAGCTCTTACGACCCAAGGCTTAAATCAGAATGTGTTTTATGGAATCACAGAACTGTAGACTTCTAAGGAGGTCCAAGGGTCATCTAGTCCAGCCCCCACCACTACAAGTAACCCATAAACATATTAATTAAATTGATATCTTTCTTTTTCCTCTGATGCAATCAAACCGTCATGCGCAGTTTGTATCTCCACCGCTTCATCCTCAATAGCCTGGTGAAGTAGATTAGGCTGAGAGATTGAAGGATCCAAGCCCATCCAGTCAAGTGAGGAGCAGAAGCCAGATCTCGTAGGTCCTAGTCAAACACTCCAGCCTTTACGCCACACCTGTTTCTCAGGTCCACGCTTGGAGAGAAAGGGCTGTGAGCAATCTTTAAAAATATCAGCAGGTATGCAGACTGTGTGCTGTGGGCAGAAATGTTGCAGAACAACCCCATTGAAGAAGGGAAAGCAGTGGTTACCCAACCCTCGTTGCTGGTTGCACAGGGGGCCTCATGACAGTTCGTTGTTTAGTCATTAAGTTGTGTCCGACTCTTCGTGATCCCATGGACCAGAACTCGCCAGGCCCTCCTGTCTTCCACTGCCTCCTGGAGTTGGGTCAAATTCAAGTTGGTTGCTTCGCAGACACTGTCCAACCATCTCATCCTCTGTCGTCCCCTTCTCCTCTTGCCTTCACACTTTCCTAACATCAGGAGCTTTTCCAGGGAGTCTTCTCTTCTCATGAGATGGCCAAAGTATTGGAGCCTCAGCTTCAGGATCTGTCCTTCCAGTGAGCACTCAGGGTTGATTTCCTTCAAAATGGATAGGTTTGTTCTCCTTGCAGTCCAGGGGACTCTCAAGAGTCTCCTCCAGCACAACAATTGAAAAGCATCAATTCTTTGGCGGTCTGCTTTCTTTATGGTCCAGCTCTCACTTCCATACATCACTACTGGGAAAACCATAGCTTTGACGACAAAGTGATGTCTCTGCTTTTTAAGATGCTGTCGAGGTTTGTCATCACTTTCCTCACAAGGAAACAATTCTTGGGATTTCAGGGGCCGCAAAATATCGGTCCACCACAGAGTGGAGCTAAAACAAAGAGTCAGCAGGGCCCTGCTCATCTAGTCTCTCTCTCTCTCTCTCTCTCTCTCTCTCTCTCTCTCTCTCTCACACACACACACACACACACACACACACACACACACATTCAAGCACATGGGGCGGGAAGAGAGTAGGTGCTCTCAGCATAGGATTTTGGCCTTGGGGGGGCAGAGAAGTAGGCATTGGTGTCAATGGGAGCGATGCGACACCCAGCTTGGAAAGCTCCCTGAGGACACCAGAGGCCTAATGACTGAACAACTGATGGCACAAGGACCCACTGTTTTTATACATTAACATAACCATTGATTGACAAGCTCCCTTTTTAGTGTAAGCAAGTATGTTTCCTCCTCGCCTCCATACCCTTCCCAGCCTTTTTGTCTGGATGGGAGTCACTTGGTGTTATGAGGTGCCAGATCACAACAACAGTGAAGCAGTGGTTGTTCGCGGAATGCTGCCCGACAGAATCGCTGGCCCGTGCAGCCTTGGCCTGCGTGTCCCGGTTTTCTGAAATCCCAATCAATCCGGGAGGGTGGCCGCGCTGGCCCTTCCCCCACCAGCCGTGATTTCTTAATAGATGGATTGGTTTGGATGAGCGACTGCCCGTCCTCAGCCGCTGGAAGCAACTGGCCTGAAAGAGCGGAGGGGTACATCACCCCACCGGCTCTCCCAAAACACGGGGAGGGCATCACCAAAACAGGGGATAAATAAAGGCAGGGATTTACACACACACACACACACACACACACACACACACACACACACACACACAAGAATCTGTGTGTAAAATAACATTTCTAGGCGCATTTTCAGAGTTAATGGGTGAAATCCAGTCATAAGTCACAATTAGAGCACACCCTTTGAATCAATGGAAGTTATGGAGTACTTGAGTCATCCCATGCCTAGTGATTGAATGGGCCTACTCTAGTTGCGACTTACTACTGGATTTCAGCCGCTGGCTCCCATTTAAATACAAAAATCAAAGGCAGCTACAGCCGTCATTGAGAACAAACACAAAATGGAACAACAGACCCTTCCAATTATGGAGATCATTCCCCCCCCCCGCTGTCTTTTCAAAGTCGCAAAAGTTGTGTAGCATTTGACCAGCCCTTCCTTCTGGTGGCGGCTGCATCCATGGCAAGGGCATGGAAGCCCATCAGCCACCCCAGCTCTGAGTAGCCTTCACGGTCCCCTCTCATGGGAGGCACGAGGAGAATTTGAACTCTTGCCTCCTGACTCCATGGGTGCTCCAACCCACTGAGCTGTGTCAACTCCATAGCTTGATTAGAACCATCTCAAACCCTACAAAGGAATGAAAAACTTTGTTCTCCAGAACCCATAATCAGGCCAGATAATGCCAAAAGTGGGTGCCAGGGAGAAGAAACGTGGCAATCTAAAAATATGGTCAGAGGGTTTTGCCATTCTTTTAAAAACCATGGGTTCTGCATTCCTATTGCAAAATAGGAACATGGGGAGGGGAAATTTCTGAGATTTTGGCCAAGATCAGCTATTTAGAAACAATGAGGCAGCCTATTGGGAATTCCCCCAATTTGCATAAGACCTTTTGCCTCCGTTGTTACTACTTTTGCTAATCCATGCATCGAGGCAAGAGTTATACCATTTTCCAATTTTTGCAGAAAAGTGTGAGAAGCAGTCCTGAAATGTGGAAAGCCTCACAAAGAGCAATTAAAACAAAACAAAAATTAACGATGGTGAGGGAATTGTCATATTTAAAGTCAAACTACAAGACACACTAATCACCCATCTCCAGAAAAGGACAATAGCCTATCTCACAGCCATAAATACTGCACTCCCAAGCCAACTACACCAGAGCACAGAGTGCTGTCCTTTGAAGATGTCGGCCACAGAGACTGGCGAAACGTCAGGAAGAACAACCTTCAGAACACGGCCAAAGAGCCCGAAAAACCCACAACAACCATTAGATCCCGGCCGTGAAAGCCTTCGCGAATACACCAAACTACAGGGTTAACCAGATGGAATATTTGATTCTTTTTTTAAAAAGTACTGGCTTCTGCACTGATGGTTCCAGTATTTTCCCAGCCAATCAAAAAGCCTAAGATTTCTCTTGCTTAGTTCATTGTTTTTGGGGCTGTTTTCCATGCCTTTTTCAGCCTCTGTTCAGGCTTGTTTTATTTTGGGGGTGGAGTTTAGCGCTATGATCCTGCTCATCCAAGTTCCTTTCTCCAAGTTCGAAATGTTCAATTCTACAATTACTATCTCAACAAAAATGTCACTAGAGAAGCTCCAGCAAGGGAAAGGACACGGTTACCAGTCGGCGACTTTTAGAGATATGGAAGTAATTAGTTGATGCTGTTTCAGAGGAAATTTGTGAGGTTTTTCACACGGAACCTCCACTGTTCTTGTTCTACATCTGTTAGAGGTTGCCCACGTATTAAATTCGGCTTTGGTCAACTTGCATTCTCCGGCCCTATTTTACATATTAAATATAAATAAATAATATGCATAATTCTGGCTATAGGTTAAAGGAAGGAATGGGTCACAGATGATGATCTCCAGAACCAGTTCTGTACTTTAAACCTTCACTATCCTGCAGTGAATCCGCAGAATTCCTTTGAGGGCCGGCCCTATCATTTGGCTGAGAGAGGTATACACTTCATGGGGTCAGTTTAGGTATAATAAAAGGACGGGAAATTATTGTTTATTTAATTCATCATGATCTCATGTCTACCTCCAAGGAGAGGTAGAGTAGGTTGTTGTAGGTTCTGGCTCAGATGACAAAGTAATTTATTTGAGAACGTTCTCCCTTGGCTAGGATGGATGGGCTCAAGTACAGTTTGCTGCTCTCAGAACATGGGGGAGTTACTTTCACCCTGGGAATGTTTCACTGACAATATGCTTTTTCCCACCCTCTCTCCCCGTCCTTCTTTTATAGCACTGAAGCATCCAGCTGCCTGTCACTTCAAACCAGTGAGAAACCCCTGGAAGGTCTCCATCCAGCTCAAGAGACCTCGAACAGCAATGGCTGTGCGAGGCTAAAAGACAGTGAGGTGCACCTCAGGAATAAATCACACAGGTAAGATTGGGAGCCAGCTACGAGAAGAAAACAGGGGCTTGGCCAGAAGTGTTCCGGGCAAGCACATGAAGAACATGGACAGGTCAGACTAAATGTGGTTCGTTTCACTTTTGTGATTTCCACGAGGGTGGGATGTTGTGATTTCTGGGACTACAAATACCACCATTGTCTATTCTGGGAGTTGTCTTTGACAGACACCTTGCAGGCACCTAAATGTGGCTCGCCTGGGAGGAAGGCCTTAACTGGAAGGTTTTGAGGCTGTGCTAGGCCTACTTCCCCCCAAACTTCCTGTTCCTACCCCAGTGCTCACTGGGAACTTCCTTTCTGAAACTAGGCAAAGCTAAGCCTAGGTAATCCTCAAAGTTGAGAGCTACATATAGGGCTCTGTCTGTCAGAGAGAATTTGGGGATTTCTAGTACAGTGGTGCCTCGCTTAATGGGCACTCCGTTTAGCGACGAAACTGCATAGTGATGAAGATTTTGCGATCGCAAAAGCGATCGCATTGCGATGTTTTAAATGGGTTTTTTTCGCTTTGCGATGATCGGTTCCCTGTTTCGCTTACCGATCATTGCAAAGCAATGATTTTTTTAACAGCTGATCGGCGGTTCCAAAATGGCCGCTGGGTAAAAAAAATGGTCGCCCGCTGTGTTTAGGGATGGATCCTCGCTTAAGAAGCAGCGAAAATGGCCGCCGTATGGAGGATCTTCGCTTTAAGGTCAGTTTTTTGCCCATAGGAATGCATTAAACAGGTTTTAATGCGTTTCTATGGGCTTTTTAAAATTGCATAGCGACAAAATCGCTTAGCAGCGATTTTTGCTGCACGGATTAACGTCGCTGTGCGAGGCACCACTGTACAAGAAATCCAAAGAGACCATCTTTGATGTTCATTCGGCCCATCTCCCTTCTGTATTAACTTGTGTGGTTTTGTCTGTTAATTTTTAATAGACGTCTATGCAGATTTCTGAACCTAAACAATTGAGCAGGAGGTATGCTCTGTTACATGATGCATTTTATGCAGTTTTTGTAAATGTTACTTTTTGAACAACAGCTCCCGAAAATGGATAAAGTGGTTCTGAGGGTTATGAATTGAAAATGAAACTTTTGCAAGCCCTGCCATTATTTCCTCACATTTTATTTTATTTTATTCTTTTGAAAATAGTGAATAGCCATTTGGAGTGAGAAAGGAAGCGCAGCACCTCACATAAAAACCAAATATTGCAGCTACAAATACAGATTGATAAGAATTCTCTGTTTCCAGTTTTTGATCATTTGCTACATCCGCACCTTTCTTCACACGGAAAACAGAGGGAAAATGAGATTGTCTTATTTTATATTGGAAGCCGCCTAAAGTGGACGAGTAGTCCAGATAGGCGGGGTATAAATCAAATAAATTAAAATAAATAAATAAAAATAAATTTGAGAAATTCAAATGCAAAAGAAAGCAAAAAGGAACAGACCTCTCTCATCTTAGCTGCAAATGCCTGTGATCACAAAAAGCAATTGTGATATTGCACGGAGAACAGAATGGCTGCCTCAGATCCCTTTTCCCTTCTAGTGCATTAGCGGAAAGATGAAATTGAGTGGCATGTCTTCACACACCTGTCTATGGAAGGTCCATACTTGCTAGCTTGCCAAAGTGACTATTGAATGCTTTTTAAGAACAAGAAGAAGAAGTGGGGAAAGATTAAAAGGTTATCACATGATAGGGATCTTTTTGATGCTGTCATTTCAGTTGTCTAATGAAGCCAGAAAGGCAATATGAAAATTTGGAGATCAGCTGGACCTTACTCTCTAGCTGGCAAGGGCCAGGCCTATCATTAGTTACAGTGAAAAGTCTGCCTAGTAGTAAAATCTGAGGTATGAAAAGATCGAACATGGACGGTTATTTAATTTTGTATTATTGTAATTTTGTACTGCCAGGAGGGGGAGATAATATTTGCAAAGTGTGGAAATTTGGTGGCCCCTGATTGGTTTGATTTACCTCCGCTGGCACTTACTGTCTCAATAATCCACTCAGAGATGTTGATAAGGGGACAAATTAAAAGTTCCATTTTACTCACAGTTCTTCATAGATCAAAACATCATTTTGTAGAAAAATATTAATTTGCTACATGAACAGAGCTTAACTGATTATCTAGTTGCATCTAGACTTTATATTTAGACTTTGTAAATGGTTGACTAATTCTAAGTACACTGACTGACTAAAAAGAGCAGGAAATAACTCTTTAATAGAGAGGTGTGACTCTTTTCAAAATTCTAAGGCAGAGGGAGAATGATTGGCTCCTACTGGATTGACTGACATTCACCCCAGTCCAGAAAGATCCCTTCCAGCCAAACCCTCTTACAGGCATCATACATATATTGTAATGTTTCCAACAGATGATGTGTGGACTTTTCTGCTTATATGCCAAAATACCTTGTCTGGCTTTAAATATGTTGAACTTGGTAAGTGTGGGCTGGGATAGCCATGTCCCCATTAAGAGGGAGAGTCATTTATTTGAAGGGCTACCAACTGGCAACAATGTTTTGAAGGTGTTGCCCATTTGAAGAGAAACGTTTGGTCTCGGACCTTGACATGAGAAGAAGTGAGACACACTGTGATTCTTAAAATATAAAAATTAATGCCTGATTTTTGATTGGTATGTATAAAATCATATGTGCAATTTTATGCCAATCCTCTTTTCTCCTGCTGTTGAATGATGCCCTTCTATCCTTTTTGATAGTGTGTAAGTGGCCAGTCTAGGGAGGTGCTCCTCTGTGCTTTGCATCAGGCAGCAGAAGTCTTGAGTCAGCCTTGCAAAGCAGAGCATGCAAAAGGGGGGGGGGGGCGGGAAAGGACCATTATTTCTTGCTCCCTCTTTCCCTTGCATTGTGCTGAAAACTGCAGGAGCTGGAAAACCTCAGGATCAGAAATCAGGGAGACCGTTACCTTTTTTCTTTTCTTTTCTTTTCTTTTCTTTTCTCTTTCTTTCTTTCTTTCTTTCTTTCTTTCTTTCTTTCTTTCTTTCTTTCTTTCTTTCTTTCTTTCTTTCTTTCTTTCTTTCTTTTGAACTACAACTCCCAGACTCCTGCAGCCAGTACAACCACTGGCCATGCCTGGATGGGGCATTCTGGGAATTATAGTTTTAAAAAATCCTAATTTCCAAATATTAATTAACTTTTCCAAAGACTTCTGTTATTTAAGAATATCTCAAATACTGGAGATATAGGAGGAGGGTTCATGCATCTTTTCACCTTTGATGCAACACTGTCGTCCAACAAAGTAAATTTCCTCATCTCTGCTTACGCCCATGAGGCCAGCACTATGTCCAAAGAGACAGAAAATAATCATTTTTGGACAACGCCAGCAGCCTTGGTGGTTGTGTGATTCTGGAATATTTTTTACTGTTTTGTTAGCTTCTACTAATGAAACTGTCCTACTTTGGGCACCTCATGAAAAGACAAGACTCCCCGGAGCAGACAATAATGCTAGGAAAAGTTGAAGGCAGCAGGAAAAGAGGAAGACCCAATACAAGATGGACTGACGCCATAAAGGAAACCACAGGCATGAGTTTGCAAGAGATGGGCCGTTGAGGACAGGACATTTTGGACGTGCCCTGAGAGCAAGCAGCAACAACAAGTACAGGGAGAAAGGTTAGGTAGAAAACAAACAAATAAAATATTTTTAGTTCAAAAAAAAAACAAAGCATTTCCTGTGCCATCAGGACCTGGCAGGTTCTTTTGAACAGTCTGAAAGAAAGACTTTTGGAAGGGCCTGTTTCTTAGGAGTCGTGCTCTGTGATTATGCCCGAGGCAATGAAGAAACATTTCTGCTCCAGTAATTCTTTGTTTCGCTATTGCTGCTTCTTTAATGAAATGCTTTCATGTCAGAAGTGTTCTGCCTAAAAGGGACTTGCCTGTACACCCAGAGCAATTTTGCCTCCATCAGCCCTAAGGAAACAATGGATTCCCATTCCCGGGATCTGTGATTCAGGCAGTCTTTTGGAATGGGCTGCTCTCTTTGTAGAGAACGGCCACCCTGGTCCCTTGATAGAATAGGCTGGTGGATGGCAATTTTAAGTAACAGCATGTGACAGCAAGTGGAGAACCTGCATAGACTAGGACAGAGCATTTATATATCCAAACAAACGAGCTTAGAAGCAGGGGGTTAGAGTAAAAAAATCATCACCCAGCTCGCAAACTACCTTGAAGGGCATTCCGGGCCGTATGCCCCAAATCATCCCCAAAAGGCTCATCCTCTCCTTTAGGTATGGAGACCGTGTGATCCTCCCAATTACTGAAATCGAGATCAGGATAGGTGTCCAGAGGTCTGACCCAGTGTGGGTCTGTGGCTGGGGATGATGAAGAGACAGGTGATCGGAGTGCATGTTTTCGCTCACCAAAGTGTAGATTGCTGATTTTAGGTTCTCTTGCTTCCTGCTTTCTCTTTCTGCATCTTCTTTCTACGGCAGCTAGACATGGGAACCAAGGAACGTCTTTGAATTAGTATATGAAATCTTTATTCCTGTGCTATCCTTAAGTAGATTTCCTAAATTAATAAATAGTGTTATTCTCGGAGGACTAATAAATCGTTCTTTCTTTCTTTCTTTCTTTCTTTCTTTCTTTCTTTCTTTCTTTCTTTCTTTCTTTCTTTCTTTCTTTCGTTCGTTCGTTCGTTCGTTCTTTCGTTCTTTCGTTTGTTTGTTCGTTCGTTCGTTCGTTCATTCGTTCTTTCTTTCTTTCTTTCTTTCTTTCTTTCTTTCTTTCTTTCTTTCTTTCTTTCTTTCTTTCTTTCTTTCTTTCTTTCTTTCTTTCTTGTCATAATCCAGGGTTCCAGAGTGTTCACTTGTACGGAGTGGCCAAAGACTCCGCATTCTGCAAATAACCAATAATCTTCCCATAATCCAAATAATCCTGACAATACTGGTTTTTGATGCTCATGAACTCCACCCAGCATGGCTGATGGTCATGGATGATAGGAACTGTAGTGCATTGGCTTCATCCCCTGCTGTACGTTATGGTGCCGTCCACATCCACCTGGCTCGCCCTTATTTGTGCTTGATATTATGTGAGCACCATAAGTCCAGGATCACATCCAACCTCCCTTCTGCAGCAGACCTCACAGGATTTGTTGTAAGGATAAAATTGGGGGGGGGGGGGAGCCAAGGATTCTCATTTAAGATGGAGGGGATAAAAATGCAGAGCATGGCAAAATTACTTTTTCTGAACTACACCCCCCCCTCATCTGCCAATCTATCTCATTTGGGGATTAGGGGTACTCCAATCAAAATTACCAATTTAGCATGTAGATACAGAGAGATTTTGAGATTCTGTCACAACATCCAGAACTCCAGTCCTATGAATCTGTCTAGCAGTAGATTTAAAGTTAGCCAAAGGAAACACTTTCTCACATAGGCAGTTCTCTAAATAATGTGCGGAACTCGCTGCCACTGGTTTGAACGCCACGTTTTTATTCCCGTGCCGATGTCCTGAATGCATGACCCTGCAGGCATTACCTTCCATACCTAGGACAGAATTTGCAAGCGTGGTTTTCTTTTCGACTAAAAATCCCAGAATTTCAACCACCACAGCATGTTGGCAGTGTGATCCTGGGAGCTGTAGTGCATTCAAACACACACACACACACACACACACACACACACACACACACACACACACACACACACACACACACACAAAACCCCCGCAATGTTGTCTAGCTTTAGGGCTGAAGAGTAGAGATGTTCTGCTGTGAAGCAGATGGCGCTTTAAAAAGTTCTCTTTGGTCAAGGGCACCTGAAATGGATGTCACCTAGTGGCTTCACCTTTCCGTTCTGTCCATAACAGGTGGGGTGGAACAGGATGAGGGCAGACCACCTGTGGGGGGGAAAGGTGTTTACTCTGCAAGGGACTGGAAAAAGGCTGACAGAGGTCTGGGTCTCTCACTGCTGGATGGATGGAAGCCGCACAAAAGAAAAATCAGGAAAAGGCAGGGGAGGTTGGGCAAAATCTGGAAGTAGCCACAGAACTGCAAAAGCTGTAGGCTATCTATGTGAGCCTGGCTCTGTCATGGTCTGAAACTGGCCTAGGAAATGTTCCTTTTTTGGACTATAGCTCCCAGCATCCCCAATCAGCATGGATCTTACCTCTCCCATTGCTGGTTCAGGGCTCCTAGAAAACCACAAGTGACAACCTAAACAACAGGAAATCGTATCAGAATCTGTGCAGGACCTCTCCTTAGGTTTGAAATTTAAATGGGTGCTTTAAAACAACAATATTCAGAGTCTACTGGACCCCACAAAGGTTGTTTGGGAACGGATCGTCAAACTCTGACATATACTGGAGATGTAATACTGGGAAATACATCTTGAGACGTAGGAGGTGGGCTTCTCGAGTGATTTTTTTTTCAAGTTTGAAGTCATATCTCGTATTAACGCTATATTGGGAACATCTCTGAAATTTGCAGTTATTCATGTTCTTTAGAGATGTCTGGATGAGATGGTTGGACAGGGTCACCGAAGCGACCAACATGAATTTGACAAAACTCCGGGAGGCAGTGGAAGACAGGAGGGCCTGGCATGCTCTGGTCGATGGGGTCACGAAGAGTCGGACACGACTAAACGACTAAACAACAAAAATGTTCTTTTGAGCTATATCCCTGGGGTCTGACCAATGGGCAACAAAAATGGAATGTAAAAGCCCTTGTAGGAACCTTATGCTCAAGGCATGGAAAGATAGACCCCCACCATCTGCTTCAACAATGGTCAGCAGATCTTACACTAGCTACGTGAGAACATATTGTCCCAGAGTTTTGAATCTCTGGTTGAATTCATTTTTGCTACGCAACAGAAAGTATAGAGACTCACAGAGGAGAAAAGCTACAAGTTCCCCAGATAGTCCACCCCTTTATCATTAACTGGCACTTAAATTCTCAGTAACTCACTCTGAGACATTTGTAAGAGAAAGAATAAAAAAACATTTTTACTGACAGTCACGACTTTCTTTACGCAGCCAACCGAAGAGCTCAACAGCAAACAAACAACTGCCACTAACAGACTGAAATGAGGGGGAGATCACTCCGCAAAGAGGCGGGGCCCTCTTTGTAACGAAAGGCTGGAAAGAACAATTGGTTAGTGCTGAATAGATAGACAATCACCCCAACCCAGTCACACAAACCACAGACAACATGTGAGGCTGCAAACAAGTCCAAGACCTATATCATGCAGGCACCAATTTCTTGAAGATGTTTACTTGGACATCTGGAAAGCTGACACTGATCTATGTGCTTAACACAAGATATCCGAAGTGATGATTCTAGTTATATTCATATACCAAATTTACAACAGTGGTTTATAGTTAGAACTTCCATGATGACATTCACTGTTAATACTATTGCTCTCGTTTTGGCTGTTTGTTCCATTTCTCATTTCAATTAATTTTTGTTGCTTACCTTTATTTTTTATGTTAAATCTGCAAAAATAAAGAGTAAAAGAAAAAAAAGTTACAAAGGATGGTCCTTACTGGGCTGTCTGGGAATGGAGAAAAAGCAATATGCAAGGGAGCAAAAAATAAAAAGAAGATGGGGGGAACGCTTTTGAGAAATTGAGTTTGTGCGGTCCAGAAGCAAGGCAGTGTTTGTTGATAACCGCCAAAAATAGGTGGTTTGATTTAAAGAAAGACAGACGGGTTTTTTGCAAAGATAGCCCTTGTGTCTTGATGCAGATAAAGAAAAGAAGGGAGGGACGTAACACCTCTTATCATGAAGGTAACAGTAGGCACTCAATGTGTTACTTAACTAGCTTCCCCCAGCACCTGTGAAACTTTGGATGGAAGGAAAATAAGCACAAGAATGCTTTCTGAAGGATAAGCAACAGTGTGAGAGGGACAGTCTGTTCCTGATTAAGAATTGTGACTAGTGAACAAGGGAACAAGCCGGGGCTTTGTTACTTTACCCTGAATCTATGCCCTTTCTCACTTAGCTTGCTCTCAGTCATTCACCCTTCACTGCTCCTTACCTTCCTTCTGATCTTCAGAAGGGCTCAGGAATGCGCCTCCGTGAATACCGAACCGATACATTCCTTGTCCTCCACTATCAGAGGATCTGGCTCTTTTTAGGATGAGTTCCCCCCCCCTTGCCGGAACATTTTGCCACCTGGGGCAAAGGATGAGATGCTACCACCCTGTCAATCTCCCAGAACCAGTTTTGATAGATTTTTGTGGCCTCTGTACTGTATATCACAGAGGGATAGAGTGGAGCTAGGAGTTGCCAGGCGTCCGGCAAAAGGAGGACATGTCCTCCTTTTTAGCCTAATGTCCTCCGCCCGGCAGGCAAAGATAAAAACCTTTAAAATGTCAGGCTTTTGTGTATTTTATGTTATAATTTTGGATGGGAAGGGGAGAGGTGGAAGGAATTACCAGCAGGCTGTTTCCTTTGTGGGGAGAGGGGGAGGAGGGACCACAAACATTTCTGCCTTGGAACTTTGCAAAACTTCGCAAAACAAGTTCTAAAACAAGAGAAGATGTACAGTCAGTCCCTGGAGGTATGATTCTCTGATAACAGCTCTCTAAAACAGAGTGTTCTGGTGGCTGCAAACACAGTCTGAGGCAAACGTACAGCCCATACGCGGCGTGGTTCCCATGCATTCCTCACCCCTGTCACAGACTTATCATCATCCTTTTGGTGCTAAGAGAAGGGCGTTGAAATTCCAAACAAAGAGGCTTGGAGACCCAGCCTCGAGAGGACTACCATCAACTCTGGTAGACATGTATCACCAATTTTTGGACTCTGGTCTATAATTTTCCTGCACGATGGGTTGTGTGAAGCCTGAAGAAGTGGGGTTTTCTACACCAAAGCTTGCAAAAGATTTAATTCTTAGTGCAAAGTATCACCCACTCATATATTGTGTGATCTTTGGGGCCCACACTGGCTTTTCATTTTTTTTCTTTAAGGTTTTCTGAGATTTATATTTTTTTCTCTTCCTTTCCCATCCACCACTACCACGATGACTACAGAACTCTTGCTGGTCAATTGCTGCTTAATATTCTCTTTTAAATAACCAGTGTCGATTTAATATACATTACAGTTCCTTCTGAAAGAAATTAGCTGGTTGCCTGCGCTCGCAACCATTAGGCTATGCAAATTAAATTCTGATTAATTTTTTTTGTAAATGCATATTTACTGAAGGAAGTTAAATGTATAAATCTATTATAGAGCTGTTAACCTCAATAAATATGTCTTAAATAACTTGATGCCAAGTGAGTTAACATACAGTAACTCTCTCATTATATGTGCGATAAATCCTTAGAGGAAACATTTAATTTCAAGCATGACTAAATTGCCCAGAATGTGCCAATTAAACACTTACCCTATGTTATGGATTGGTCACAAAACACCACCCTTTCCAGAGGACCATAATTTTGGGGTGTGAATTGTCAGGACATTGATTGACAGGTACTAGTTTGGCATAATTTTCTTTTCTCCCCCCCCCCCCCTTTCTCTCTTGCATTCCCCAAAGCCTATCTTGCAATGAGGAATCTACTCTACCTCCTATCAAGGGGAAGAAAAAGAAAAAGAAATCTACTCGGAAGAAGAGAAGGAGGTAAGAGGAAGAATTTGGATCCACTTTCTTTCTACCAAGAGAGAAGAGTTTCCTTCAAATCAGAAAAGTTGAGAACTCGATAAGTGAGGGGAACAATAACTGGTCACCCATTAGGCTTGTCCTGTCCAAGATGGTGGCCATTAAATGTGTGGAACTATAACTCCAATCATACCCAGACAACACTGTTAATGGTCTTGCTGGCTGGAAATGATGGTGGGTTTAATCCAACATGGCTGGAAAACAATTGCATTTGTAGTTGGATTAAATTTTTCAGATAAGAGAATACGAGAGCTCAAATAAGCTCTAAAGTGGAAAATCTGATGGGAAAAAAAGGTACATGTGGAAGCCGGCTGCCCTTAAAGTACTTGTCTTAAGCCCTAAAGAGTTTTAAACTTCAAAACGGCATCAAACAGGCAAAATATAAACTTTTTCTAATCTACTTTGAACATTCCTTACTAGCTTTAGACTCCACACCCTCTCCAAGGGGCAGCTCCACATATAAAGCACTACGCTATGATTGTGATTTTATTGTGTGTCCTACAGAGAAGGAAGTGGCCTGCTAGAACAGGGATGATAAACATCTTCAGTACCACCATCATTATGGTTTATTTTAGCGTCCTCATCTTGGCTCTACACATATGTCAAACTACAACTCCCATCATCCACAGCTAGGACGGCAAGGCATGGTCTTCTCAAAGGTTATGGTCCTCGTGTTGTGACTGATCTGAGAGGCAGCAGATTGGAGATGGCTGGTTTAGTTTGTTCGGATGGTGTTTATACTTGAGAGAGCACAGATCAGGACAGAAACCATGCTAAATCCTTCCAGCCCAAGTGAATCAAAGCCATTTTCACGTGAAAATGAAAGCCGCTCCTAATGATTTCTCCCTAGGTCTCCATCCTGCAGCCTCTCCCCTCTGAAGAAGAAGAAGAAAAAGAAGCATTCCAAAAAAAGGAAAAGGAACAGGTATGGCTTCCCATGGATTTTTGTCGCTCCTAAAATTTGTTCCTGCTTAAAGAGGACTCATTCCCTACCCCTGCCCCCAAACTGTAGAGGTTTGCAATCTCTTTTGAAACCACAGAAGAACTGAGTTGGAAGGGGCCTATAAAGCCATCAAGTCTAACCCCTGCTCAGTGTAAGAATCCAGATCAAATTATGTCAGATAGATGTCCAATTTTCTTTTGAATGCCTCTAGCGTTCAAGTGCTCGCCACCTCCCGAGGCGGTTGGTTCCATTGTCGTACTACTCTAACAGTTAAGAAGATTTTCATGACGTAAATCCAGCTTCCTGTAGCTTGAGCCCATTCTTATGTGTTCTGCACTCAGGGATGATCGGGAACGGATCCTGCCCCTCCTCTGAATGACAGCTGTTCAATTATTTGAAACACGTTCTCATATCTCCCCCCAGTAATCTTTTCTCGAGGCTAATTATGCCCAGTTCTTTCCGTCTTTCCTCATGTGACTTGGTTTCCAGTCCCCTGATCATCCTTGATGCCCTCCTCTGAACTTGTTGTATAGCAGAACTAGGGGTTCCAAAGATGAAACACAAGGAGATAGGGGTGGGATTTTTAAAACATTTTCTGGATGACAGATACCATAATTCTCCATTCTGGGAGTGGCTCGCCTGGGAGAACGGCCTCAATGGGAAGGCTTTCAGACTTAGCTAGGCCTAGCAGCACCCAAGCTTCCTCTTCCTGCCCCAGTGCTAGCTGGGAGATTTCTTTCTGAACAGGAAGCATGGGTGGTGCTAAGTCTAGCTAACCCTCAAAGCCTCCCAGTTGTTATCTTTCTCCCAGATGCATCACATTTAGAGGTTCTCAAGGTGTCTGTAGGGGACGTGGGTGGCGCTGCGGGCTAAACTGCAGAAGCCTTTGTGTGCTGCAGGGTCAGAAGACCAGCAGTCATAAGATCGAATCCACGCAATGGAGTGAGCACCCGTCGCTTTGTCCCAGCTCCTCGCCAACCTAGCAGTTCGAAAAGCATGCAAAATTGCAAGTAGATAAATAGGTACCACCTCAGTGGAAAGGTCACGGTGTTCTGTGTCTAGTTGCACTGGCCACGTGACCATGGAAACTGTCTTCGGACAAACGCTGGCTCTACGGCTTGGAAACGGGGATGAACACCACCCCCTAGAGTCGGGCACGACTGGACTAAATGTCAAAGGGAACCTTTACAACCTTTACAACCTTTACAAGGGGAACCTTTACAACCTTTACAAGGGGAACATTTACAACCTACGGTGTCTGTAATGGAGGTATATCTCCCAGAATGGAGGTTTTTGGTATTTATAGTCCAGAAATCCAGCAAGGACACAGCCATCATCTGCAATCCTTCCCCTTACACGTTCTTCTTCCCTCTGTGCTTAAGTGTCGCTCGGGGGAGGGTTTGTATTTTCCCCAGCCAGTTTAATGCAAAATATTTTGGTCCTGAACAGGGAATGAAAATATGTTAGCTTTACAGATGTCCTTTTCCTGGTGAAGCAGAAAAACCACTAGAACTGGTTTGTTGCTGTAAATTATCACAATTGCCTCTAGTTTATCATCCTCCTTGGGAACATGGCAAAGGGGGCTGCCATGATAAGTTCCTGCACA
Source organism: Pogona vitticeps (assembly GCF_051106095.1). NCBI lineage: Eukaryota > Metazoa > Chordata > Lepidosauria > Squamata > Agamidae > Pogona > Pogona vitticeps. The sequence goes on along the minus strand of NC_135796.1, from coordinate 4,844,654 downwards.
TCAGTATTTATCACTCTGTTTCTTTTACATTGCACTTTGCTTTAATCTGAGAAGCGAAATTGGCTAGGCTGCAAGGGAAATTGACTAGTACAGACGGCTATTTCCTAACCCTCTCTAGTCAATTTCCCAGACCATGTTATTGGCTTATATGGAACTGGGGAAGAGAGTCCATGATAGGCACGAGACAATAAATAGCACCGTCAACAAGAAGACAAAAGTCCTCCAAAGAAAATGAATGTACTTAAAATGAATATTTCCTTCAAAACTTCTTTTTCTTTAGATGAGATTTTTCACAAACTCAGCATCAAACCTGGAAGGCTTTCTTGCCATCTTGTGCTTTTAAAATCACCTTCAAACATGACAGCTTTGGAGAGACTGTTTTTAATCGCAAGATATCAGGGGGAAAAAAATCCCCTATGTTTGGTTTCGAGTTCCTCAGCTTCCAAACTCTCAGCTCAGGCAAAAGGAATATTCACCCCAAAACTCATCAACTGCATATGATGTTGATAGATATTATCTGCTTCCAGGTCGATTCTGTGTTATGATACTGAGGTAAATAAATGCTCAGAAATGTATAGCTGTCCCTCTTTCTGGTGCGACACACTTGGCAAAGCACATGACCTCGCCAGTCATACAAACGCTGCATGATCTTGGCTGTCTCCTCTTCTGGAAGGATCCATGGGGATTCAAACTCCTGGCTTTGAACGCCAGGCGCTTCCACTCACTGAACTGTATCAGCTCACGGCTATATATAAAAAACAATGAAATTCATTTCATTGGATTTCTTTGTCCCATTTCTTACAGGGGAAGATACCGTATTTTTCCGTGTATAAGACTATACTTTTGTCTAAAATCTTTAGACTAAAAATTGAGGGTCGTCTTATACACGGAAGTAAGCTGAGGGGAGAACAAAAACAAGTGGAAGGGAAAGCAGGGATCAAAGCGATCCTGCAGTGCTTTGATCCCTTTCCCCCCACCCTTGCTAAGCCCCACTTAGATTTCTTAGTTTGGGGTTAGAAAAGTGGGGGGGCGTTTTATACATGGAAAAATACGGTACATTGAATCCTCATTGGTTAGAATACTATTTGATATTTTTACACATCATAAATGCAAGATCAACTGCAAAAGCTAACACAGGCACCAGCCATCATTATGGATGGAATGGTCAGGTTTTTTGACCTACAAAATCCCATAATTCTCCATTCTGGGAGTTCTACCTGACAGACAGAAACCTAAATACAGCTCACCCATGAGAAGTTCCTAATCTAGGCCTAGATCAGCCCAAGCTTCCTGTTCTTGCCCCAGGGCTAGCCGAAACCCTTCTTTCTAAGTAGGAAATTAGGCATAGCTAGGTCTAACTAACTTTCAAAGCCTTACAGTTTAGGCCCTTCTTCCAGCTGAACCACATTTAGTTGAAAAGATAATACAGTGGTGCCTCGCTAGACAGTTACCCCGCGTGACAGTTTTTTTGCTAGACATTGACTTTTTGCGATCGCTATAGCCATTCGCAAAACAGTGATTCCTATGGGGGAATTTCGCTGGACAATGTTTGGTCCCTGCTTCGCAAACCGATTTTTGCTAGACAACTATTTTGACAGCTCCCTCCGCGCTCACAAAACAGGTGTTTTGGGGACCTAAGGTTCGCAAGACAGCAATTTAAACAGCTGATCGGCGGTTCGCAAAGCAGCTTTCCTATGGCCGATCTTCGCTAGACAACGACGATTCTTCCCTATTGGAACAATGAGTACCCAGCTTGCTGGGGGGGGGCAATGTGTAGCCTGTATAATTAAAATTGTAAACCGCCTGGAGAGTGCTTGTAGCACTATGGGGCGGTATATAAATCCAATAAATAAATAAATAAATAAATAAAATTAAACAGGTTTCAATGCATTCCAATGGGGAAATGCTTTTCGCTAGACAATGATTTCGCTAAACAGCTATTTCAGTGGAACGGATTATCATCGTCTAGCAAGGCACCACTGTAATGTTGAGAAAGGTCGAAAGCAGCAGGAAAAGAGGAAAACCAAATATAAGATGGATTGCCTCTGTTAAAGAACAAAGGGCTAGAATTTAAAGCAGCTGAACAGAACTGTTGAGGACAGGCTATTTTGGAGATGGCTCATTCATAGTTTCACGATAAGTTGGAGGCAACTTGATAGCCCACAACAATAACAACAAAAGAGAAACACTAGGACAGATTCTGTCGAGAAAACCACATGCGCAAGAGTAATCCCGCAAGCAGTTTGCACCCTCTAGCATGGCACCTGTTGTGCAACTAGTCGCACGAGTGGTTTCACCACCAGTGCACAACCACTTTTGCAACAGACATCCTACTGTAAGGTGCAAAGTGCATGTGTGATTGATTACCATTTTGTGTAGAGTTCTTTTCAGCAGACACAAGAGATGTGACTTCTCCATAACTTTTCGTAAGCCAAGGTTGGGAGAGGGAGAATTTAAAGTAGCCCAAAACTCTTGATTTGAGGAACTGGCTATTTTGTGTTTCTGCCACTGCTGCTAGATAGTAGGGGCTTTCAACCACTATGTCAGATTTCCATCTACTTTTAACTGGAAGGAAGATCTTCCAAGACACTTAAACTGGATCCAAATTCTTTTCAAATTTTCCTTCTACTGAACAGATGCCCCTATAAATCACGATGGCAAGGTGCTTCTGTTAGATCCCCATGAGGCCAAGCGTTCTACCTGAAAGGCATTTTTTCAAACCAAAAATGTTCTGTACAGTGAGATTTATTCCTAGTTTACACCTTTATGGGTTTGTAAAATATCAATATTTATTGCTTTGCAGATTATCTTCGAAGAAAAGAAGACACAGGTAAGGATAGTAATAATGGCTTGTTTAGAACTGTAAGCTGAAGCAACTTTTCAGCTGTTAGGTGGTAAGGGGCCAGTGCGGTCAGCCAATATCACCCTGGATGAGCTAAGGCTAGCCTGCTGTGCATTGACCAGTCTTGGAGAACTAAGTCAAAAAGAGCTAGAACAAATGGAACTTTTATAATCAGTAGGGAGGATGATGTCCTGTGATGACCTAAGACCCATCAACAAAAGCCATGCTCCCAGTTAAGGTAAAGATTGCCAAAATGGGCAGTTGGATCAAGATCAAAACTTACCCTTGCCCTAGCAGCAAGGGATAAGGAGCAAGAATGTATTCTTTTCTGGCACAAAGTTTTTAGATTTTTATTGAAGTTTAGTGTTTAATCCCTCTTACTCTTTCCAAGCGGCAACCACTGTGCCTACTAAACAGCTATTTTGCATAGGCACGGGCTCAAGGCGAGCTAATTAATTTGCAAATGCCCCTTCAATGTCCTCCAATGTCATCCTTTCTTGACAAGTCCAACTACAGTTTCCATCTGCCACAAACAGCATGAGCAATGGTGGAGGGGTGATAGGAATTATAGATTGAAACTCCATAAGGGCGTGGGGCAGAGAGAGCTGTCCTTCCTCTGGGTTTAAGTCTCTGGCTGTGGAGCCAGCGGTTGGGAGTTCAATTCCCCACTCTGCCTCCTTAATGGGGACTGGTTTCAATGATCCATAGCTTCCAGCTCTGCAGTTCTAAGATGATTATGATGACGGTGGTGATGATGATGATAAAAACTGGCTGTCTGAGTAAAGCAGCAATCTACCAATTAATTTTATCTTTCTTCTTCAGTTCTTCAAGCCCAAAAAGCAAAAGGAAGGAAGATCGCAAACACAAGAAACAGTAAGTAGAGGTGGCCGGAAGTAGATTTGAATCCTTGGGGAACCAGCCCAATTTTGACGTGAACGGTTGTGGATCCAGTGGGCAGAGTCTAAAAAGCAATTTACTGTGTAACTGGTTAGAAGAATAGCAAAATACAGTGGTGCCCCACTAGACGATTACCTTGCAAAATGGTTAATTCGCTAGACTATGAGTTTTTGCGATCGCTATAGCACTTCGCAAAATGGTGTTTCCTATGGGCGATTTTTGCTGGAGGATGTTTTGGACCGTGCTTCGCAAGACTTTTTTGGGGGGGGGGACCAATTTTCGCAAGATGACGATTTTGACAGCTGAGTCCGCGACTTGCAAAACGGGTGTCTTCGGGACCAATTTTCGCAAGACAGCGATTTTTACAGCAAAACAGTTTCTCTATGGGCAATTTTTGCAAAACGATGATGATTTTTCCCCTTTGGAACGCATTAAATGGATTTCAATGCATTACAGTGGTGCCCCGCAAGACGACGTTTTCACAAGACAGCGATTTTTGCTGAACGAATTAACATTGTCTTGTGGGGCACCACTGTAATGCATTGCCTTACTTTATTATTGCTCCATAGCCAGCCAGGCTGTATGCATAAACAGAAATTAAAACTGCTCTTTTAGCAACTAGTATATAAATACATATAAACAATCAGAAAAGGATAAACAGATGAAATAAACATCCTCAAGCATGTATATCAAGTTGTAAGATGAACTTATGGAGATTGTGAAGCAGGCAATGGAGTTTGTCTTTCCATGGCTCATTTAACGGATTTGGCCATCCTATAGTATATATATAGTCTGTGCCTGCTAGCTCAAAGAAAACCACGCATAAAGGGGAATTGTTCTTAATTTCAGTTTTGAAAGGTTTAAGACAGTGGTTCCCAACCTTGGGTCCTCAGATGGTCTTAGGTTAAAATTCCCAGAAGTCTTCACTGCTAGCTGTGCTAGCCAGGATTTCTGGGAGTTGTAGTCCAAGAATATCTGGGGACCCAAGGTTGGGAACCACTGGTTTAAGATATTGATCCCTCAAATCTGTATACAGAAAGCATTCTGTTAGAAAATGTACCATGCCCTCTATCTTACAGCATCCTGCTGGGCAGTATCTACTTGCACCATGATGTTCTTGAACCACAGTGCCCAGAAGTCCTGGCCAGCACAGCAAGTGGCGAAGGCTTCTGGGAACTGCAGTCCAAGAACATCTGGGGATCCCAATGTGATACTCTGCCAGTAGAGTATGGCCCAGCTTAGATATAACTATGGATATCTTTGCTGCCCAGGAGTCCCTTCCCATTTTCTCATAGGCAAAGTTCAGCCCTTCAATGATTGGTGGATGGGAACACCTGTTACTTTTAACCAGCTCGGAGAAAAGTTGACAAATGCTGAGATCTCCAGTCTAACAACATGTGGGAAAAATATATATTTTGCTTACTCCTAATCTATACCATTCATTCCTTCACCATCCCAGTTTTCAGAGGCGGGGTCCTAACCATCAGCCAGTATTCCATGAGGAAAGATGAGCACGAACTGCCAGTACATTAGTTCGTTTATCGGATGAACAGATGTTTGGTGCCTCAAAGCTCCACCTCCTCCAGCAGGTGGCCACTCAAAGGCAACAGCCTAGTTTCCCTACCCCGCCTCCTCTAGCAGGTGCCCACTCAAAGGCAACAGCCTAATTTCCCTACCCCGCCTCCTCCAGCAGGTGCCCACTCAAAGGCAACAGCCTAGTTTCCCTACCCCGCCTCCTCTAGCAGGTGCCCACTCAAAGGCAACAGCCTAGTTTCCCTACCCCGCCTCCTCCAGCAGGTGCCTGCCAAAGGAGGTGGGGCCTTGAAGTGCAGATGACCTGTTCAGTCAATAAATGAACTGGCACAAACCCCCAAACCGTCAGTTTGTGCCCATCTCTATCCAGAGCCAATGAATACATGTGATCGTTGTTCATCTATTGCTCCCACCCCTGCTTTAAAGAGCCCCCCACTCTCCTCTCCTCAGGGTGCCTTTGTATGAAGTGATACCTCCCCCTCAGGCTTAGGTGTTGGTATTTTGGCTACATGAGTTAAAACCTGGAAACAATTTCCTGAAAATTAAATCACTGCCCTAATTTGTTAAATTTTTACCAACTGGTTCAAAATTCCCTATTTTAAGTGGCAATTCCTTGTTTTAGATCATCAGAAAAATGCTGTTTCAATGTTTTGTTGTTGTTGTTGTTGTGTTGATGTGTTGTGTTGCAGTCAATTTCTGTAATCCTAGACAGTACCTTAAAGCATAATGATCCAATGCTCTGACAAATTAAGTAACAAATTAATTTACAGATTCACTTTCTTAACATGGTACTATCAAGGAATTCGGTTTCCCTAACTATTAAATGTCAACTATTAAATAGTTGACTATTAAATAGTTAACTAATAAATGTTAATATTAAATATTTAACTAACAGTTAAATGTTAACTGTTAAATGTTAAATCTTTGGTAGACTGGTCTACAAAAGATACCACTTTGTATCATTTCAGACGCTCGGAATTTAACACAGCTATTAGCGGTTTATACTCGTTCGGCATGGGGCCATTTATTTATTTATTTATTTATTTATTTATTTATTTATTTATTTATTTATTTATTTGATTTTTACCCCGCCCCTCTAGACCATGTCTACTCGTTAGCCAGGTTTTCCAGCCACCTACCCCATGTATCCCATTCACTGCCCCCCTGGATCTTATGCTTCTGTGAATTAATTTTATGCTTGTTTTCCCTTCCTGCCATCCAAAAGCTCTCGTGGCCGATCTCAAAAATCTCACCGTCACCACCATCACCGCCGCCGCCGACACTGCCGTTCTGGCTCAGAGAGCACCAGTTCTCTCTCAGAGAGCTGTGGAAGCAGGTAAGTTCCCTATAAGCACCCTCTTGAGTCACCTGGGTGGAGAAGTTCCTTGCAGCACAAGATTCCCTGTTATAACTTCGTACCAGTCAAAATATTAGGTTGCATTGCTAACCACACATTAACTCACAGTCTGGAAAGCTCAAAATCCCAGAGGTCTTGAACACATCTCCCAGCTAGAGTCGTTCATGGAAGTGGTTCTATGGGGACAAGTGTTATTGTTGTTTTTAGTCGTTCAGTTGTGTCCAACTCTTCGTGACCCCATGGACCAGAGCACGCCAGGCCCTCCTGTCTTCCACCGCCTCCCGGAGTTGGGTCAAAGTCATGTTGGTTGCTTCAATGACACCATCCAAGCATCTCATCCACTGTCATCCCCCTTCTCCTCTCGCCTTCACACTTTCCTAACATCAGGGTCTTTTCCAGAGAGTCTTCTCTTCTCATGAGTTGGCCAAAGTACTGGAGCCTCAGCTTCAGGATCTGTCCTTCCAGTGAGCACTCAGGGTTGATTTCCTTCAGAATTGATAGGTTTGTTCTCCTTGCAGTCCAGGGGACTCTCAAGATCCTCCTCTTAACACCACAATTCAAAAGCATCAATTCTTCGGCGATCAGCCTTCTTTATGGTCCATCTCCCACTTCCATACATCACTACTGGAAAAGTCATAGCTTTGACTATGTAGATCTTTGTTGGCAAGTTGAGGTCTCTGCTTTTTAAGATGCTGTCGAGGTGTTTCATCGCTTTCTCCTGAGATGGCCAAAGTATTGGAGCTTCAGCTTCAGGATTCCTTTGGAGTCAATACCTTCAGAGCTGTCATGCTTGCCCGATCAACTAGCAAGCAAAACACCTCTCAGTGACCAACCACCAAACAAAATCAAGCAGATGTTAAAGTGGTGGAGCTGTGGAACCTCATTCTAGGACAGTCGTTCCCCCCCCCAAAAAAAAAGCTTGGGTCCCCAAGTGTTCTTGGACTGAAACTCCCAGAAGCTTTCACCACTAGCTGTGCTGGCCATGATTTCTAGGAACAGTAGTCCAAGAACATCTGTGACCCAAGGTTGGGAACCACTGTTCTATTACATACAAGCAGGCCACTATCCTCCTGAGAATTAGTGCATGTGGAACTGAACTTGCTGAAAAACTGACTGATATATGACTGGACAGAATATAATCAAAGAAGCTATTGGTTGTTGTGGGTTTTTCGGGCTCTTTGGCCGTGTTCTGACGGTTGTTCTTCCTGATGTTTCACCAGTCTCTGTGGCCAGCACCTTCAGAGGACTGTAGTTGGAACTCTGTCCATGCTCTGTTGCTGCGTGTTGGATAGTTGAGTATTTATAGCTGTGGGGACAGCTTTTGTCCTTTTCAGGAGATAGGGTGATGATGGGGATCAACATGTTTTTGTACGCATGGACAGAGTTCCTACTCCAGTCTTCAGAGGATGCTGGCCACAGAGACTGACGAAACGTTAGGAAGAACAACCGTCAGAACACGGCCAAAGAGCCCGAAAAACCCACAACAACCATCAGATGCAGGCCGTGAAAGCCTTCGAGAATACAAAGAAACTATTCTTTAAAAACAATGTATTAAAAGCTTTTTAATAAGTTCAGTGTTCATAGTCAGATTAATAATGATCAATGTTAACAATCAGGTTGATAAGAATAGTAGTAGTAGTAGTAGTAGTAGTAGCAGTAACAACACCTGTGCAGTGAAGCAGGCTCTGTTGTGCTAGATGTGTCAGGTACCAGCAGCATCCTCTTCCTTGAGATTCGGGGCCAGCCTGGAGGCGGTCCCTCGTGATGTCACAGAGGCAAGGCCGGCAGGGTTTGTGAGCGAGATGGAACTGCTTCTGAGCTGGTTATAAAAGCAGGCATGAGGAACCTTAGTAAATATGCCTTGGATACAGCTAAATCCTGGCTAGGTCAGGTAATATGGCATCTGGCAGATTATTGGCATCAAGGGAACTGGGTGGTGAGGCAGGCAGTGTAAGGCAACCATCGGCTGCAGAAGATCCATGTTCTTGCTAGGATTTGCAATCCTTACACGCATGATTTTTGGAAATTATCCCAGGCTCGTTGAGCTTGTGCAGAGCTGTCACTAAATAAAGATGAGTGGAGAAGGGTGCTCAAGACTTTAAAAACACCTGACTTACAAATATAAAATTGACCGTCTCTCCCGCCACTGGTTCTGAGACGCAGAGACTTCAGCCCTTACCTGGCAGAGGAGATGCATTGCTTTTCAACCAGACTGCCCCCCTTGATTTCCCCGGATGCAGGAAATTCAGCTGCCTGATTTGGGAACTGTACGCTGTTGTCTTTCATCCCGCAGGCCGAGAGCCCGATACCGCGAAAAGGGGCATAAAACGAGATGGAAGCGCTCACGGCGCTCCTTGAAGAGTGCTCGAAAGCCAGACGCTGCTGCAGAGGTGACTAACACCCCGTCCCTCAGCTGCCCCCTCCAGAACAACCGCTTCCCCTCCACCCATGGAATGGTAAGCATTGTCCCCATCCGGTCCACTGCTCAATGTAGGGCCCCCAAGAATCTGCATGAAATTTTTATGACTCTATTAGTGCCGTATTAGACTGGCATCCATTTAGAAGCTGGTTTCATTATTCATGGTGTGACACACACTCTCTCAGTCTGAGGTATGGAAAAAGCGTATGTTTTGCAGAGAGGCGTGTGGGGGGGAGACATGAGAGAGAGCCTACCTAGGCTTCAGCCCCAGAAAAATAAAGAGAAGACGTTTACCCAAACAGCAGCCTGTAGCCATGATATTTTACAGGGATATGGAGCTATAAAACCCCTTCTTTACTCAATGGATGATCTCCCTTCTTGGCTGCACCCAGTTCCCCATTCCTCCGAGGCACAGAAGATTAAAGCTACAAAAACGAAACATTTATGTCTAGCAGGGTGTGAGTGTTATTGGGGGAAAGAGGTGGGTGGATGCTGACTGCTGAACGGATATTGTACGGACTCCAAACTTAACAAGTCCCCATTCCAAGCAACGCTGGCTTGTTCCCGTGGATGCTAATCGGTGCCATGTGGGCATCCAAGGAGAAAATGCACAATCAAGTCCCCAAGGGCATTTCCCTCTTCTGTGCGGAGAGATACACTTGGGCCCACTGAGGCGCCGTCAGCTTAGCTCAAAGCAGGGTTTGCTTGCGTTTTTGGGCATGCCTGGCTGCGTCTAATTCCAGCGATCATGCGTGCCCTTCGAGCATCCTCAAGTCAAACGGAGGAAGCGTCACCCGATGTCAGCTTCCCATCGAGTGAGGCAGGGAATTACTTCGAGGAAACCATCATTTCCGGTTCTTTGCTTGAGCGCTCGGTTGTTCAGCAGGAGCCTTGCAAAAGCATCATAATAATAATTCAGCCAAGAGCCTGGGAAATGGGGAGGGACCTTCGATGGGGGGGTTGGCGAACTTCCCTAGCCTTGGACCCATTTCACTTCGGGTCAAGGGGGCTCCCCCTTCTCAAAGACTGGTGATTTATTTATTTGTATTTTAATGCCATTTTCAGGCAGGTATTGTCATCCAAAGCGAAGGGAAGGTGCACTCCTCTGAGGCCTGTAGTGTAAAAATAAAGAACGCCCAAGGGATAGCCAGCGGAAAGAAAGGGGAGATTGCTTTGCTAATGGCAGAGGGAAAGGGATGAGCTGTAATAAGCAGGCATTTAAAAGCACCAGGCAACTGTCAGAAACCCAACACAGACCCCTTGTTGGGCGCAGAGTGATAACTGGCAATTTTAGAGGCCAGGGCAGTTGTTAGCATCCTCTACTCTTTCTCCCCTGACATCTGGGCATGATCCCCACCACCACCAACCCACAGAAATAAGGAGGAGAATGTGCGGCTCCCCCCCTCCACAAAAGAAACATGAACAGACCATTTCCCTAACATTTGTCAGTAGATTCCCCTCTAGATTTTGGTGCCCTCTAAAGTGGCACCAAAGAACCCATGGGGGGAAAGCCACTGTCGCTCTGCTCATGTTATGGCCCAGCGGGGGGGGGGGGGCTTGGACAGCGGCACCCACTACCTTTTTTACTTGGAAAAACTTCATCGTTTCCTCTATTGACCGAAGAAAAGTGATTTCACTGAGTTTTGTTGGGTTGGGTTTTTTTGTTGGTTGGTTGGTTGAGTTTGTTTTTGGTGCTTCTGAGCTGCTCTAGCATTGGGGGGGGGACCTCCCCACCCAGCCTTCGGCACTTAGGTCAGTTGAGCCCCCCCAAAAAACATGGCACAATTGCATCTCTCTCCCTCCCCAAAGAGGTGGGGTGGGGGCTTTTTGTTGCCCCTCGTTGATTTATAATACAGTGGTGCCTCGCTTAACAACGATAATCCGTTCCAGGAAAATCGCTGTTAAGCGAAAACGTTGTAAAGCAAAATTAAAAAACCCATTGAAACGCATTGAAAACCGTTCAATGTGTTCCAATGGGCTAAAAACTCACTGTCCAGTGAAGATCCTCCATACGGCGGCCATTTTCGGTGCCTGTATAGCGAGGAATCCATCCCTAAGCACAGCGGGGAGCCATTTTAAGCATCCGGTGGCCATTTTGAAAACCCGACGATCAGCTGTTTTTGATCGTTTTTTATCGTCCTAAAGTGAAAATTGGTTCCCGAAGCAGGGAACCTATCATCGCTAAGCGAAATTCCCCCATTTAGACCATCATTTTGCGATCGCAAAAACATCATCATAAAATGGATTTGTCGTAATGTGGGGCAGTCATTAAGCGGGGCACGACTTTACCCTGTTGGAGCCACGCTGATCATTCCAGCCTGGTGGTCTTCGGTCAAACGGTTCTGCTTACCCGACCCCATGGCTTTTCTGGTCCTCATCAAAGGCAGTGAAAAGGGTGTCCTTCCTTTCCGTTCTGTCGTCCCGACAAGGCCGTTAATGTTGCCTTCAGAGTTGGCCCTGCCATCCGAGGAAATGAGGCACCCGCTTCAGACGGGGAACCACCAGGAGTGGGAGAATACACTGCTCCATCCGAAAACCCACCCACTCCTGTTGCTGCTGTGGAGACCCTCTCTCTTCCAAGCTGATCAAACGGGGGCCACTGCATCACGACTTGGCTTTCCTGCCCCCCTTCAACTCCACCTCAGTTTTCTCCATGAGAAGGACAGTGGGTGGAGGCTACTATAGGGACTGCACTGAGGGCCCCGGTTGGCCCCCATTTATCCACTAATTGTGTAAAAACTGGTGTCCACGCCTCTGGTTAGAAACATACCAAAAGAGCAGAGCGGTCTAGCCTTCCCGTTTGCTTGAGGCCGCTGAGGTGAGGTTCATTTTGAACCATTCCTCTCTAGAATAATGCTGGCCTGGTGTCGTTTCTAAGCAAAGGAGTGCAGATGTGTGGTGTGTGGTTTTTTTTTACTGTAACTCCCAAAATAGTGGGAGTTATAGTCAAAAAAAAAAAAAACACAGAAATCTGCATCATTCTGTTGAACGGGGGTGTGTCAAATTCCCACATAGCACCAGCTGCTCACTCTCACCCAGGTTTTTTGGCCCCCCAGGGCTGAAGGAGCAGTGTTTTAGGAATATCAGTTTCTGAAATACAGCTTCCAGAATCCTGCATTTACAGGGGAACCCTTGGGTTTCTGGAATCTATATAAAACATATCATTCTGCCTTCCAGTCAGGGTGCTAAATGGACCGGAAAGCATTGGTTGCTCATTTTGTCTAATGGTAGGGCCAGTTTTCCTCAGCGGTTCAGCCCCATTCTCTGTTCTTAGGCTATTAAATGTTTGTGGGGTTAGCAAAGGCAGCTGGCAACCTTATTTCTTAATGCCTGCTAAAAGTCAAACAATGAATACAGTTGATGTTGCCGAACTTTTCCTGTTAAGTGTTATTGCTCCATCATTTACAAAGGGGGAAAAAAATCTAATCTGGGCGTCTCCTGGCGAGCTTGCTAACAAAGGGAGTAATTCAGAGTTAATTTTTTAAAAAATACCATTAAATTTGAGCTGGTCAAAGGAGGGAGGCTCAGCCAAGGCGTTATATACAAGGCTGCATGAGAGAGAGACAAGTACCAGCTTTTGCTGACCCTTAGCCCCTTTGACTTAACTTAAATTAAATTGAGGAGATAAATGTTTACATACCACTAGGTCTCCAGGGCTGGTGTATCCGTGTGTAATTTTCTCCTGCTTAATTTCTTGAAGTCTAGGCACGAGAGCAGGGTCCGTAAGAAAGCTGGCAAACTTACTTTAGGTTCTGCTACCTCCCCTGTATTCCATATTCACACATCTTTCGTATCTAATGCCCCACTAATCGCTCTGTTTAAGGAGAGTTCCCTGATGGAAATGAAAAGCCCAGTGCATTCAAAAAGGACATTAATGTTTTTACGGAAGTTCTGTAAGCACATGTCCTCATCATAGTACATTTTTGGGGGGTTACTTTAATATGTACCTGCTTTTGATCTCTTTCAAACGGAGATCAACTGGAGATTTGCGTAGACATCTTGACTTTGGTTACTTCCGTGGATCTGCCTTTGCCACGTCTGCACTTAAGAATGAGTCATGCACAACCCACCTATGGCTCTAGGTGTGTGTGGAGGGTGGGTGGGGGAGAGGAACGAACCATAGGTTGATGTCAGCCATTTATAGCTATAGTGGAGATGCTAGAGTATGTTCATGAACATCCCAACTTCACAGAGACTTTGTAGTTTATTAACTTCTACCATTTCCACTGATGGAAGTTGTATGAGCACATGCGCTGTAGGACTAGATGGGGTTCTGTATTTTCAACAGAATAAGAGAAACTAATGAATGTTTGGTAGGGGTTGAAGTTCTACTGGTCCCTCCTATGATCCAATTCCATGAATGTCCATTGGAACTGACCTTTAGCATTTGGCTATTTTCCTACCGTAACCTGGAGTTGCCATTGAATGCGGGTCACCAGTTTGATCACCTTGCCTTAAGCCGTACTCTCCCCAGTGTATTCTCTTTCACGGCCGGGATCCGATGGTTGTTGTAGGCTTTTCGAGCTGTTTGGCCATGTTCCGAAGGTTTTTTTTTTTTCCCTAACATTTCGCCCATCTCTGTGGCCAGCATCTTCAGAACACTCTGTCTGTGTTCTGGTGTAGTGTGTGGGATATTTAGATATTTGTAGCTGCGGAATCAGCTTTTTGTCCTTTTAAGGAGATTGGGCGATTATGGAGAGCAGGGTGTTTTTTGTTATGAAAATGCCGGCCACAGAGACTGGCGAAACATTAGGAAGAAAAATATCCAGAACACGGCCAAACAGCCCGAAAAACCTACAACAACCATCTCCCCAGTGTGTTGGAAAACAAATCCCATCTTCTGCTCTTGGCATCTCCACTGATGGGAATTGTAATCCAGCATTTCTGGACCACACCCATTTGGGGAATGCTGTGTTAAAAACTCTCCACGAAGATCTTGTGTATAAGGATCTGTGATTTCGTATAGAAAAATCTGTTGTTTTACACTGATCTCTGCTCTTGTTATTCTGCCTGGTACCTCCTCAAAGGTAAAAACTTTTTAACTTTGAAGCAGGAGCTTAAATCACAAGAAAGACCACCCCCACCCCCTGATAGAGAGTTTTCAGTGTTCTGCAAAATTGCTGGTTCCATATGTTTCACAAAATTGATAGCCACTTCTCCGCAAGGGGCCATTTGAAGCACAGTTAACAGACTTGTTCGGTTTAATTGGAAAACTCACTGCGATTATACTTTTGTAACCTATTAGGGTGGGTTGCCTGTTGAACTAAGCAGTCAGTGGAAATTAAAGCCTGAGGAGTAAGTAAAATACTTCCCCCGCATTTTTCCACTTTTCTTTTCTTCCTTTTTTTACCCCTTTCTCTTGCTTCAATGAAATAATGTTTTCACCCAACCAAAACTTGATAATACCCTAAGCTTCAACATTTTTAATCAGACATGGAATCCTGCTGAATCTAGCTGGAATTTCTTTTTCCAAAAGTACACTTAGATGAAATCCCTGGACATTACCCTGTATCACACATTGAAATGGGACCAGCAACCGCAATGTTCTCATGGTGAGAGAACAAGGGAATAAAATCGCACAACTGAAGAACGTGGAAATAAAAATGTAGCACGGCTCTAAGGAAAGAGGCGCCCAAGATTAGAAACTGGGTACTCTGACACCTTCCTTTTTTCTCATCTCCCGATTTTTAAAATCTTAAGTCATTTTCCCCCCAAATATACAGATATTTGTGGATGTGAGCAAATTGCTCAAAAACAAAGCAAAACAAAATTCTCCTCCTTCACCGGATTTAATCGCTACAGATCTTCCTGTTGAATTTGCTTACTTCATGCATATGAAGAATGAAAAGCCTCTCATTAAAGTTGATGTGGCAGTAATTTCATATTAACCTGACTAAAAGCCTAGGAATTCGGAGGTAAACTTTCAGCCGCTTAGATGGACGAATCTGTCTGTTCTATTTTATTCCCCAGAGCCTGATCTTAAACTGTTGCATTTTAAAAGGAACTTGTTGAGTTACCATTGAGGCTGCTCCCATTGTGCAATTAATTCGTTGTGTTGTGTGTTACCGTGTTGCATTGCCCTTATACTCTATGCCCCGCCAATGGCCAATTCTGATATTGCACGGTGGAAATATTTATAAGCAGACAAAGGCGAAGAATACTTTGCTTGGTAGGTCTGATAAGGGAGTGGCAGAAGACTAGAAAAAAATCCCTGTGTAGATTTATATGTAGACCGTGTCGCATGTCCATTAGTAGACCTCTTGCAATATCTACAGTGGCAGCAACGATGATGGCCAACGATAACGGGGACAGTTCACGTCACTCTGAGACACGCTTCATTTCAACTACCTCCAATGTCCTAATGGAGAAATTTAAAATGTTCATAACCGCACAGTGTTCCTCAAATGATGCTATATCAGTAGCATTGTGAGAATCCATTAAGATGCAGTAAGGCCAACCCATCTAAGAGGGTGGTTGTAAGACTGGCCGTGACACTGTGAAAATCGGGGCCCTTCCCACAATAGCTGCTCATAGCCGCTTCTGCCCTCTACTTTCAGCCCTTGTTGCTGGCTCACTTTGTGGAAAGTTGTCTCGCTTTCTTCAGCACGACAAGGAACGGCCGGCCAAAACTGCAAAACATTTGCTGGCTGCGATTTAAGTAAAGCCCACATTCTGAAATGAGTGCTTTTCCTTTCTGGCTTTGTGGTGAATCTGAAACTCAGAGAAATTGGCATTTTTAGAACTACAACTCCCAGATCCCCCCTAGGTAGCGAGACCACTGGGGAATTGTCGTCTTAAAAAGTCATTTTCCAAAGCTTTAAGTGAGTTGCACCACACAGAAAAAGGGAAGGTTCCCCTCATGGATACGTCTTCTAATTGGTTCTCATTTAATCTGACGGAATACCGTAGCTTCAAGATTGATAGTGGATGGATTGATTGACCTTAATATTGCTTCAAAGGCTCACTTATTTCTACAGGATTGTGTTCTGGTCAGGATTCTTTTATTGTTTTTATTCTACGGGGAAGGGGCTTATTTCAGCAGACATGATCCTATATGACCAGTGAATAACATATTCTGTTCCCCGTCTTCATCCTGTATAAAAAGTAATGGCTAAAACTTCACACAGAGACACACATGCGTGGAAAGAAAACCTAGATTGTTAAATCTGTAAACCAGGTTCAATTTGCACAGAACTAAGTTTCAGCCAGTCTGAGTGCTGGCAAGGTTTGGAATCTTTAAAAAAGGGTTCTTCTGAGCACGTGCTGAGTGCTTTCCTTTCTACATACCAATTCTCACAGCTCTTGGCAGTGGAACGAAAAGCAGAGTTATCTCTAAGGTGGCTTGAGTCAATACCTTTGAGATTTGGAACGTTTCATAATTGGTTGTGGGATAAGGTGAGGGGAAGAAAGTTCAAGTGTAGGACCTGGGAAGGATACGGCCCTCTGTCTGTGGGTGTTAAGAGGTTAGGGCAGACCAAGATGATACAAATAGCACATCATTAGAAACAGAACTCTATTAAAAGGTAAAAGACATCTGCTTATCCTAACGCTGGCTCACCTCAGTCCCCATTTTGCGAATCAGCTGATGTTTGATTTATTATTGCTCTGGAAGATAAACTTGGGCTTTATGTGTATGTCTCATTTCACAGCATATAGGAAGAAAGATGTACAGTATGTGCTTGAAGGGAAAACATTAGGAAAAAGGCATTTTCCTTAATATGCTATTTGACCCCAATATGCTTCTTGAACCCAAGATTCTTGAGAATTCACCGGGAAGCAGAAACAGGAAACCTTCAGCTTTTCTTGTAACATAAAATTTTAAAAAAAACCCTTCAATTTCCTTCTAATGATTTTTAATTTTTTTGCTTTGTCTTGTGGGCTAGCGTAAAAGCCAGAAAGTGATTATTTGAACTGATGCCTTGTCAATCCCAGAGAATCAACCTGCCTAGAGGAAAACTGAATTTAAAATTGGTTTGAAAAACAATAGCAAAGCAGTGAAAAACTGGACAAAACCAAACGCTTGAATTGGCACTGTGGATGAAAGAGAGGGGTTGTGGCTTTTTTTTTTCTTTTGTAATTTGAGACTCTAATAATGGACTTACGTTGCCCGCTCTTCCCTTTTTCTTACACCTTACCCTACTAAAGGAGGAAATCTTGATTGGTAAGTGGATGCTAACCGCAAGACGCTAGGGCATTTCTTGCTAGAGGAACTCAAAAACTCTTAGCTGTACCTTCTCCAAGGGGAAAAACACACAGAGCAATATATGTCTGCCTTTTTTCTCCAGAGGGATTTTGCTTTCAGGTCGTTGTTTTGTCGTTGTTGTTAAGTTTCTTTTAATTTCCTCCTTTTTTTCTTTAGATGGTTTTTCAAATTATTCTGGTTAGTTTGCCAGTTTTTCCTCCCCTTTACTTTATGCCTAAACCTTTTTGGGTTGTTGTCGTCCGATGGCCATCTCATCTCTTCCTGATCAAAACCATATTTTTTTAAAAAATGGAAATCATCTTACCGAGTACAATCCAACCAAAATTAAACCCTCATTGCACGGGATGCCATGGCCTTCCCGGTATAGCCCCATTTTTGGACTACAACCCCCATCAGCCCTTGCCAATACTGTCAATAGCTAGCGGAGAGGGAGCTGGAGTCCACCAATCTCTGGAGGATGTTGGGTTCCCTACTTCTTCCTTATACATTAGCTGTGCATCAGGAATGATGTTCCCGGATCTGCAAGCCAGTCAACAGGAGAGGATGCAGGGAGCTGGAGGACCACCAGATGCCCAATTCTGCTTCACATGTTTACAATGAAATAAAGAAGTCTCCCCAAATTCAGTGGACTTAGCCCTTTATCTACCACAGTTCTATGTGAGCTGGACGTCAGTTTCAGTGCATTCAATGGAATTTGCTGTGAACGTAAATCGATACACATACACATATGAACCTCTGGTTATTTAAGTCAGAGAAAACGGAAGCACATCCTGCTCCAGGATAGGAACAATCATATTCACATCTTTTTCCATTGACTTCAAGGTAGAGGTAAAGGTTCCCCTTGACATTTAGTCCAGTTGTGTCTGACTCTAGGGCGCGGTGCTCATCCCCGTTTCCAAGCCGTAGAGCCAGCGTTTGTCCGTAGACAGTTTCCATGGTCAAGTGGCCAGCGCGACTAGACACGGAATGGTGTGACCTTCCCACTGCGGTGGTACCTATTTATCTACTTGCATTTACATGCTTTCGAATGACTAGGTTGGCAGGAGCTGGGACAAGCGACGGGGGCTCACTCCATTGCGTGGATTTGATCTTATGAAGGCTGGTCTTCTGACCCTGCAGCACAGAGGTTTCTGCAATTTAACCTGCAGCGCCACCATGTCCCTCCATTGACTTTACAATGTACAAATTAATGCAAATCAGCATCGCGTTTTTTCCCCAATCCAATTTTTTTCCCATCTGCCGATAAGGCTTCTACTTTTTTTTTGTAGCAAATGCATTCACATCAGTTCAGGTAGTGAGATCACTTGAACTGATGTGGAGGGTTATATAGACATTCTGTTTAAAGCCCTTCTACCCAGATGTGGTTGAAGTGGCAGCACAGAAACCAGCTACCCCCTGAATCCTTTTCTCCCCAAAGCTGATGCTGAGTCTGCTTGCTGTCTTCCTCCCACTCTGTCTCATTTCTTTTGTTCATTCTTTCTTTTCAAAGGTTTCATGCTGTTGTTTTAGGACACCTAGGTGGCTAAAAGGAGGAAGGGGGAGTGAGGAATCCATTGTTAGAGAGAAGGAAATTGCCAATCAGCCCTGATTACAGCTTGTTACTCTAACTGTGTCTCCTGCAGATTTGAATGGCTACAGCAGAGCTACCTTAACAAGCTGTAAACAAGGCTGACTGCTAGTTTCCACCTCTCTCTTTCCCTTTCTCTCCCTGTCTCTGCTAACTCCCGTGTGGTCAGCTAAAGCAAATTCACCCAGGTACACCTGAAATAATGGGTGCTAATGCACTACCAATCCATTCACAGTTTTCCTAATTCCCACAAATCCTTTGACAACATCTTGAAATATGCTATTTTTTCCTATCTTTCTGTGATCAAAAATCTCCCACTGCACTCAATGGTATCTAAAAGAGCTTAATTTTGGCTGGATTGTGCTCCTAGGATTTTGTTTCATTTTCTTTGATTTCTAAAATATATTTTTCCCCTTTCCTTTTCTTTCTCTCTCTCTCTCTCTCTCTCTTTTTTTAAAAGGTACATTTATTCCTATTCCTTTTGTTCTCCCTTTCTTTCTCTTTTTAGGTCTATTTAGGACAATGTGTTTTTGTTTTGTTTTGTTTAATTAGTCTGCTTTAATTTAGAACTTTAAAAAAATTCATTCAACATGGATAGCATGCTTAGTACTTCTTTGCATGATGCCTTAAAATCTTCCAATTATATCTGGGGGAAAAGGACACTTTCTTCTTTCTTTCAAGGGAAATGTAGTTTTTGGTTTGGTTTTTAAGTTCTGACTTCTCTTTTCTTCGTTTCCTTCCTTCCTTCCTTCCTCTTTTCTTCCCTCCTTTCTTTCTTACTTTTCTTTGACTACAGACTTTGCATCATGATGGTAAAAGCAATATATTTGATTTGACAAAAAAAAACAAAAAACCCAAAACCACTGGTTGATTTGAGAAAAGAAATAAATGTATAAATAAATCATAAAGACAGGGAAAGCTAACACATACTCCCTTGTACTGAAAAAAGCATTTATTTTAAACACGGGCAAAATGGCTTTTTTGTTTGCAGATATCAAAGACTGGGGTTTCTGCTGACCTCTTTCAAAAAGCAGAAGGTCAGGTGGTCAACCCAGTCCAACGCAATGGAGAACCCCATGAAAACGACTCAGGAAATGACACTTCTTCCCCACCATCCAATCAGACAAGCACATCAAGGTCAAAGGGCAAGCAAGAAGCCAGCTGCCCGGTTCATGATGACTTTGGCAATACCTTCTCATCTGCCAGCAGCGGAAGCAGCTCAGATTCGGGAAATTCCTTCACCAGCTGCTTTTCTCGGACAAAAGGAGCAACTCGGGAAGATCCGGCTCCATCTCTGCAAATCCAAAGCAAGAGTCAAAGGTGAGAACTTGCCCAGGGAGTTGGTACCCAACTACATGTCCCATGGACCACAGAAACTTGCCATGTACCAACTCAGAGCATTGATCCGTTTAGTCCTGGTGGGGGCAACATCACCCATCACCCATGGATGCAAACTTCCTCCCCATGCTATTTTTGCCCCTAGGGTCATGTGTCACCAATAATAGGTCACCTACATAATAAAAACTACTTCAAGAACAAGGATTCCATATATTCTCAAAGGCTTTCACAGCTGGGATCTGATGGTTGTTGTGGGTTTTTCAGGCTCTTTGGCCGTGTTCTGGAGGTTGTTCTTCTTGACGTTTTGCCAGTCTCTGTGGCCGGCTGTTCCCACAGCTATAAATATTCAATTATCCAACAAACAGCAACAGAGTACAGTGGACCTTCTACATACGGAATTAATCCATATTGGAACGGTGGCTGCAGGTCGAAAAGTCTGTAGGTCGAATCTCCATTGACCTACAATGCATTGAAAACCGATTAATCCATAACCGGCCATTTTTGTTCCGTTTTTGTTCCATTTTGTTGTTTTTTTCTGGTCTGCAGGCCGATTCTCCGGCTGCAAGTCAAACCTAAATATTGCAGCCAGAGAAGTCGAGCCATTTGTAAGTCGAGCCGTCTGTAAGTCGAGGGTCCACTGTATGGATAGAGTTCGTACTCCAGTCCTCTGAAGATGCCGGCCACAGAGACTGGCGAAATAACCAACAAGGATTCCAATTTACATAAAACTTAATACGTTAATTTATATGTGCATATGCAAAATTAGACATAATTTCTGCTATGTGAACAGAATTGCAACACAACTTACCCCTGATCTCCCTTCTTGTGGATTTTATCTTCCCTTCACACTCGGACGGGATGACCTTTCAAATACTGTACAGGAAAGTTTCTTTGCTACTTGTGGCTTCAGAGAGTTGCTGCTGATTAAGCCCAAAGTCCCAACTGTGATGGCCTGTGATCAGAAGTTTCAAAGTTAGTGGTTAAGTGCTGTAATGGTGGAAATCCTATTGTACTGGAGGAGTCGTACTGTCAACGTTTGGGCTTAGCCTTTGAAAACCACTTACAAAATAGTTTGAGCAAATTTGTGAATTGTGGAAGGTGTGAACGGCACCTTTTTATTTATTTATTTATTGGACTTATATACCGCCACATAGCGTTACAAGCACTCTCCGGGCGGTTTACAATTTAATTATACAGGCTACACATTGCACCCTCCCAAGCAAGCTGGGTACTCATTTTACCTACCTCAGAAGGATGAGTCAACCTTGAGCCGGCTACCTGGGATTTGAACCCCAGGTCGTGAGCACAGTTTTAGCTGCAGTACAGCGTTTTAACCACTTTTTATGACAATCAGGCGCCCCCAGCTCATACAGGATCCCCTCTTCTAAGGATGGCTTATCTGTAGCATCGTACAGTAGGACCCCCATATCTGCAGGGGATCAGTTCCAAGCCTCCCCCCCAACAGATGCCAAAACCCACAGATAATAGCAGATGCAATAAATAGCATGGTCTCTGGCTCCCTCTAGTAGCCAGTTCTGACAACTATAACATGGAAATACATGTTTCTGGAATTTTTCTTTTAATATTTTTAAATATTTTTACAGATAAGTGAAACCACAGATGCTTATCCCATGGATATGGTGACCCTATTGTAATACTGGGCCAGATGGACAGGCAGGATCTAGCAAAATGAAGCTTCCTGTTTAGAGAAATACCACCAGCTCAGCAATGGGACACATCCTTTCCAAAGAGGAAGACCAGCATTTTGTTTCCAGCTTTTTTATTTTAAAGGATCAGTTAGCCGTAGTGGGGGAAAGACACTTCTCTGAGACAAGAAAAAGGGTTGCCAGTTCAGAACAATGCCACCCCAGATGGGCAACACAGCCTGACCAGGTTTTCATGCGTTCTGGAGAAAATCAAACTGCTGGGTCTAATTTTTTTCCCCATTGTTAATCCCAATTAGAGTAGACCTTGAATCAATGTTAAATCTTAAATTAGGCATGCTTCAGTCTCGAGAGACTATGGTAACGTGCTCTGTATGGAGGACTTGGAACAGCATCCAGTGTGGCTGAGAAGGCCAATTCGAGAGTGACCATTCCTTCCACACTGAAGACAAATAGACTGTCCCTGTCCAGCTCCCTGATTTTGCTGGTTTCGAGACTGCCTCTTTGCCTCGGCCTGCTGGACAAGGGTCTCTTCAAATTGGGAGAGGCCGTGATGCCCCGCCTGCCTCCAGACTGAATCCTCAGAGGTCAAGGTTTCCCATCTGTTGAGGTCCATTCCTAAGGCCTTCAGATCCCGCTTGCAGATTTCCTTGTGGTCTCCCTCTGGGGCAATTTCCCTGGACTAATTCTCCATACAGGAGATATTTTGGAATCCGACCATCAGCCATTCTCATGACGTGCCCAAGCCAACATAGACGTTACTATTTCAGTAATGTGTACATGCTAAAAATTTCAGCTCATTCTAGGACGACTCTATTTGGAACTTTGTCCTGCCAGGTGATACCAAATGTTAAATCAATATTTATATAAATCCCATTGAGTCAACGGGTCTTCTCTAGTTCAGGGTAACAACTGGATCTTGGCCGACGAAGACAACTTTCTGTGTTCCAGACAGCAAGACTGCTGCTCTTAAATGAATGTGCTTTTTGGATCATCTTTTTGTCACAGGGTCCTGCGCCATTAAAACATGCAAAACTGGGTGGAAAACCTGTCTTTGCATAGGATGGCCATTGCAGCTTTTTGGACATCCTAAAAGGAAAGGACATTTTGGCTTTACCCGTTTCCCTGAACTGTCTGCTTTGTCTGTGTCTCTAGAGCCTGTCCTTTTTCAGCAGGTCATCTCCAGCGTCTAGACAGTCCCATTCATCGCATCACAAGACGAATCCCAGGTCCTCCCAAAGCAGATCCTGTTCATCAGAGACAAGGTGAGCTATATTTTGAGGTGTGTGTGCATATGTATATACAGTGGTGCCTCCCATTACGACATTAATTCGTTCCAGCGAAATTGCTGTAGAATGAAAACGTCGTAATGCGAAATTAAAAAGTCCATAGAAATGCATTAAAACCCAATTAATGTGTTCCTATGGGCTTGAAACTCACCGTCCAGCGAAGATCCTCCATAGCGCGGCCATTTTCACTGCCTGTGCAGCGAGGAATCTGTCCCAGAAAAGAGCGGGGAACCATGGTTTTTACCCGGTGGCCATTTTGAAACTGCCGATCAGCTGGCCGAAAATCATCGCTTTGCGAGAATCAGTTCCCGAAGCAGGGAACCGATCATCACAAAGCGAAATGCCCCCATTGGAAACATCGTTTTGCGATCGCTTTTGCAATCGCAAAACCTTCAACGTCAAGTGATTTCGTCGTAAAATGGAGCGCTCGTAATGCGAGGCACCACTGTACAGCTAATTATAATATAGATTCAGGTTTTCAGCTTCCCCGATAAGCATGGGGAGGTGTAGAGAGAAGAGGCGAAAGCATGAGGTCAGTGAGGTAGTGGAATATTCTGAAGTGTAATCAAAACCAGTCTCAAAAGCCAGACTCCCAAGGAGATTCCAAAAATGGAGACAAGTGTTATAGAGCCATAGCAGCAAATCAGATCGACCACTTTTCATCTCCACCAGAAGAGGTGTTTTGTGAACTTAGTTTTGCCCATTCAAAACTAAGCTACTCCAAAATTGTTTGTATTATAGTAACTGGCTTCAGGTCACCTGGGGAGTTTCATGGAGACTTGAACTGGGATCTAAATCCCAGTCCGAAACTGTCACCACTAGGCATGGGACTTTTGGACTTCTTTAGACTTCCATTCCCCAAATTCTTCAGGAATTCTCCTAGCCAGAATTCTGGAGCCCTTAACCAAGAGGTTAAGATCTTCATAGGAATTTTTAATCACTTACAGCTGAAGACTGAAGAACGTTGAGACTGGTAGGCTCTCTGCCCATTAGGCTCAGTAAAAGGACTCTCAAAAAACTACCAGTACCCTCATCCCTTGTAATTCCCATTGGATTTAGCCACCTGCCCACC
The DNA here is from genome assembly GCF_051106095.1 of Pogona vitticeps. Lineage (NCBI taxonomy): Eukaryota > Metazoa > Chordata > Lepidosauria > Squamata > Agamidae > Pogona > Pogona vitticeps. Next base: position 4,820,473 of record NC_135796.1, on the reverse strand, counting down.
CATTTCCTCTTCCTTCACAGGAACAACATGGCTTCACTCCTCATCTGTAAGTAACTGAACACTATTGTGTGGATTTTCGTTTCTTGGCTAAACCCCCGGAAATCTGGCTAAAGGAAATTTTTGGAAAATTCTTGGGATTGAAGTCCAAAAAATTCCAATGTAAACCCTATCCCACCCTAGCCCTACAGGAAGCAGTAAGAGACAATCAACCCCAGATAAGGACTTGCTAGTCTTTCTCCCCACCTCCTGTTTGGGAGATGCCTCTTTCTCTTGCTCCCCCCCCCCCAAATCTGTTTGTTTCCTGCTTCTCTGCTCCATCCAGGTCCTACTCGCGCTCCCTCAGCTACTCTTCCAAGTCATGCAAGAGACGTTCCGAAAGCAGGAGCTCAAGGCAGCGACGGAGCCCCAGCTATTCTCGGTATAGCCCTAGCCGGTATGTCTCATCATCACACACCATATCATATCCCTTATGAAAGTGGTCACACATGCTGCTACATCCAGGGATTTTGGCTTACAGTATTTATGTTTGCAAACCCTCTTGCATGTGAATGAATGAATTCATTCATTCATTCATTCATTCATTCACTCATATACAAGATGGATTGCAAATATAAATACTGTATAATAAGTAATAGTATAATTATTAATTATTAATAATACATAATAAATAAATAATGATTATTAATAATTAATTAATAATTAGTGGTGCATTTATTTTGGTCATAGACTTTTAAATTGCCAGGTACAATATACAGTGGACTCTCTACTTACGGAATTAATCCGTATTGGAACGGTGGCTGCAGGTCAAAAAGTCTGTAGGTCGAGTCTCCGTTGACCTACAATGCATTGAAAACCGATTAATCCGTAACCGGCCATTTTTGTTCCGTTTTTGTTCCATTTTTGTTTTTTGTTTTTCTGGTCTGTAAGTCAATTCTCCGGCTGCAAGTCAAACCTAAATTTTGTGGCCAGAGAAATCTGTAACTCGAAAAGTCTGTAAGTCGAGCCATCTGTAAGTTGAGGGTCCAATGTATTGAGTTGCTGGATAGCTCAGTGGTTTAGATATTTGGCTGTGGAGCCAGAGGGTGGGAGTTTGATTCCTCACTGTGCCCCCTTGACATGGGGGGGGGTGACCCACAGGGTTCCCTCCAGCTTTGGAGTTCTAAGATGCTGCTGATGATGATTATAAATCAATCAAACCAAACAGTATAAAATAACAGTATAAATGTATTCACGGAGGCTTTCACGGCCGGGATCTGACGGTTGTTGTGGGTTTTTCGGGCTCTTTGGCCATGTTCTGATGGTTGTTCTTCCTAACGCTTCGCCAGTCTCTGTGGCCGGCATCTTCAGAGGACAAGGAGTCAGAACTCTGTCCATGCTCTGTTGAGTTCCTACTCCAGTCCTCTGAAGATGCCGGCCACAGAGACTGGCGAAACGTCAGGAAGAACAACCTTCAGAACACGGCCAAAGAGCCTGAAAAAAACACAGCAACCAACAGTATATTTAATACAGGATATAACTGATAGGGATGGGATTTTTTTTATTTCTTAGACTACACATCCCATCATTCTTCATTGTGGGAATTCCACCTGACATGTTAGGTAGGCGTGTTATGGATCCCTGGATGTTATGGACACCTGGGAGAAATGCCTCAATTTGGGAGGCTTTGAGGCTGAGCGAGGCATGGCCCTGCCCAGGTTGCCCATTCCTGGGAACTTTCTTTTTGAACAGGAAGTTAGACCTTAAGGCCTTCCAGTCTGGACTGGTGGTTTGGTGATTCATGCCTGTTCATTCTTCGGAGGAACAGGTGTTCAGCGCTGCAGGGAAACCAGGTTGCTGCCTCTGAGTGAGTGGCCACTCGAGGAGGTAGGCTGGGAACCACCAAACACCTGCTCATTGGAAGAACAAACTGGCATGAAGGTTCATGCCCATCTCTGTTCAGAAACTTTTTATCATTGTATGGCGAGGTACTGTATATTAAATCTTATGCATATGGAAAACACCTACGTATAATGGCCAGCATTCTGTCCAGAACACAAGCCAGTTGTGTCACTGTTTCCACACTCTGGGAAGTTCCCTATTGTGTGGCCAGTCACACAACTGACTGTACAATCCATCTCACAAGCAGTGCGAGGTCAAATATGCAAAGAGGAGCCTGCTGGACCAGGAGAACACTTACAAAACTGCACTTACACAATAGTGTAACACAATCAAATCCTGGCCTCTTTTTTTTAAAAAAAAAACCATGGCTTAAAATTACTTAACTTACTTTATTTGACAATTTCCTTCTTTTTAATCAACATTTTAATTGACTGCTTTTAATGGTTCCCCGTGTTATTTGGTGCTAGCCCTTTGTTTAGCCATAGTGAAGCCTCTGACTCAGGCAGCAGATGCTGTGAGGCGGCAGGTGTACACTGGGAGAACAGAATATCATAAAGTCTATACCACAAAGCCTAAGTTAGCCAACTGCCTTTAGGTGCTGAAGAGGTCTCCGTCCCATTGGCAAAGTTGACCTGCAGTCAGATTTTTAAAGTGGAATGGGAGATATCTTGCTGTTTGCTGCAGGCGACAAAATAACTTAGGTCGGTCATGGAGTTATCTGTTGAGAATTGTGATTATAACGTGTATCCTTATAACATCAGCAGAGTAAGGAGATATTGGTTAGCAGAGATACTTATGACACTATGATACTGAGAGAGTAAAACCAACAACTTAGTCTGTTTACATATATACATAGAGAAAAGACATTCCTCTGGCAACATAACATGATATAAAGCAACACAGCAGAGGAAAAAGTGACCTGACTTACAGCAGATAGAAACGTTCATTTTATACATGACTTATGTACAGTTCTGTGACCCATTAGAAAATACATTACTTCATTTTCTGTTACACAGCTGGGTACAACATTACCGTATTTGCCGGCGTATAAGATGACTTTTTTGGCCCAAAAAAACATGCCTCCAAGTGGGGGGGTCATCTTATACGGCGGGTGCACTTCAGTTGGGCCAGGAAGGAGCTGCTGTCGCCACCACCGTTGATGTTTTCATAGGTGTTTTCGGGGCCGCACCGACAGGGGAGGAAGGAAGGCGGGCAGGCAGGCGGGCAGTATGGATGGAGGGAAGGAAGCAGAGCCTGCCATGCCTGAGCAGCCAGAGCCCGCCGCCGGGCTGCCCACTGCCCCACGCCGCTGAGCCAGCTCGCCCGCCCGCCGCCGAAGAGCCACTTCCCCTCCTCCCCCTCCGCTGCTGCCGCCTGCCCAGCCGCTTCCCCCTCCTTGCCCTCCTCATCGCCGGCCATGAACTTCCAGGGCGGGCCTGGGCAGAGTCCCGGACAGCCACCGCCGCCGCAGCAGAGCCGTCCACTCTATATTTTGAGTGGAAATGTTGGGGGGGGGTCGTCTTATCTGCCCAGTCATCTTGTACGCCGGCAAATACGGTAAGTCTTAATCCTTGATAGTAGTAGGCATCCTTCAGTCTCGAGAGACAATGGTAATGTGCTCTGTATGGAGGTCTTGGAACAGCTGAGGAGGCCATTCAAGAGTGACAATCCCTTCCACACTGAAGACAAATCCAATCTGTCCCCTGTCCAGCTCCCTTGTTTTGCTGCTTCCGGGACGGCCTCTTTGCCTCAGCCTGCTGGACAAGGGTCTCTTCAAATTGGGAGAGGCCGTGATGCACTGCCTGCCTCCAGGTTGATCGTTCAGAGGTCAATGTTTCCCATCTGTGGAGGTCCATTCCTAAGGCCTTCAGATCCCGCTTGCAGATCTCCTTGTATTGCAGCTGGGGTCTCCCTCTGGGGTGGTTTCCCTGCACTAATTCTCCATACAGGAGATCTTTTGGAATCTGACCATGATCCAATTATCATGATACCCATTCCTGAATACAATCAGTACAGTGACTCAGGTAAAATCAGCCATTTTACATTGAACTATACAGCATTAATATTTGATACATTTTCATATCAGAATCTCAATATTATTGCCCCACCTGCCTAGCCATCCTTGCCCAATAAGGAGGAGCTATTAGGCCTCCCGAGAATATCCATATTGATTGCAAAGAGCACGGAGACAGAAATCAATGGGATGTGGCCAAACATTACATAGCTTCCTTCATCAAGGCTAAGTCCCATGGACCCTTTCAGGTATTATCTGTTTCTCAGGGACCGTGAAGAGGAGGATCACAAGTATAGCTCCGGCAGAAAGGAGTCACACGGGCATCACGGGCGACAGCGTCGCAAACAGTCTTACTCCCCTCTACGGAAGCGCCGGAGAGATTCTCCCAGTCACCTGGAGGCACGGCGCATAACAAGGTAAGATATAAGGTTTTTTTTTAAAGCATGGTTTAATTCTCTGGGAGGCAAAACATGGCAGTGTTCTTACAACTTGTTTCAACGTGAAGGAAGGAATAAGTTAGGCTGCAATCGAACGGAGGACGACAGCTTGTGTTTTTAGACCACTTGTAGCATCGTCCAGTTTGAGCTGTCTTCGGTTGATCAGACGACATTATGGAAATCACAAAGCAGACCAACTCCGTTCCAGGCCCAGTCTGGACCTCCGATCTGGAGCTGGGCTGGAGCAATTCCTGTCTCCGTGCAAGAGTTGCTTTAAGGGAGATCACTCACAGTGGAGTGACCCTTTCTGGTCAAAGGTTTTCCTATACTGTATCACCGTCCGGTTGCACCCTCACTAGGGAACTCTGGCCTTGTGCTAGAAGGGAGGGTGTGCTGGAAAGTACGGCTCCGAGCCCTACCTATAAAATAAATTCTACAAATGCAGAACTAACTCACCTTTTTCACCTCCTCCTCCTGCTTTTCCCTTTGCAGCGCCCGAAAACGCCCCATCCCCTACTACAGACCAAGCCCTTCCTCCTCCTCCTCCAGCAGTATGAGCACTTACTCCTCGTGGTACAGCTGCTACAGCCACTCGCCCGGCCGGAGTCGCAGCTACTCCAGCAGCCGGACCAGCCGCAGCAGAAGCTGGAGCAGCGACAGCAGCAGCCGAAGCCCCAGCCGCAGCTCAGGGGCGAGGAACAGCTGGCAGAGCGGCAGCAGGAGCTCGGCGTCGGCGGGCAGCTACGACAGCATGCGGCGTTAGCGGAGAACGTGCTTGGATGCCCTCTTAGTCCCCCTCTGCTCTGCCCTAACAATGGGATGTCTTTTTGCGAGGGGCAAAAACCCATTCCTTGTTAACCAGAGGCGAACAATGTCACAACAACCCTACAGAGCAGGACACGTCTCAAAGGGAAGATTACAAGTTTAATGTTTTTCCCCTCTTGGGGAGGGGACTGTGCCATCAATCTTGTTCAATGTAGACTAGAAAATACAAAGCCAGATCCTCTCAGCATGCTTCCACCGTATGAACAAGAGAGCAAGCAAACAACCAGGATCCAGTTCTCAAAACCGGAAACCTCTGAGCCCATCATCCTCGTCACGTCAGCATCATTAAACTGTCCCGTGTAGGGACCGCTGTCCAATCTCCACCATGCACAGCCCAACCTCAACAGGCTGGGCTGACGGAGGACATTTTCCTTCTCATGTCGAAGCAGAAAGATACGGTGCCTCCTATTATATCTAAGCCCACCAAGTTATTTTGGCACCTAAAGCTGGAAATGTCACAAAGGCCTCTTCCCCTTCCGGTCAGGAAAAATACATAGATATGTACCTTGCTATCTGTGGCCTATTCATGACAACAAACGCTTGCCCCGGGCAACCCCCTCGCTCTGCCTAATGGTAGGGCCAGCCCCATGTGAATGATTCTGGATGCTCCCTAATGAGCAAGGCAGGCTATGGGAGAGGAGTTGGTCTGGATCCCCTTGGAGCTTTGATTCAAATTCCGCCATGCCTCCGGCTTTCCCTTCATCCCCTCAGTCTTTCCTGGAGGCCATAGTGTTGCCTATACAGTGGTGCCTCGCTTAACGATTGCCCCGCATTATGACAAATCTGCTTGACGACGATCTTTTTGCGATCGCAAGTGCGATCGCAGAACAATGGTCTAAATGGGGGAATTTCGCTTTGCAATGATCAGTTCCCTTCCAGGAACAAACCCACCCACCGTCCATTTTGAGTATAAAAAAGAACAGGTGAATTTATCTATTTCAAGGCAAATTCTCTTCCCTCAAGATATTTCAAAGTTATGGAATAGCCTTTTTGGGGGAAAAAATAGAACTAGTGTTTGAAATTAAGGGGGGCACTCCTTATTTGGGGGAAAAACTAGGTCCCATCTTCTGCATTCAGTGTGGACAGAGCAGATGCATGACTTATTTTGCCTTTCTTGTCATCAAAACCAAGTGGGCCCTCAACTAGTTCTTGGAGGCCAGGCTAGAGATGTGATGGAATGAGGTGCCAAAGGTAGCAAAAAATGGGAGCTAGAAGCTTCAGGCCTCTTGATAGTTTCACTTTGATGGCCCTGCCTTAGATGGGGGGAGGGTTGGAATTGGGGGGGGACGGTGAGTTAACCTTTTCCTTCATTACTTTTTCCTTCAAGGTTGAAAACAATCTCCAAAGCAGGTGATTTTAAAAGAGAAATTTGCAGTGGGGCAGAAAGGGGGTTCATTTCTACACCCCAAAACCCCACTCTCGAGATCCACTGGGCTGGGTGACTGATGTCGCCATTAGGTCTAACTCCCATTAGGTCTAACTACATTTCATCTCTTCTGGCACAGAGATAGGGGAAGTTATTGATTGATTGATTGATTGATCGATCGATCGGTTGATCAATTGATCGGTTGATCGATCGGTTGATCGATCAATCGATCGACTGATCTATTTATTTATTTATTTATTTATTTATTTACTGCCTGCTACTCATAAAATCTCCCTGCCAGTACAGGACTTGATGGATCAAACCGCATAGTGATGCAGAGGATTGTCATTCCCCCCCCCCCCAAAGCCTGTGGTACATTTCTATATCCCAGCCTTACCCTAAAGTAGCTAGGAGTAGCTAAGATCCGTCAAGAGCTGTTGTATATAAATTTGAGAAGAGGGCTTGAAGAAGGGGCGGTGTGCACCTACTCTAGTGTAAAATATATCTCTCCCTCCTCCCTGCATCTCCCGGTGAGTTGTCAGCTTATAAGAATGTCCGGCTAAGGCTTCAGCAGGCCAGGAAGCAGGATGATGGGCTTCGGAGAGGCACATTTTTGTCATGAGCCATCAGCCCCACAAACTCTGGACCAAGGCAGAAGAAAAGAGCTTTGCACCAATGGAAGCAGGAGGTTCGAGTCTCTTACTCGGAGAGGAGGATTTCGGGACAAACCTCCCAATTTTACATCCCCCTTCGCACTTCACTGCCTTGGTGGATCGTGGCCAAATGGATCTACTTAGAGAAACTGTCCACAGCCATATTATTCCACGGCAGCTAATAAGACTCCTTTCGTTTCCTCAAGCGGCGCCTGCGTTGTTCTGTGTTTTTGGGTTATTTATTGAATAGCGTCTTCAAGATTCTGCATTTTGTATGAATGGGAATCAGTGTGCTGCAGTCACAATCAATATTTAATTTATTGCCATTTTGGGAGTGTTAAATTATTATTATTATTATTATTATTATTATTATTATTATTATTATTATTATTATTATTATTATTATTATTATTATTATTATTATTATTATTATTATTATTATTATTTTGTACGTGTATTCGCGAAAGCTTTCACGGCCGGGATCTAATAGTTGTTGTGGGTTTTTCGGGCTCTTTGACCCTCAACCTTCAGAACCTCTCAACCTTCAGAACATGGCCAAAGAGCCCGAAAAACCCACAACAACCACTGTTTTGTATCAGGTTTGTTTCATGTGAGCATGGCAAACGGGAGACCCACCATCCTTCTTCGGGCCCTGCAGCTTTTCTCGTCCTTTCAATCCAGCCAAAAACCCCTTCTTTTGCTCAGAGAGCGCTGTTGGCTAAGGGATCGTCCCCGTAGACAGAACCTTAGTTCTCCTGAAGTAACACAGTAATGTTATTGGTACTCCCAAATAAAGTCTAGTCCACAGTGAGAACATCTCGGACACTTTCCATTAAAAGGTTCAGTACAGAAAGCTCCAGCAGAGAAGCAGATTTTTAAAATATTTCTTCAAATTTTCTGAAGAAGTTCTTAAAGAGGGGCAGCTTTTTATACAAAGAGAAACAGATTTTTTAAAAAGAGAAGCTTGGATGGAAAATTCACATTCTTTTGTCACCAAGCAACGACGAGCGGGGTGGCACGAATGTAAGAGCCCAACATGGAATATTCAACTTGGTCGGAACAAAAATGGGACGGTGACCTCCATTCTTGTAATTTCTTGGGCTATTGGGTGGGTTATTCTACCCTCCAAAAAATATAACTTTTGTAAGATATGCTTCTAGAGTAACTTGTTTCTTTATGAAGGACAGCTCTTGGGTGAGAAACAGGATCTCTAGTGGTGTTTGTTCGAGGTTCTTCAGCCTGAAAAAGGCTCAGTGGTTCCCCAACCTTGGGCCTCCAGATGTTCTTGGACTTCAACTCCCAGAAATCCAGGCCAGCAGAGGTGGTGATGAAGGCTTCTGGGAGTTGTAGTCCAAGAACTTATGGATGCCCAATGGTGGGGACCACTAATCTGGAGGATCCAGTCCCAGATGCTGTGTTTTACTTCTCTCAGTCAACAGTGGAGAATGCTGGAGGTCCAATCCAGGAATTTCTGGAGGATAAATCTTTCTCTCTTCTTCTGGTCCAAGGATGAAGGAATTTGGAAATCCAGAGCCATTGGGTTTCTGTTGCCATCAGCCTTGTCCTACGTAGCCAGAGTTAAAGGATTATGGGAGCTGGAACTCAAGAACATCTGGAAGGCCAAAAGTTTTCTTTCCCACCTGAATCCTGGAGGGGGTAGATCTGTGTGACACCTCAAATTCTGCTACTGGATCTGTGTGACACCTCAAATTCTGCTACTGGAAGGAAACAGCTGGGTTTAACATGTGCTTAAGAGACTCCCTGTGCTCGCCTTCTTAAGCGACTCTTTTCCATTTGGTACTGCTTGATGGACATTTTCATGAAAAACAAGGTAGACCCTATAAACCCGAAGTCTGTCTACTCAATCTTAAAAATATCTTCTCCTGTACACTCTCCCATCACCCACAAACTCCTCAAATATATTCCCACTGCAGGCTCAGAATTTTCCTTCTGTTTGTGCAAACTTCCCATCCAAAAATACAAGACCCAATCACCTTTGTCCTCAGAAAAAAAAACACTATTGCTGCTGATTCTACCTCTATGCAGGGAAAAACACTGGCTTTTCTGACATTCCAATCCAAAACAGTCGTAGAAGTTCACTAAATTCATATTTTGCCATCAAAGCAAGCAACAGAATACAAATCCACTTATTTCTAGGACTTGTGATGCATTGAGAGGGGGGTTAAAGAAAATGCACAACTCAAATTGTGTCTCTGTGAAAAATGCACAAAAACAAACTACTCAGTGGAAAAACATATACAAACACGTGTTCATGAGGAAATATACGACGAAACTACGCAGGGATTTACTGACAGAATAGGCATGAGGTTTTACAATCCAGAGTGATTCTGAGAAACTCAGTTTAAAGAAGACTGACATGGTTTCAGTTTCAGAAAGGTTCTTAGTGGGTTCATCATTTTCAAAGAGTTGTGTCAATCTGTATCAGCAAGTACATAACCAAAACAGAAGACAAAGTGTTGCTACATCTTTCGGATTAAGAGATTTATTTTCCTATGAGCTTTCCTGAAAGCTCACACTAAAAGAAATCTGATAGTCTTAAAAGTACTATCTGTCGGTTTTATTTTTTATTATTATTATTACTATGAGTTCAGTGGAACTAAACATACAGACTCCATATTAAATTGTTCCTTGTCTTTTTCTCTCTGCTGCATCTATTATTCATTTGGCCTTCTGTGTCAGGTTGAGCGAATGGATTTCTGCCTCCATTATTATTATTATTATTATTATTATTATTGCTGCTGCTGCTGCTGCTGCTGCTATGCACTGATATGTACAGTACGTATGTTCAGATCTAGAGTATAATTTATTAATAATTTATTGCATTTATTGAGTATTGCTGTTAAAGGAGAACAATTCTGCCCTTGGGGAGATGGGAGGTGGGACCAGCTCACAAGCCACAGAGGTGGCTCCCCCTGCAGCAAAGAGAGACAGACAGAGACTGGATCACAAAATAGGATCTCAACATAGCCCCAGAACAAGAAGCATTACAACAGCTGAACAAGACAGAACCTTCCAATCACGGAGCCTTGTTTTTCCTTTTTGATGCCGTCTGCATCTGCTGTAGCTAAAGACTTTCATGAAGAATGCACCCTCGAGAGTTTACAAAGGAGAGAGAGAAAATTTATTTCTCTGGATGTTCTGCTTCAACTTGGTGGAAACTGACCTGAGACTATGTTAAGGGAACAGCTTTTTGGGGTGTGCGCTGGGTTACAAGGAAGACAGAAATCCAGAACTTAACTGATAAATTCCTCTACAACAGTGGTTCCCAACCTTGGACCACCAGATGTTCTTGGACTACAACTCCCAGAAGCCTTCACCACCAGCTCTGCTGGCCAGGATTTCTGGGAGCTGAAGTCTAAGAACATCTGGAGGCCCAAGGTTGGGGAACCACTGCTCTACAACATGAATTCAGGGGCTTTAAAAACAACATGGGCTGAAATCCAAAGGGGTCAGGGAGTATGGAGAAATTTTTTAAGTAGAAGCGGTGTGTCTCGCTTGATTTGTGCCTCCTGGCCATTAGTGACAGAGCTACTCCATGAAAGAGTGGGATTATACCAAACGTTAGATTTTTAAAATAACCTTTGAACTAGTTCTCTCTCACACGCAAGAATACATAGTGCATAAACACACATGTACATGCAAATAAAGAGAAGTCCTGCCCTTTTTCATGCTCACACCTGTTTCTGCACATTTCTGTTCCAAAATTACCTTCTGAAGCATATTCAGGCACGAGAGACGTTGCTGTACATTCAGCCTGGAGCAAATCTGAATCACAATTTCAGGTTTGATTAGAAGTCAATGGAGAACAAGGGTAGACCCAAAACGTTGTGCCATCTGAGGCAGATGAACAAATGATGCTTCCCTTCCCCATGCCCTTATATACCTACGTCAAAGTGCTTCCCCCGAAGTCAAGGTCATAGAACACAACACCAATCAAGTTATTTTGGCACAGGAGGTGGAATATCTCACAAGCCCGTCGCCATTTCTGTGAAGGTACAGCAATACAATAAATAACAAATCTACTATCCTTCCATAATGCCCCAAATCTGCTGTCAAATCACCGGCCTCTAATGGTAGAGCCGGCCCTGCTTAAAGGTCTTTAATAGCCTGAAGTCAAGTAGGTCTCAACCATCTCTTGTTAGAGAAATTCCCCACAGTGGCAAAGAAATAGCCGCAAAGATTAATTGAACGGAGAGAGTGGTTTTGACAGAAGGTGAGATCTGCTTTGGTTGTTTTGAAAAGTGAAAGCTATTCTCTTCCTCTCAGCTAAAGATGTGATTTGTGCGAGGTGGAAGGTACAGTTTTGAGACGGACGGAGAAAGTGATAAATCTTAGTTTTGGGAAGCATCCAGGGTGTCAGCTACTCTGGTGAGCGGTAAAATTGCTTTCTGTAGGTGTGCTATGCTGTATTACTCCGGCTGGTGTATTTCCAAATAAATTCAAACATTTTAGAAATGTCTTAAGTCTCTCCTCCTCTCTCTTTCCAAAGAAGACCAAGCCAAGCTTAGAGTCCTGCTTCCACGCCAGTAGTAACGGGTGTGGGTTCATACTGTCTTGGGTCAAACTGTTAGTGTCACAGGAGCACCAGGTCAAATAAAAGGAACCACAGTAGAGCATCCAGAAAGCTGAGCTAGAGGCAAGGGGACATACAATTATTAAACAAGGTAGACAAGAAGATTCTAAAAAGTTGTGTGGAGCAAAAACCAAAGCATCAGACTGAGAAGGCCCTAGCAGGACTAGAATCTAAGGGTGTGATCACACGGGGATATAGGTCACATGTTGGACTGCTCGTGCTGTGGTCATAGTGCTCCAGCCTGACCCCTATCTGTGCCCAAGATGGACCTTTTTGGACCACCAGGGCTACTAATTTGGGAGGCCAGACTGGAGCAGCTCCTAGACCGATGGCACGCTCACTTCTCAGCAAAGCGACCCTTTCCATTGTGATCAGCTTCCTTACGGTCCGATCGTACCCAAACTAATGGAAGCCAGAGATTAAGGTTTTAATCAAGCTGAGATCAGATGCTGTAGCAAGAATTATCAGAATCCAAGGAGCCATGAATATACAGGATTTATTTTTTTCATACAAGCTAATTATTTGCAATATTGCGCTTGTAACACGCATTGTTGATGGTAGATGGAAACGTGGTGGACAACAGAAGAACCTCTCGGTTGGGATCCAGAGGAAGATGATCTCCGTGAGCACCATCCCGTAGACTAAAAAGTCTATGAGCAGGTGCCGCTAAAAGGTAACCATTGAGTGGAACCAAATTGGGGTTCTTTGTGAACTGATTTTGAGAAATAGCCAACAGGGTTTAAGCTGGACAATCAATGCTTCCATAGAATATTTTTTGTCTCTACTTGTAAATTACAACCCATGGCCCTCCACACACTCCAGCAGGCCGTAGGTCTTTGCTAATTCCACAGTGTGCAAGTTCTACTCACCAGTGAACTATGATATTGAGGATCAGGCTTTATGGGTCATCAAATGCCTATTTATTTATCTTTTGCCTCTACACAGATATGGAGCACAGTAATCAGGCCTGCAAATTAAGCCTATCTTTAATTTTCAACAACCAACTACAAAATCAGGCAGGATAAACCCAAGGGGAAGTGGGTGGCGCTGTGGGTTAAACCGCAGAAGCCTCTGTGCTGCAGGGTCAGAAGACCAGCAGTTGTAAGATTGAATCCACGCAACGGAGTGAGCTCCCGTCGCTTGTCCCAGCTCCCGCCAACCTAGCCGTTCGAAAGCATGTAAATGCGAGTAGATAAACAGGTACCACCTCGGTGGGAAGGTAACAGTGTTCTGTGTCTAGTCGCGCTGGCCACGTGACCACAGAAACTGTCTTCGGACAAAGCGCTCGCTCTATGGCTTGGAAACAGAGATGAGCACCGTGCCCTAGAGTCGGACACGACTGGACTAAAAATGTCAAGGGCAACCTTTACCGTTACCTAAGCCCAAAATAAGGCAAGAAAATCAGGAGTTAGAAGGCAGAGTGAGTAGGGGGCACCTGTTCTCAAAATGTCCTAAATATGGCAGGATTTGTTCTCAGTCATTCACACAACAATGAGCTCAAGTTATAGGAAGCCAGATTTTGGCTGAACATCAAGAAAAAAATCCTATCAGTTGGAGTAGTATGATAGTGGAACCAATTACCCCAGGAGGTGATGAGCACTCCAGTGCAGGAGGCATTCAAGAGACAATGAACCACCATCTGTTAGATCTGCTTTGATTCAGAGTGTATAAAAATTAATGATTTTTAAAAATCAAATTGATTTAAATTACAATTGAAATAAAAATCATTTTTAAAATGTATTTAAATGGTCAAAAAAATCCACCATGCTTAAATTTGGATTCTTAACACTGAACAGGATGTTGAACTCATTGGCCTTATAGGCCCCTTCCAATTCTATGACACTATGAAACCATGTTATCTACTTCAGCCCTCATAGGTGATTAATATATGTTTACGAAATATGTATTCCTGTTTTCCTTTTCACAAGCCAGGACACAAATGTAATCAATAAATTGTGAAAAGAGACAGAAATGCAAAAGGATGCCAAATTTTGCATGGATCTGACTTCCACATTTGCGGCTGTTATTTCAACAAGCCATGAGCCAAACAAAATCACATTTTCATTTAATATTAGAATTAAATAACATTAAAATCCCAACTTTATTGATTCAGTCAACTGACAGCACAATGAAAACCCCTACAAATCAACCATGACTCAAAACTAGTTGGGATACAACAGTAAAATTCACAAACAAAATATAAAATAAAAACTGATCAAATAAAAAAAATTAATAAACCTCAACAGTAAAGCTAAGGTTATTTTATTTAGATAAAATTTGGCTGGTATCCTCATGACTTGCAGTAAAAATATATAACATCATACAGTAGCTTTAAATATCATTAATTTGTTAACAGCAACATTTCTATAAGGCAGCCCTAACAAAGGATGAGCACACTAATATACATAACCACTACATCTTTCCAACATCTAATTTATATTAAGTGATAATTATTGCCCATAGTAAAGCAATAAAACACTACCGAAAGAACAGACAGCAACAACCTTTTTGTTACCTTTATATGCAATAATTATTCTTTTTCCCCCCCTCCACAATGGCTTAATTTATTTTGTATTCTCCCAAGTCATTATTTTCCTCCTCGGTTTCCTATAATTGAAGTCTTCTATGCCACACAGCATTCTATCCAGCAGTTCTAAAAGTTCAATTTTAAAATAGAAAGATATATACTTATTTAATGACAATAAACCTGTCTCACTAGTTTGTACAGTGGAAGAGAAATTCTTCTGACTAAAGCCAATTGCTTCAATTTGCACATCAAGGCCAATGTTAAAGGTGGTAGAAAGAAAGAAAAAACTGAATATTTCATATGGATCTGAGATTTTGTCAAAAACTGAAATACTTGTTATTTAATAAGGCAAATATAAAGTCACATCAATTCATTTGATTAAATGCAGCCATTAATAATTCAGACCTGAATCCAATTGGTAGTTTCTCCTGTAAAGTGACCAACTGAATTAGCTGAAATTACCTAACTCTTTATTCACATTTCATCAGTTGATTCAATGGATCCACTCAAGGTGAGACTCTTCATCTGGATTAAGCCTTAAATGTTTTAACCAAGAAAGTGAAAGGGCCCTGCCATACAATGAGCTCAACACTTCTGCCATTCTTAATTAACCCAATTTATTCCATGGGTTGGATCTAACTGGGAAGAGCAACGAGATTTAGGCCTAATTTAAGTTATGGCAAACCACAGAATTTGGCTCTATTATTTTTAAGCAATAAAATATTACTTAAACTCTCAGGGTGAAATCTGATGGCTATTATCAGTGATAAACTAGTGAAAATCTATTGAATGAATGGGATCTAAATGATAAATATTAATTCAATAAGTTTATTATAATTGTGACCACATATTACAATTAGCCTTTATTATCCAAACCAGGTAGATAGCAGAGTCCAGTCACAGGATAAGCTGAGCCCTTTTCGGCCCTGGGCCTCTTGTGTTGAGTCACGTTTGACATCATTCCCATTGTCGCTTCTGTTGGCACGTCCATCATCACTGCCTTGAACCTGAACACTGTTCTCGTCATCATAAACCAAAGACCAAAAATGATTCCTTGAGCCCATCTCTTTTCAGTTCTTACCAAGTCCCACACATCGCTGTGGATTGGAGAGAAATGGGTGGAGGAGGCTCTCGAAACATGTTGATTGGGGGGTTCAAGACAGTTACACTCAAAAAAAGGGGGACCTTTCCATGCCCAGAGTGTTGGCCCCCCCATGGAATTCTAGGCACACATTAAACTGCAAAAAAAGATTGACCCCAAATCCCCCCCCAAAAAAGACAAGACAACCATAAGTACATTTTAAATATTTTATTGCCAAGTTAAACACTGGGTGGACTGGCCTACGTGCTCTCTTTGGAAGAGAGGATTGTAGATGTAAGAAGAGATGATTGTAGAATCATCTGAATCCCTCGCTGGTTTGTCCCCCATCCACTCGATCCTGAAAAGTGAGACCAGTTAGTCCAGTGGCTTCATCCCTAGATACAGGAGGGAGGGTTCATTCCTGTCACAATGCAAGCAGCATCCCAACCCCACTTGCCTCATCACAAATCCTACATGTCCTTCCAGGTCATAATGGGACTGCCTATAAAAAGCCCCCACATCTTGAACCCAGGAGCATTTCTCCAGGATGCAGCTGGAGGAGGGAGGGCCCTGGGAGGAGGATCTCTTAGAGAGGATGGCTGTGGGGGGGGGATCCCTTGCTTGTGGGTCTCGGTTTGAGACCTGCACTTGCTGCCTAACAGCATCTGGATGTCAGATAGTGCTTAATTAGAATGCCCCAGCTTTGCTGGGAGAGAGAGCAAGGGAAATAAGTTTTGCTCATCCCTGCTCTCCTTAGAGAATCTGGAAGGCCATGCCCACTTAAGTAGACATGGGGTGGCCAACAGGATCCTGCACTTAGCTTATTTCATATTAATGCAGGATCCTGCACTTAGCTTATTTCATACTAATGCAGGATCCTGCACTTAGCTTATTTCATACTAATGCAGGATCCTGCACTTAGCTTATTTCATACTAATGCAGGATCCTGCACTTAGCTTATTTCATACTAATGCAGGATCCTGCACTTAGCTTATTTCATACTAATGCAGGATCCTGCACTTAGCTTATTTCATACTAATGCAGGATCCTGCACTTGGCTCATTTCATATTAATTCAGGATCCTGCACTTGGTTTGCCTTTCAGATTGCTTAAGATCGGGCCCTTGAAGAACCAGGATGAGCCACTGTGAAAGATGGAAGCGAGACACCGCTGGTCCAAGGCCTAATGAAGAAAGAAAAGGTGGGCTACTCTAAGGAAGATGTAACCATTGGGGAAGACTTTGTGCCTGGTTCCTTGTTGTCATCCTCTCTTGACAACCCCGGCACAACAACCGTTGTCATTCAGCCCTGGGCCCTCAGATATGCAGCTTGTTCCCCATGGACTAACTGGTCTCCCTTTTCTTTTCAGGATCAAGTGGACGCCGGGGGACAGACCAGCGAGGGATTCAGAACTGGCGCCGACGATCTACAATCATCTCTTCTTACACCTACAATCCTCTCTTCCAAAGAGAGCGCCTAGGCCAGTCCACCCAGTGTTTAACTCGGCAGTGCAGGCTCAGCCGGTTGCCTGAATTGGAGCCGAGAAGGAATTTTTCCTGTGGAACCCCATATTGGCCCTTGGGGGGAGACGCAGGTTTTTTTGCCTTCTCTGCACTGCCTTCCCCTTGAGTTGTTGCCTTTTGTGTAGCAGCCAAGGAGAAGTTAAAATGGGTGGCGTGCTGGGGGGGGTGGGGGGATGGGTCTTTGTGCAATAAAATCTCTAAAATGTACTTATGGTTGTCTTGTCTTTTTTGGAGGGGATTTGGGGTCAATCTTTTCATGCAGTTTAATGTGTGCCTAGGATTCCATGGGGGGCCAACAGTCCGGGCATGGAAAGGTCCCCCTTTTTTGAGTGTAACTGCCTAGAACCCCCCAATCAACATGTTTCAAGTGACTCCTCCACCCATTTATCTCCAATCCACAGCGATGTGTGGGACTTGAAGATCCAAGAACTGAAAAGAGATGGGCTGAAGGAATCATTGTCGGTCTTTGGTTTATGATGACGAGGACAGTGTTCAGCTTCAAGGCGGTGATGATGGACATGCCAACAGCAGCGACAATGGGAATGATGTCAAACGTGACTCAACACAAGAAGCCCAGGGCCAAAAAAGGGCTCAGCTTAACCTGTGACTGGACTCTGCTACCTTAAAAGGATCCAAAGTGGCTTACATCATTTGGCTATTAAAGCTTAATTTGAATATTCAGTCACAATGATCACAAACTCATTGAGGCCCAGCTTAACCTGTGACTGGACACTGTTATCTACCCGGTTTAGAAATTAAAGCAGAGATCAATTTTTGTGATGCAAAATATTTAGGCCACAATATTTAGACCTAAATCCAAGTATATAGCCAAAAGTTTAGTAGATCCATTCAATTAATGACTGAACAGTGAGTCAAAAACATATGTAAATCTGGTTTAGGGCTAAATTCAACACTTAATTTCAACTAGGTTGCAATCAATGAGTTCACAATAAAGATGACCTTAAATCCCATGTGTCACCCATAGATGATATTAATCATTAGATTTTGTTTAAATGTTTCACTGTGTAAATAATTGTTAGTCCAAATGAACAGCACTTTCAAGTTCTATAGATGGAGTCTATTCTTTGGGAGGCTAACACTTAGATCTAGTTATAGTGTTTTATTTTACATGCACACTAAATGTTGACTTTTACTGATTTCTACAAGACAGACTGACATGGAAATCAACACCAATAAACTGTTTGTGCTGAAATAACCTATATGCTGCCTTCAAAAACAGGGCCATTTTACTGTCAATATTATAATCACATTTTCTAAGTTCATCATCAGAATTGGGGAGCTATTTTAACAGTATTTTTTTCTGTTGTGTGTGTACCATTGTAAACGTTTGGTGATGTTACAAATCTTAATGATAACAATAATGTATCAATAAGCAATAACTATTCTTCAACACCATTACATGTAATGGATCACATTTCAAATAGATTTATACACTGTGTTTCTCTGAAAATAAGACAGGGTCTTATATTAATTTTTGCTAGAAAAAAACGCATTAGGGCGTATTTTCAGGGGATGTTTTTTCTTCCATGTACAACCATCTACATTTATTCAAACACAGTCATGTAATCTTTTCTGGTTGCTACACAATGGTGGAGGGTGGCGTTTCACTTAACTGGGGCTTATTTTTGGGTAGGGCTTATAAGCATCCTGAAAAGTCATACTAGGGCTTATTTTGAGGTTAGGTCTTATTTTAGGGGAAACAATAACAATAACAAGCATAATGGAAGAAAAGAGGGAGAAGAAGGAGGGGAAAGTGGAAAAAGAAGAAATAAAATAGAGAATGTCCTAATTTGTGTGGAAGTTTGGCTTCCAGTATTGGAACAATTCATCCTTTTCCTTTTTAACCAGCTTTCTGAGCTGAGATGGGCAGAGAGACAGAAGTAAGGAAACAGCTGCATCAGAAGTCGAATATCTTGTTTAAATTCCCATAGGGTTCATTGAAATGTACTGCACAATAAACTAGTCTAGAAGGTACATCTAGAAATTGTTGTTTTTTTTAAGCTGCAATCTGCCCGGTCTTATATCTCATGGTAGAGTAGAATCAATAAAACAACTTTAAAACAATTTTGAACAAGGCAACTAACTGGAAAAAATATTATTGAACAGTTTACACAATCAAATTAAAAAAAATAAGCTAATAGATTTGGCTCCTGTGCTGTTCCGTAAGTGAGGTTTCCAAAAAAAGGTGCTTCATTGGAACTGCAAGAACATGGATTCACATCCCTTTTTGACCATAAAACAGCTTCACAAGGTTGTTGGGAGATAAATGGCAATGTGAAGGGAAGAGATGAACCATCTGGGGGGAAACGGGGTTGTTTTATTTCAAGGTCTTGATACCCTCCAGAGCTTCCAAAGCAGCATCCGAAACATCTGGAAAGCCCATCTTTATAAGCGACCCCTGCGCAACAGAATAGCAGCTAATAGTTTTCATTTCAGAACCTAAAAGGATCTCTCTCTCTCTCTTCCCAACCCCTGGAGATGCAGGTTGCAGCTTTGATGGATTTAAATGCAGTACTCTGTGCGGCCATCACAGTGTCAAGGCCATCAGCTGGGGATAAAAGCACAGGCTTTTTTTTTTTTGACAGCTGGCCGGGATCCAGAGTGCTCTCAGCTGAAAAAATAACCAGAGCACCTCCGGAGTAAGCTGCAAACTCCCTTGCTCCACCCCTGCCCACTGAGCTGGTTTGCAGTGGCTGCTTGCCCGGAGAAAAGCGGAGGGACGCTCTGTCTCTGCATTGCTGAGCTGCCAGGAAAGTGGTGTGTGTGTGTGTGTGTTTTGTGTGTGTGCCTGTCTGACTCAGCAACTGAAATCGCCATTACTGGGATTGGAACAGGCAAATGCCCCAGGGCTCGGTGTGGTGAGTGGGCATCGTCCAGCGCCTCTTGGAAATTCCTGACCTCCAGGAAATTGTGGGTAAGAAGAACTGCTAAACTTGCTTAACCAAAGGGAGGGGGGGAGCTTTTATATACTTTGCAGTCTTGGGAGGAGTCGGTTGTGTGTTTGTGTGCTCAGATACTAGTTCCTCTGTTTGGCACTGGTTAGCCCTTATATCTTGAGTCCTGCATTTAGTTCTTTAAGAAGGATATTGACAAACCTGGAATAAGTTCAGAGGAGGGCAACAAGGATGATCAGGGGGCTGGAAACCCAGCCTTAAGAAGGAAAGAACTGGGCATGTTTAGCCTTGAGAAAAGAAGATTGAGAGGCAATAGGATTGCACTTTTTCAAAGACTTGAAAAGCTGTTTTACAGAGGAGGGGCAGAATTTGTTCTCCGTCACCCCAGAGTGCAGGATACATGTCATAATGGGCTCAAGTTACCAGAAGCCAGATTTTTGGTCAAATATCAGGAAAAACCTCCTCTAAGTGTTAGAGCAGCATGACAGGGGGGATCAGTTACCTTGGGAAGTAGCCTGTGCTTCAAGGCTGGAGGCATTTAAGATAAAATTAGACAACCCTCTGTCGAGGTTTGCTTTGATCTGTATTCTTGCACGGAGCAGGGGCTTGGACTGAATGGCCTTATAGGCCCCTTCCAACGCACTGATTCTATGATGGTTTGTGAACTGGAGATGTGTGCGGTTCAAGAGCTATAATTTAGTCTCTTTACTGGTCTTTGACCGTAATAAAGTATAATTTAGTCTCCACCAGCAACTCCCCACCCCCTCCTGGGTGAATAGGATGGTGGTTGCAGGCCACCATCTTGGAGACTGGATGACATTTCCTGCAGGTTAGCCCACAGGTATCAGGGTGCACTTCTGACAGAAATAAAACATACAAATGCAAAGCCATTTGCAGTACCTTCAAGGAGACCTACATTGTGCTTTGCTTTGGTGGACCCAAAGCCTATTTCTTCAAGTGCATGCCGTGTTTGTTATACATATTGTTTTTGGTTCTCAGAGAGAGAAATGCCACAATCTGGGCGCAAAAGGTCATCCGATGCAAAAGACAGCATAAGTCTGTGATGTTTTTAACATAAAAGGGGGAAAAAAACCTCCTGCAATGTAACATATCAGTGACCTTTATAGGAGCCATAGAGAGAAATAAGATGTAGTAGTTAAGACTGTTGGTCTGGAAAACTGAATCTCGTTTCCACTGTGCCTGTCATCCAGACCTATTTTACAACATTATTGTAAGAATAAAACAGGGAGGAGTCCAGGATATCAATACTCTACTGACTGGAGAAAAGGTTGCTACAAATAACTAACAAAATATGCCCACAGTCCATACCTGTTTACTTATCCCGCGGCAGGCCTTTGTGATTCAATGATTGCGACGCAGTTCTGCATGAATATCTAGTTCTGGAGGGGAGGGGGGTAACCCCAGCCATTGGGCATATCCCAAAGCAAAGAATAACACATATAAAAATTGTAAGGGAAATGAAATGGGGTGTATGGTCTCTTATTCTCTCCCTATCAAGATGACAGATGTGGTAATGGCGAGTAACTGTAATTAGTGTAATTAGGTATAACTTTAAGTATTTGGGAGGATAAGAGCCTCTTTTGGATCTGAACAAGTTAACTGTCAAACAGTTGTCTGAAACGCCAGTCTCCCATACAGAAATACACATGCAGGCAGTTTTGCCCTTCATTATACTGTAAATCATGGTTTGTTGCTTAAGCTACAAATGGCTTGATGTCTTCAATTCCCATTTTTTTGTTTTTTGTTTAGTTTTTCTACTGCTCCTTTTCTCAACTGTTTCTGTGAGTAAGAAATCTGGGCATCAAGACAGGAATAATCCAGAGTGGTGGGTTCAAACTTCGCAAGCCATGTTTTAAACAAGCCAAAGTTAGGAAGTCAACCAAAAGCAACAAATTCCAATGGTGGTTTATGTTTGCTATAAAAAGGGCCTCCCCTTAGCAAGTGTGGGTTCAAACATCACAAATAAGCCAGATTTCAATGCCACACATTATGGTGATTTGTCGTGATGTAGAAGGATAGTAACTTCGGACCTGAAGGTTACAGTGCTCAGTGCCTTTTTCCCAGAATTGGGACCCAATATGGCTTGCAAGACAGTTTAGAATCATAGAAAAGTGGAAGTTGGAAGGGGCCTACAAGGCCATCAAGTCCAACCCCCTGCTCAAGGCACGAATGCAATCAAAGTATATCTGCCAGGTGATTATCTAAGTGTTTATTGAATGCCTCCAGTGTTGGAGCACTCACCAACTCCCGAGGTAACTGGTTCCACTGTCGTACTGCTCTAACAGTGAGGAAGTTTTTCTAAAAAAGAAGAAGAAGAAAGTACAATAAAATTAAAAACATTCATTGCCTTAATAAAACGCAATGAAAAATTAAAACATATTAAAATCATTTGACTAAAATACTAATACCACTTTACGTTAAATAAATAAAATAATAATATCGGTTAAAATCTTGCAATTTAAGCTCTTAACTGCCAAAGACAAATGAATAAAAAGGTTGGATAAAAATATAGTTGCTTGATGCAGGAAGTAGAGTGGGGTGGGGGGGCCATGCTTGCTAAGATGAAGGGATTCCGAAGCCTGGGAGCAGACACCGAGAAGGCCTTGCTTTCGGGTCCCCCCTCTGTAGGTGGTGTGATCATGCAGGACCTTTCTAGCAGATTTCAAATATCAGACAGGCTTGTATAGCATAATAATGATCTTTCAAATAGCCTAGACAGGGCTTTATAACTGATAACCTGTACTTTGCATCGCCGGCAGACACGGACTAGCAGCCAGTGAAGAATCAGCTTCAATTTCTGCACAGGAAGACTGTTCAGAAGGGCAGTCAGTCTCACATAGAGCACATTAAATAATCCAGTTGGGATGTAACTGTGTGGGTGCCATCTTGGGGCAGAGTGTGTTAGGAACAGAGTGTGGCTTAAGTAATAATAGCTAAATTTCCTCTAATTATGCAGCAGATAAAATGGTTCTGTCAGGAACCCGGAGAGCAGATTGGCTACAAGTCGGATTTTGATCCCAGCAAATGGTGAGGTGGCATCAAGTGATTAAAACCTAGTTCTTGGGCCATATCTTTTCCAGCCCTCCATAAATGAAAAGAAAAATGCAAATATGTCTGTGTTTGTGTGTATGCGCACACTGCAAATACTGTGTACAGTCGTACCCAGCTGGACGATTACCCCGCTCTATGACAAATCCGCATTACATTGATGGTTTAGCGATCGCTTTTGCGATCACAAAATGATGGTTTAAATGGGGGAATTTCGCTTAGTGATGATCAGTTCCCTGCTTCGGGAACCGATTTTCGCTTTACAACCTTTTCGGGTTTCAAAATGGCCACCGGCTGAAGAAAATGGCTCCCCGCTGTTTTCTAGGATAGATTCCTCGCTTTACAGGCACCGAAAATGGCCGCTGTATGGAGGATCTTCACTGGACGAGCTGGTATTCAGCCCATTGGAACACATTGAACAGTTTTCAATGTGTTTTAATGTTTTTTTTTCGTTTCGTTTGACAATGTTTTCGCTCTACAGTGATTTCGCTGGAACGAATTAACATTGTCAAGTGAGGCACCACTGTGTCAGCCTACACTTTGAAAGTTTCACTTGGCACTGTAGCTTTGTGTACATACATATACGGTAAATATTGCAAATATATATATGTTTGCAGCATACATACAGTATGAATATACACTAAGGCACAGTGCAACTTTCCAAGTGTCGGTGGATCCACATTAGGGAAGAGAGAGGATAAAAAGAGGTAAAAATCGGGGGGGGGGGGCACCTGTCTGATCACTATCAAAGTCTTCCTGGCTGCTTCAAAGGAAACAAACATTTCAGGAGCCTCCCACCTCGCTCCGTGCTGGGCCTTCAGCTCCAAGCAGCTGTGTTGTTCATCCAGGGGAAGGACAACACAGGCGGTTGCCTAGCAAAGGGAGTGTGGCTTCCATCCCAGCCCTGCGAACCCTGGGGAGTAGGCCCTGTGGTTGCTAGGCAACAGCAGCAGGTTTCCATTACTGCCTCTCCATCACCATCACATCAAATGAAACACCCATCTCTCCGTTTAGGGAAGGAGCAGATAAATAAGCGCCTCCGCAAAGGCGGAGTAACAATATTTCAAATAAATAATAATTTTAAAAATGGTGGACCTGGGCAGCCATCGTTTGTGCGTGCGATGGGTCTGCGATAGTGTTCTGTGCATCAAGGATGGTCTGGCCATTTCCAGGCAAAGACCTTTCTCTTCTGACAAGCCTTCCTTCCCCCTGTGACCAGAGTGTGGTTTTTTTTTTTTTTCCAACGGATTGCTATGCCTTTCTGCTTTGAATGAGTTTCTAGTATTACCTTTGTTTACCATTTCTCAGCGTGTGATTTGCTCGTTCCTTTTTAATACTGGTATACTTATTGATTTAATATTGTCTTTTAAGGAGGCAAGCCACCATTGTATACTCATTCCTCTTTGAATATCGACTTTCAACGGTGGGTCAACGGAGGTCTTTGGGGGTCACCCATCGTGCCCCAGACTGTGCTATACTGTAAGCCACCTTGGGTGCGCTGGAGGAGAAAGCTGGGGTATAAATATTTTAAATAAACCATCACCTGGGACCCCTATGGGATGACTAGATTTAAAAAAGTTTTTTTTTAACATTGGATGTGGTATATTTTTAATTATTATAATATTTGTGATTTAAAAATCCTTGTAAACCACCTTCAGTCTCTTTGCTGGGAGAAACGTGGAGTAGAAATTTAAATGAATAAAGAAATAAGAAGGTGGTACCAAGCGTAGATCGGACAGGGCCAGATTTACCGTAAAGGCAGAGTGGGCACTGGCAGTAGTCTCAGACAGTAGATCTGAGTGGAGTGGAAAAGAAAAGAAAAGCAGCATGCCCTTCTGTTAGAAAATGAGGTTTCCTTCTGGATGGCCTCCCCTCCATCCCATAATTGTCATGCTTGCCTTGGTGTGATGGAGGATGCTAAACCTTCACCAGTGTTGAAGCAAGACTGAAGTGCCAGGGCAGTTGGATTCTGTAAGTGGCATCGAGGTGAACAAGATCATGCAAAATCAAATTATCTAACCCAGATTCAATGTATTTACAGGGAAGAGGATGGTTTCCTTTAAAGAGGAGTTCTTTCCAGGAAGCCAAAGATCCATTGTGTGGGTTGTTAAAATGCTAATACGAAGAAGATCTTGTCATGCGTCAAGACAGGCAAATCTCAGAGTTCAAAAGCTACATGTAATTGTCCTGTTTATTTTTTTAAAAAGAAAGCAAAGTGTACCGCCCTATATGAGTCAAAGCTCTCTCTAGGCAGCTTAAAATGTAATTATTCAGGCTACTTAATTATGCAAGCTGGGTACCCAATTTATCAACCTTGGAAGGAAGGAAGATTGAATGAACCTGAAGCCAGCTACCTGGGATTGAACCAGGTTGTGAGGAGAGTTTTTGGATGCAATGCTCAGTTTATTCACTGTGCCCCGAGGCTTTCTATCTATTGTTTCTCCAGCCCCACCAAAGTAAAAGGGTAGGACAGGATGTTCTTACCAGGGAAGGTTTTCCATTCCATATTGTTTACTCAGCTTCTTAGAAGCCGTGATTTAAAAAATATTAAAAAGATGTGTCATCTGCTCCATCCATACTGAAAAGCAGGGTGGCTTTGATTTAAATCAAATTGATTTAAATCATGATTTAGAATGGATTTAAATCATGATTTAAATTTTAAAAAATCAGATTTTTTTGACTATTTAAATCCAATTTTTTTTAATTTAAATCATGATTTAAATTAATTTGATTTTTAAAAATTATTGATTTTTATCCATATCAATTACCATAGTAAAATGAATGCTTGTAGTCTGTTGTTTTAAGTGTGTTTTAGTATTGATTTTATTACTGTTTTTAATGTACAGTATACTTGTGTAATTCTTTTTTAATATTTTTATACCTACCATTTTTAGCTTCCACATATTGTATTTTTAACGATGTAAGCCGCCTTGTGTTCCTTTTAAGGAAAAATGCGGGATAAAAATATTTTAAATAAGTAGAAGGTAAACAAAAGCAACACCAAAAACACAATCAAAGCAGAGTAAGGCACAACCATCCATTAAAAAACCCCACTTAGGCAGCCAGTCACTGAGAAAAAGCTTGCCTGAAGAGAAAGGTGTTTGACGGCATTGCGAAAGGACAGCCAAGATGGGGCCAGGCTGGCCTCCAGTGGGAGGGAGTTCCAGTGTCTGGGACCAGCAACAGAGAAGGCCCTCTCCCATATACCCACCAAGTGGAACCATGAGAAAAGCGGTTCATAAAGGGAGATAGCTTAGACCCAAGCCATTTAGGACTTTAGAAGTTAGAACCATCACTCTGAATTGTGCCTGGAAACAGATAGGCAGCTAGTGGAGATGCTGTAACAGGGAGTTATGGGATTCCAATGACTAGCCCCAGTTTGCAATCTGGCTGCTGCATTTTGGACCCATTGAAGTCTCCAGATACTTTCCATAGGCAGCCCCATGTAGAGTAGGTTACAGTAAACCAGCCGGGATGTAACTAAGGCATGTGTCACTACAGATCCCATGATCCCTCACCATTGGTTAAGTTGGTTACAGCTACTGGAAACTGCAGTCCAACAACTGCTTGGAGGGCCACAGTGTTGTCCCTGAGTATACCTCCTTACATGTTTTTCCCTATACAGGTGAAGAGCTTCTAACAATGAATGGGTTAGATGGTTGTTGTGGGTTTTTCAGGCTCTTTGGCTGTGTTCTGAAGGTTGTTCTTCCTGACGTTTCGCCAGTCTCTGTGGCCGGCATCTTCAGAGGATGCCGGCCACAGAGACTGGCGAAATATCAGGAAGAACAACCTTCAGGACACGGCCAGGGAGCCTGAAAAAGCCACAACAACCATCAGATCCTGGCCGTGAAAGCCTTCAAGTATACAATGAATGGGTTAGTCTCCCCCAACAGGTCACCTCCTATCTTCGAGAGGGTCCCCTGTATCCCCATGAGACATTTGCAAAATATTTTGTTCCTTTTCTCTCTCAGCCTTTCCCCCACCTCCTGCTGTCTTGAGGTGTTTGGCTCTAACTAAATTCACTGTGTTATATTAAATGCCAGCAAGTCACATCAGACTTATATCAACCCTAGCTGGGTTTTTGAGGCATGTGAGATATTTAATGAGCAGTTTTACCAATCCTAGTCCCCCGGTGAGTTTCATGGCCAAGCCAGGATTTGAACCCATATAACCCAAGTCCTAGTCCAACAATTCTTATCTACTACATTACTGATGGGAGATTTGAATGGAGGGCATTCCAGCCTCCCTCTCATGCCCCAATACTAGTTTTTCAAGCTGCAGATTAGCTGAGGTTGAGTTTTCGTGGATTAGGAGCCATGTCTTCAGGCTGGGGTTGGGGCCGCCTAAACGCTGCCTACAAACAGTCATTATTTCGTAATTATGACGTGAGTCAGAGGGAATGCCAGGCTTTAAAAAAGGTCGGGCGTGCCAGTGCCTTCAGGGGTGGCCTAATGACTGAAGTTTATTACCCTCATTGACTGAGTCTGGAATGGTATTCAGCTCGTCCTTTGATCTTCCAGGACGGGCACCTTCTGGACGCGCCCAACGCTAAGCAAAGTGCTCAGACCCGTTCCCTGATTCCCTCTTTTTCAGCCCTACTGTCTGTAGAGATGGGCCACTGTCAACTGAACCTCCAATAGCCTGCATAGCTCAGCAGCGGTGGTGCCAGAGGTTGGGAGTTCGATTCCCCACTGTGCCCCTTGAATAAGGGCTGGACTTAATGATCTATTGGATCCCTTCCAGCTTTGCGGTTGTAAGCATATTCTAAGCCCTCAGCAACAGGGCACGAAGTATACTTGCGTCTTACATATGGGGGTTGGGGGAGAAAGCCAAAAGCAAGCAAGCAAACAAATAAAATAAAAACCAAAAATGTAGTGGCAGCTTAAGGATGAAATGTTACAATTTCACTGGTTAAAATCCAGTTGCTTAGCATAGAAATACTAAGGATAGGCCCATTCAGTCATTAGGGATTTAGTGAATCAACAGCTCTGCAAGTTCTGTTGATTCAGATGAGCCTTCTAGTTGCAACGTGCCACACTACGGTAAACCTCAACGAGAGTAAGCCCATTTGAATCAAGGGTACCTACGGAGCCGTTGACTGGATCTATTATAGCAGGACTTTTGATAAGCAACAGATTTCCGCCAATGTGTTATTTCACGGATCATATACTGAGATGCGACTTGTGTTTGAGGAAGGGGATGAAAGCTCACACTGGAATGTAACGCTGAGGTTTTTTTTCCTTTTTGCTTGTTTTGTGGCTTTAGCTTTTGCGCAGACTAATATAGCTGCTTCGTTAGATCTTACAAGGGATTGGGGAAGCTCGGTAGCATATTAAATATCTTTGGCTCCAGGTGACCCCTTGTTTTTGCCTCTGAGTGGAAGCTGTATCCTCCCTCCCCCCCAACCAGCCTCTGTGGGTATCCCCCTTTTTATATATAGGAATAAGGAGAGTGTGATAGTCGCCACTGTTCTCTGAAATCGTACAGTCCAGTATTTATCCGGTGTTTCTGTTGAGCCACTGGAGGTTTATTGGTGTTTGCACTACGTATTTCAGTTCATATAAAAATATATAGACTGGATATAGGTGAAAGAACACAATGGAATGCAGAGGCGGAACTAGTTACTTCGGTCCCTGCAGCGTCTTTGCCCTGTTGGTTAAACTCTGTTCGGGTGAGATCGGTAGAGAGAGGACAGAGGAACGGACACAAAAGTCTGGATCTGGGCATGTGGCAACCATATTGTTTCTGTATTGAGCCCACTTATTGTATGTTTCCTTCTCCCTGGGGAGGAGTGGCTGGAGATGGGGTATCGCCTGTGGTTGGGTGAGTTTGCACCCTTCCTGCCACAAATGCCAATGGATGGGATCATGTATTTCTTGTACTAAATGATTGCGCTCTCTAAATTTCAGCACACTGGATCGAAGCCCCAGTTGCCCCAAACAGTTACATGCTGTTGGTGTCTTTTCGAGCGCTCAAGAAAGACTGCCTTCAAATCTCGTTTTAGCTGGGACGCTCACTGTGTCCCTTTGAGCAGGTGTCACTGCATCTCCGTGTAACCTGACTCGATAAAGCTGTTGTAAAATGTTTACAAAATAAGGAGGCCAGATATGAAAATAAAGAAATGCCACTCATTCCCACATCACATATATAAAGAGATGGTCAGCACTTGATTGATTCCGTGCAAAGTAATTTGATACAATCATAAGAGTTTGCAGAAAAGAGTTTGCCACCATTTTTTTTAACCTTGGTGTTTCAAGAACAGGTTGTTGTGCCATGGTATAAATAGATCTTTCTATGACTGAGGCAGGATCTGAATTCGTCGCCCCTTCATCTGGAACTCGTGCCAGGACAGGGTAAATTAAAACTATTATGAACTATTTAAAGGTATGACCCAAGAAATAGAGCCTTGGTCTGGTGGGTTACTGCCTTTTCAACTGTTTACCAATTTAAAAAAAGAAAATAGTCTTGCCGTTGTGGTTGTTTCAGCCATTATTTCTACCGATGGCAACTACAGACACAAGCTGTGTTTCAAAAAGATTTAAAACACCAAAAGGAAGGGAGACCCCCCCAAAAATCTCCAGTTTTACAATCAAAGAAAGCAAATCAGTTGAAACAGGAGTGGAGATGTTAGAATATTGGAATATTAGAATGTGGAAAAGTGACCCCTCCCCAAAAATATTATTTTAAAGTAAAATTGAAAATACAGTGGGGTCTCGACTTAAGAACTTAATCCGTATTGGAAGGCAGTTCTCAGGTCGAAAAGTTCTTAAGTCGAATCTGTATTTCCCATAGGAATGCATTGAAAACCATTTAATCCGTATCTGCTCTTTTCGTCCATAGAAACTAATGGGAAGCTGCTATTCCGCCTTCTGCCACTAGAGGGGGGTATTTTTTCCTTTTTTCCTTTTAACCTAAGATGACTTAGCTGTAAAAAAAAGGGAAAAAAGTTCGTAACTCGAATCTAAGTTCGTAAGTCGAGTCCATATATTCCTATGAGAGTGGTTCGTAAGTCGAAACGTTCGTATGTCGAGCCGTTCGTAAGTCGAGACCCCACTGTACGTATTGAGGACTGGATTCAAGATCAGGTTTTTATCCTGTCGTCTCAAATTTACAATGAGAATGCCAGATGAATCTCTCTTGGGAAAGAAAGACCAGAGGTCACTACAACAATGGCCAGATGGCCCTTTGAAGATGACCTTGCCAATCAGGCAGTACCTTCATGGCCTGCTTGAGGTCCCCGACAGCTCTTTTCATTTTATTTTAAGACATACTTTCACACGTCCTCTCACTGTTTTGTTTTTGCTGCTAGCTATACTTTTACATGGATTCTCCATGCTTTTACGTGCGCTGCTTTGCAGTTACGGCTTTGGAGTGCGTTTGTTTGCTTTTAAATAACACAAAATACATTTGGTACACCTCGGGTTGAGAAATGAAGAACCTAAAAGCCAAATACACTGAGACAGAGAGAATCGGGAGCCATCTGGATCAGAGGTGCCCAAAGCTTCTGGCTTTTAAAATGCCACCGAGGCCTCTCTGTGGCTTCAGCAAAATCCGAAGAGATGGCATTCAGAAGTTCAGACTGACACCCTAAGTTAATAATAGCCGGCTTCGCCTGCTGCAGATCCAGGTGCCAGCATAAAGAGGGAGGGAGCTGCCTCAACTTGGCTCTCCATTTGGGCATGCCTGTCCCACCGGGATGAAGTCAGCTGTCGCAGCCCAGATTCTCCGGGGGTGTTTCATCCTCTCCAAAAATACAGCTTGCAGGGCAGGAATTGCGACACACACACACACACACTCACACATTCCTAAAGCACGTTATAAATAGAAGGCAGGCAGGCAGGCGTTGGAACTTTAGCGAAGTTTCTGGGCTCTGAGAAGGAAGGCTTATTTAAGCTTCTGTTTGGGAACCGGAGGGGGAAAGTTGAGCCCAGGAAAGAGCTGATATCGCCCGCCTCGGTTTCTTCTCCTCCGACTGGCTTGGCCTTTGCAAGTGAAGTCCGCTTGGCCTTCAGGTGCGGTTTGGAAGGTGGTGGCAGTTTGCGTCCTGTTGGAGAGCGGGGAGAATATTATTTATTTTTTTGGAGTTTCTTTCCGGAGTTGGAGGAAAGCCAAGGGCAGCTGTCGACACAGGATCTTGAAGCTGAACCTGTCCGATGCCAGGGGATCCCCGTTCCCCCAACATTCCTGCATCGTTGAAGGGCAATTGCATGACCTTTTCCTGCCCGTCCTAAATTTCAGCCAGGTAACCCTCTTGGATTCTCCTTCCTTTCTTCCTTAGCTTTTGCCTTTTTTTCCTCCTCCCCATCCCGTCCTCTTGGCTCCGAGCGAAAGAAGACCATGGCCGACAGCCAGATGCCCTTCTCCTGCCATTTCCCCAGCCGGCACCGAAGCCTTCGGGACCCTTTCCGGGAATCCAGCCTCTCCTCTCGACTCTTGGACGAGGACTTTGGGATGTCGCCCTTTTCCGGCGAACTGACGGCCGACTGGCCGGATTGGGCCCGCTCCCGGTTGAGCAGCGCCTGGCCCAGCCCGCTCCGAGCGGGCATGACCCGTACCCCTGGCCTCTCCCCGCCAGGCTATGGGGCCAGATTTGGGGGTTACACAGAAGGAGGACCCTTTGGCGGGAGCCCACCCCCCTTCTCTGGGGAGCCCTGGAAAGTGTGCGTCAACGTGCAGAGCTTCAAAGCCGAGGAGCTGACGGTGAAGACCAAGGACGGCTACGTGGAAGTCTCTGGTGAGTGGATGGCAGATGCAGGGTGGTGGTGGTCAAGTCTTCTTGCTAAAGAGCGGGGAGGATACAAATTAAGGATTTAAAAAAAACTCTATCTTAATCAATTTTAATAATCAGATGTTTTAAAAATATTTATTTATTTATTTAACTTATTCCGCCCACACTACCCAAATGTCTCTGGGCGGCTTACAACAATTTAACTACAATAAAAAAAAGATAAAACAATTAAAATACAGTTAAAATAGAGACTCTAAAAATTGGCATCAAGACCCACATTTGATATTATTTCAATTAAAAGCCTTCTGGAACAGGAAGGGTTTTGACCTGGCACCGAAACATCAGCATCGGCGCCAGACAAATCTCAGTCAGGAGGGCGTTCCATAGTCTGGGGGCAACTGCCGAAAAGGCCCTTTCTCTACAAGCCCTCCCTCTTATCTCCTTAAGGGACGGTTCTTTCAAAAGGGCCCCCTGGTTAGATCTTAACTGCCAGGTAGGTTCATATGGAAGGAGGCGGTCCTTCAGGTATCCAGGGCCCAAGCCGTTTAGGGCTTTATGGGTCAAAACAAGCACTTTGAATTGGGCTCGGGCAGCAATTGGTAGCCAATGTAACTTAAACGGAATCGGCTTGATGTATTCCCTAGCGGCTCCACCACTCACCAGCCGCGCAGCTCAATTCTGGACCAGTTGCAGTGGCAGCCCCATGTAGAGTGCATTGCAGTAATCTATACGAGATGTTACCAGTCCGTGTGTAACTGTCATGAGACTCCGCTCGTCCAGGTAGGGCCATAGCTGGTATAATTTCCGCAGCTGAAGGAAGCCGCCCCTGGCCACTGAGTCCATCTGGATTTCCAAAGTTAGACTGGGGTCCAGGAGTGCCCCTAAGCTGCGGACCCTGTCCCTTAGGGGGAGTGTAACCCCATTCAGGGCAGGGAAATGGCCCTCCAACCTGTCCGGCGAAGCACCCACTAACAGCACTTCCGTCTTGTCTGGATTGAGTTTCAGTTTATTAACCCTCATCCAGTCCATTATCAGGTCCAGACACGAGTTCATCACAGAAATTGCCTCACCTGGATTGGTGGAAAATGAGAGGTAGAGCTGAGTGTCGTCAGCGTATTGCTGACTCCTCAGCCCAAACCTCCTGATGACCTCTCCCAGCGGTTTCATGTAGATGTTAAACAGCATGGGGGACAGTATTGAGCCCTGAGGAACCCCATGGCATAAAAAAACTTTCAGAAACATTCTAAGGATTCCTGCAGGATTGGATCCGTGACTATATAAAAGTCATTTTTATAGGTCTCAATTACATTTCCCCCCCCCCATGCTAAATGTGCATGGGGTTATAACCTTAAAATAAGTTCACTGGCTCCGAAACTCACCTCTTTTGATTTTTTTTTAAACATAAGTTTCCATATTTATTCAATTTTAGTTGAATGACTGACTGGCTGATCAATTTAGAGGTAGAGAATGAAAGAGCGAAAATTACGCAATTTGCTCATAAACTATCCCCCACCCCCCAAAAAAGAAGCATGTGGTGTTTTACTGAAGCCTACTGGATTGTTTAGAATCCTTGTTCTTTGCCAGTGTTTGGGGAAAGTTTGCCAAAGTTTTATTTTCTTTTCTGTTTTGCACGACAACTCCTCAAATCGTTCCAGGTTAGCAATCCAAAAATAGAAACTTTTCGATTCTTCAGTGTGCAGAACCGGTGAGCTTGTTCGGAGCCGCTCTGGTTTGACGTGAGACCTATTGGTAGGTCAAGCCCTGGCCCAGAGTAGCCTTAGCCAATTTGGTGGCCTCCTGATCGGAATGATGGCTGAGGATGATGGGCGCTGTAATCCAACCAGGTTTCTTCTGCCATTATTACATTCAATCAAGCGGCTTTTGACTTACAGTGACTCTAGTACAGCCTTTAAGCTCCATCTATGAGAAATTCAAGGAGTGGCTTTAACAGCTCCATCCCTTCCAGTGAATTCTGTAGGTGGGTGAGGATTTGAACCCAGGTCTCCTGAGTCCTAGTCCCATATTATATCCACACTGGCTCCCAAGGTCCTTCTAGGGGAGGCTTTTATGAGGCAATAACCCTAACTGAAACAGGAAATGTTACTCTAGGGCTGAAGGTGTTGAGACACCATAATCTTCCATTTCTCATCTTCCCCCTGCTCTGCTTTCCTCTCCACGTACCCATAAACAGCAACAGCAACAAAAGGTCAGTAAAATAGGGAACCAAGCTAAATAAAAATAAAAATTTGATTAAAAAAAAATTAAAACTGTGATTTAAATCAATTTGACTTTAAAAAAAAGAATTGAATATTTGCCTTCCTGTCAATGACCCGATAATATTCAAGGAATATCATTGTCAACAACAACACAAGTTATCATGGATTAAATAGTTGTTTCAAGTGAACATGGATAAAACAACTGATTTTAATAAGCTGGATGTTATAGTTCTGGACCAGCAGCAAAGAAAAAACATATCTGATGGAAGTTGGAATTCCAACAGCAAACAACCTCAAAACTACAGAAAGTACAAAACATTAAGGCAAGAAATTAAAAGACTGTGGAAAGAAAATCAGTTTATCTTCTCCACCATACTGATTTCAGCAACTGGAATCCTTCCAAAATTTTTGGCTACCAGCATGAAACAATGGCCAGTGGCTGCTCATTTGCTCCCTGAAATTCAAAAATCAGTGGGTTTGCACATCACCTTACCCACAATTTTTTATAACTTGACTCCCAATGTTTAGGGTTAAACCTTTGGCCCACCTATAAGCACCAGCAATGCTGAGAATTAAGAAGTACAATATAATAATAATGCATTCCGAATAAAGGTAAGGAGATTCAAAGAGAAATTACTATCCAGATTAGTATAAAGAGTATAAAATACTCTTTATGAAATAGAAAAGCTATAAATTAGCATGAAGAGTGCAAAGATTAGCATAGAATTTTGCTGTTAGCAAAGTTTGCGTCTGCGTTTTTATTCATATCTTTGCTCAACTAATCACTATTTAAATTTAACTACAAAAGGAGTATCCTTTAAGGGAGAGATACTGTAAGTACTGTATTCAGAAATATATCCTGCTTATATATAGTAAGAGTGAAAATATTCTGAAAGGATAAAGAACAGAGTCTCTTTCTGTCTCTCCCCCCCCCTTACTTAGCTGCAAATTCCAGAACATGCAACTTACAGCAGGTGAAAGGATGATGTATGTTTTTTTAAATAGCTGTTTTCTGGGCAAAAATAAAGTCGCTGGGAATTTATACTGCTGTGTAGTTTGCGGAGGGAAATTTTTTTTACTGTGTCTACACTGTTGTTAGGATAATCATTGCTTCATAAGAACAACCCTTATAGAATTACTCCAAAAGAAAGAAAGAAAGAAAGAAAGAAAGAAAGAAAGAAAGAAAGAAAGAAAGAAAGAAAGAAAGAAAGAAAGAAAGAAAGAAAGAAAGAAAGAAAGAAATCAGGAGGAGATTTTCTGATCTTACTATATCACCATGCCAGGAAAAGCATGACTTAATAATTTTCCACCTGTCTTTTTGCCATTGTTTAAGGCACAACACCTCTTTCTGGGAGAAAACACCAGTTCCTTTGACATGGGGAGGTTTTCCCATTCTGTTTTACGGCTGAGCCAGGCAGAAAGCTAAATCGAAGGAGGATGGTGAAATTCCCATCTCGTGCTTTTCTGCTTCCTCCTCTCGAGGTTCCCAGCCCAGAAAGACTGTATTTAACCACTATGCCGTTTTAGTCTTCTCATCCTAAATCCCCTTCCCCACCTTTTCAATCAATCAGGATTCCAGATTTACCCCAGCCTGTCACGGAGGAAGATGCCACATATAAGGTAGTGAGATGTACTGGTTAGAGCAGTGGTCCCCAACCTTGGGCCTCCAGATGTTCTTGGACTACAACTCCCAGAAGCCTTCACCACCACCTCTGCTGGCCATGATTTCTGGGAGTTGAAGTCCAAGAACATCTGGAGGCCCAAGGCTGGGGACCACTGGGTAAGAGTTATTGGTCTATGGCTTGGAAGATCCAGATTCTAATCCTCACGGAGCCATTAAGCTTGCTGCGTGACCCTTGAGCCACTCACTCTTGTTTCTGCATCTTACCTACCTCATAGGTAAGGATTATAGTGGTAAGAATAAAACGGATGTAAGCTGTTTTGGGCTTATGGGGGGAAACATTGAATGTAAATATAAATGACAACCACAACAGCTATCCAATGGTGCTCTCCTGCAGGAGAGCAACCAAACAATAAATTGGATGCTTTATTTATTTGTAATTCTTTTTTGTTTTATTTGTTACTGTCTCCCAACACTATGACTCATGGTGCCTTACAGTAGATTGAAAAGCATTAAAATACAGTGCACTTCAATAGAATGGATATCATGTAATATTAAAACCCAGTTAAAATTATAAGACTTAATAGCCTCCCAATTAAAATATTAATAATGTTTTACCTTTAAAAAAGAAAATCACCACATCCAACTAAACGTCGTTAGGATGATGGTAGTCGCTGAAGGCTTACTAAATAAATAAAAAATCTTGGACTCCTAGTGGAAGGACATTGATTCGTAACCCTCCTTCTCTTGGCAAAGGGTTCCAGACCTCAAGAGCCGACCCAGCGAAGGCCCTCTCATGTCAAGGGTCCTCATCATCAGGTGATCTAGAACGTCATGTCCTCAACAGCCCTGCTCTGCTCTTATAATTAAGAACAAGATTAATGATCCTGCTCTTAACACAAGATCATGGTTTCTTGTATTGAATCAACCCATCTCATCGTTGGTCTGCTTCTTTTCCTATGTTGTTCAGCTTTTCCCAGCTTTATCCCCACTTTCATGTCCCCCACCAAGCAGGCGGTGAGACCTCGAGGAGCGTCTCTCCTGCAGATCTCAAAGCCCAGGCAGGCTCATGGAGGAAAATACAGTTGCTCAGGGACCTTGGACCCGAGTGGTATAGGAATTTATAGGTCACAGTCGTGACTTTGAATTGTGGGCAGAGACGGACCTGCAGCTAGTAAAACTGTTGCATAAAGGGAGTTCTGTGTTCCCCATAAAGAGCCACATACAATTAGTGCACCTTATTTTTACTTTAAAAATAACTCACCTGATCAAGGGCTGTGCTCACAGCTTCTATGAAAGAAGAGTCACCTTTTCCCCCTGCACTGTGAATCCTAAGCCACATTTGCCTCTCTCAACTCCACATTGCTATTAAGGGATTCTTTATTGTTGCAAACAGAAGGGTAATTTTTTACTTGGACCGCAGCATAGGGAAGCATTAGCCATTTCTTCTCTGCCGGCCACGTTCCTCATCCTACCTCACCCCCAGCGTGCAATTTTTGAAGCAAGAACAACACCATGAACTGATTGCACACACTTTGTATTTTTTTTTCCCACAACCATGCAGCCTTTTCCTGATTTTTCCACACTTTTCTTTATTGTGTGAGCTGGCCCCAAGTCATTGTGGAAAAATCCTGAGAGCCTGGCCTCAGGACTGTCTCTTTCCTTCAGTTCCACTATCTGTAAAATGGGTGCATCCTCATTTCAGGTTTTGTTTTTAAAGTTAGTTCCAGGTACCAAGTCATCACTGATCATAAAACCTGCATAGAGTCACCCTCCTTTCCTTTCCCAGTTTTTAAGGAGTCTAAAGTTATTCCTTGTTCCCTAGTGATTCTTGCTAAAGTACAGTACAGAAGATCCCATATATACAGCGCCCATATAGAACGCCTTGGACAGCTGCCAACAGTTATGGTTGGCCCTGCACCTGATACCGTGTGGACAATGGGACTTGTAATCCAACACATATGAAAGATGCCAATTGTTGGAAGGAGCTGATAGGCTAGAGGGACTTATGGTGAGACAAAGCCACTTCCCATGTTCCTAACAGCTGATTCGTGGGTACTTTTTCTTTTTCTTTTGAATATGTTTGGCCCTGGCTTCCAGATTATTAGCTGTCAGCTTGTGACCCAAGGATACTGTTGTCGGGAGACCTCAGCCCAAAATTTCAGGGCGAGATTCCCTCTACCCGTACTCAAACTGCGATTTGTCTCAATTCTCGAAGCAGTGTAGGAGACTGAAATATACACTCAGGAGGGTGAAAAACAGGACACAGTAATAGTATGAAATAAAATCAGGCCAACCTGAACCTTAATCATGTGCGTTACTTGATATCTGGCTGGCAGCCATGTATGATTTGTTTCGTTTGAAGAGTCTTGTGATGGAGCCCCACGGTGATGTTTACTGGGTCGCTGGCCATCTCCCTTGGCATTTTAGTCAACCACGCGCTTGCCTGAACCAAGCCTTCAGAGCTGCCCATCCTCAGAATATGACACACGTAAAAATTATACACCGTAAAATTTGACTCCCCGTTTTAGGTCACCCCCACAGACTCATCCTCCCAAGTGACGTTTTGGGATAAATTGAGATGTTCGTCATTTAATGCAGGAAACTTAAGAGTAGTGAGGGAAGGTCTTTTTTAAAAAAAAAATGGGAGCAGGACTTAAGGCTGAACTATTCAGATAATGTGTTCTTAGAAGCCAAGTCACTGGCGTGTTTCAGAGACATGATTCCGGCAGACCATTAAGTCTGAGAAATCAGATTTACAAGCTGAGTTGAGATTTATCTCCTGAAGACCAGTCACACAACAAAAGGAGTTCATTTGGAAAGGGACAAGAAGCTCCCGCTGTAATAACCAGATGGTTTCAGGACTTAGAAATTCCCTCTGATGATGATGAGCTATCTGTAACATATGGTTTGATTCTCTCTCATGTTTTGGAATACTATTCCCAGAATCCCATATCCAATTCCAGCTAGAAAATTCTGAGATCCAGAATATTTTTGGATATCCATCCAAAAATATTAACTTTAATTGGACTCTGAATTGGGTCTCCATTTTTTCCACCTACATGCGCACGCCCACCCACAAATGCCTTGGAAAGATGTTCAGTCGAGCGCCCTGTGGAGCATACAACATGGAAGTTGCTGTTGCCATCATTTGCCAAAATAAAACCAAGCCTACAGTCAGAAGGGAGGAGCAGTGCTCCTCCCATTATTAATGGGGATCCTGACCCAGTCGCTTGGAAATGTTACTAATTTTGGACTACAAATCCCAGAATGCCACAGCCAGTCCCGAAGTCTCTGTGCTTGAGAAACTTTAGGAATTTTTACTGCCCATGGAGATATTAGGTGAAGTAGGACCTCCCCCTACACACATAGTTCTCTGCCTAAAAATGGGGGGAGAATTTCAAGAGGCCATTATTTTGGCCTCTTCAGCTGTTCTGCAAAGCTACATCTGGGATTCATCCTTGCTTGCCAACTCTCTTGGCTTGCTGTCACCGTGATGTAGGAAGAGAGCCTGTCCGTCTGCACTGGAGGTAGGCAGCAGATCTGTGCCCGCTCAGAGATGGTCATCCCATACGGATGGTTCTGGATGTTTTATTTGGCTGCCTCAGGGCAGCAGCTGTTCCTCAGAGCTTGGCTTGCTCCTCAAGAACCTGTCCAGCACGTAGGACAGGACAGGCTTTGTGGCTTTGGCAAAAATACTCATGTCTCCATACCATGGTCTAAAAACAAAACACAAAATGATTATGGCTACGTTTTTCCATTTGTTCTTATTTATTGATTAAAATGATTTACAAAGGTGCCTCAAGGGTTGGGATGTTTTTTAGCATTCAAGGCAGCTAACAAATGAAACAATACACCTAAAAAGAATGGTGGGACAGGCAAAAATTGTTAGCTAGTGAGTACCACATTTTCTTTCACAAAATTAACACTGAATGGTCCCTTTTTTTTGCAATGAGTAACGTTTCCATCCTTTGGCTTGGCTTTTGACAGGTAAACATGAAGAACAACAGGCGGAAGGAGGAATCGTGTCTAAGAATTTCACCAAGAAAATCCAGTAAGTATGACTTAAGTTTCTCAAGAGCAATTCTTCCCCCAATGGGGAAGAATTTCAAGGCCAAGAGTACAGAGTCCCATTCATCAGGATAAGACAGATGACCTACCTTTTATGTAATATACACTATGACCTGAATTTGGAAGCAATTTATTTGCTGATTGATCTTTAGGGCTAATACTTTTGATGTCTGATTGCCTAAACACTTCAGTCATATATTCTGGGTGTGCGAGGAATATTTTAGCCCAAGTGTGTGCCTTCATAGCAGAGATCATCACAGATGTATCTCGGAGGAAGGAAATTGGGAAATATACAACTGCTCCCAGGTCACACTGAATTTGGTCAGTGTGAATTCTGAATTATAGCCTGCAGGTAGAATTCAGGAGGCTAGAATCTGTACGGTTTTCAGCTTCTAGTTGACCCGTAATTGGTAGATTGGCTTTCCAAATGGATTGTAAACCTTGTGCTCTGTTGATTCAACATCTGGGAGGTGATTGGCCTTGGAAGAGCAGCCAAGACTTTAGTAGAGGAGACCGAAGCTTAGATGGGATTCGGAGTCATTTGTCCCATTGAATCCCTAGTGGAACCGGGGAGAGACTTTGCAGTGATAGACAAGGAGACTAAATCTGAAACTGGGAACAATCAAGCATACTGGGAATACTTGGCTTCACAGCACTAACAATTATGGAGGACGGATTGTGGGTTGTATTTGCTGCTAGCAATAAATATAGTAGAATAGGTAAAATACCTAACTATTGTAGCGTATGTGGGAGGTGTACCTGCAGGAAATCGGTTCATTGAGGACATCTCCATGCATCTTGTGCACAATTCCAAAGTATAAAATCTGAAGATAATAAAAGGGACCATTCAGTATGAATTTTGGGGATTGCTGATGTGTAGGGTTGTTATAAGCCAGAGGCAACTTGACGACATGTAACGACAACACAACAACCTTCAGCTCCAGCCATGAAAGGATGCTAGACATGCCCACCGTGACTGCAGCGCTGAAGCATTTCCAATATATCTCCCCCACTCTCCACCTTTCCAAATTATTTATTGGCTTGTAGGCGGTTTACTCTTTTACTCCAGACTGGCTGAGTCTGATTCTGTGCCTCTGTTCATAGCTTGACTCCTGCACAGCTCTACACTTGCGTCAGTTGTTTTCTCCCTCTAGCGTCCGACCAAACTCAGGAGCGTGCATAAAAATTAAATGCTGACGCCATGCTGGGTCCTCTGGAAACTGGTTTGATCAGAGGCAGATGATGGGAGCGGAAAGACTCGTCCTAGAGGACTTTTGCCAGACCTTGGTTTCTAGGCAAAGGGAATCCTATTTGAACCTGCTTTGGTCCTATAGCTATGACCAGGATAAGAAATATTTTTGTCTGGTAGCATCCATTACAGGATTTGTCTGCCGAGACAGCAAACGGAGAGGAATGAATGACTTATTTGCTATTTGACCTCTGTTGGTCCCACTCTCGAAACCTGCGGCTGTCTAAATCATGCCAAGTAGGCTGACACAGTTTTGGATCTGTTTCTCTAGTTGAGAGCATGCGCACTGCCAACTACTGGCGTCCTGGGGTGATCCCTAACAAACTGGGTGTTTTAAAGTGCCATGTGCAAGCAACAAGCAGTACTGGGACCGGTGCGATGCAGTGGGCAGAGTATTGAACGAGCACTTGGGAGATGTGGGTTCAAATCTGCTTGGCCACAAAAACTCACGGGGGTGTCAATGACAATTAATCATCTTCTTGAACATCTCACATGCCTTGAAAACCCTGTTAGGATTGCCGTAAGTCAGAAGCAACTTGATGGCGCGTAACAACTTGCATGCACCAGAGAGTAAGGGCATTCATCACAATTAGGGCACTCCCTAGTAATTTAGGGCAGTAGCTCCCTTGTAATGTGCTGTCATTTACAGATTCACGCACTGTAGTTTATTTAGCGTGATGCTTAAGTTTAGGAGCATGACTCATCCTAATCACCAGCCTGAAGCATCAGTTGAACCTATAAACCCAAGCTGTTACACAGTGGCTACTTTGGCTCTTTCTGTTGTGTTTTCCTCCCAGATATTTAAAAGCCCCATGTTTATGTATCGGATGCATTTGCACAACATGGTAAGCCAAGCCATTGCAATAACTCTACCTTCCTTCGGGGAGACAACGTGCACATGCATGCTCCATGATCATTCTTGCTAACAGGAAGAGTTTCCCATGTTCTGTGTACCCAGGCCTCCCAGGTTTGCTTCTTTCCCAACGAACAAGAAGAGGGGTCCCCAAGCCAACTTGCAAGAGGCTGGCGATTGCCTCTCTTCGTTGGCATGGTCTGCCATAATACACCATGCCCTAAGCATGAATAGCCAGATAGTATGTGCCCATCATTTGCACACAGTACAACAGTTCAAGTCTCCTGTGCACTCATGGCTTGTTGTGACATGTGAACGCACCCATTGATATGTGTATGTGTCTCTGACTGAGTCAAAAAAATAGAACCGATTGGGACTATACTGTTTCCGTTGCATGTCCGGTTCCTAACTCCTGTAGTTATGGCTTTGCTACTCTCCCCCACCGCCACCCATACATACCTGAACTACGATTCTCAGAGTTCTAAGGAGAAGGCACAGTTGTTAAACTGGTACACTTACAGTGCAGAAGGCTTTCTTCTCTGCCATGTTGCTTCTGACTCAAGGTCAACTTTAATAAGGTTTTCAAGGTACGTGGGATGTTCAGAGAGTGTTTTCTTCTTGCCTCCCACTACCGAGTTTCTGAGGTGGAGCCGTGATTCAAACCCAGGTCTCCTGAATCCTACTGTGACACTCTGTCCACTACACCATACTGGGTCTCTATAATGCAAATATCCTCTGAGGAAATGAGAGGACGGGGTCAGCTCCCTGCCTCGAGGCCATTATGGTCCTCGTTATGGTGCCTGCAGAAAACATAACGTTTTCAGTGAAGAACTGCTGGCTTGCCAGACTTTTTGACCAACAACTCCTGTCTGTTCCAACAAACAATGATCAGTAGTGAGGGGTTACTGGAGGAGTAGCTGAAAAATTTGAAGGTTGGGAGAGGCACCTTTGGAAAGTTTATAAGATTAGTGGGACAGATCCACAGCGTGGCCAATGTGGTACGGATGCTTCTCCTAAGGGAAAAGGATGGCAGGTGGATAAGAAACGCTCATTCTCTGTTTAGCTGTGGAGCTTCTGCCAAGAGCGGTGACTCACCCGCAGGCATTTAAACATCTATTTCAGAATAGATGTGTCATCAGGCTTCTAAGCCTTCATCGTTTACTTTTAAATGATGACGAGTCATACTCCTAAACTTTCTCTTTCTGCTGCTTCTGTTTTCTGTTAGTGTTTGTTTTTTACCCCCCAAAATTCCAGAAGGTTATAAAAGAGAAAAGAGTCTTTTTCATGGTGGAATCTTTAATCAATGGAGAACATCTGATATTCCCAGCCCTTTTATTGCCGAGCCTGCTGTCCTCTGTTGGTCACAGAGAGACTCTCTCCTCTTGCACCATAAAATGCCTCCACCAATGAATTAGGATTTCCCTAATAACTGAATGTTAACATTTGTTAACTGTGATTATCTGTGGAGTCAGAGGGGCCTGAATCCCTGCATCCTTAGACGTTTTCTATTCCTAATATAGTATCAGAGGTCAAGCTGTGCTGGGTGGGGAACCTGTGACCAACCATACATTAGATGACATCTCCCAACAGATCCAGGCAGCATTCATTCATTCATTCATTCATTCATTCATTCATTCATTACTGTGCCTTTCTCCTTAAAAAGATCCCAAGTGGCTTACACCATTAAAAAAAAGTGAGTATACAAAAAAAAAGATCAAGCAAATGCCATACAAAAAACATAAGCAATACCAAAACACATTTAAAGCAGTAAGGTACAACAGTCTATTTAAAACAAAAAAAAACACACAGGCAGTCAATCGCTCAAGGAAATCCCTTCTAAAGAGAAGGCCCTTGTGGAAGGACAGCAACGTAAGGCCAGCATGGCCTCCTGTGGGAGGGAGTTCCAAAGTCTGGGAGCAGCCACAGAGAAGGCCCTGTCGCGTGTCCCCATCAAACGCAGCAGTAAAAGTGTCGGGATAGAGATAAAGGCCTCTCCTGATTTTAATACTCAAACAGGCTCATAAAGGGAGGTGCAGTCTCTGAGATAGCTTCAGCCTAATCCATTTAGGGCTTTATAGGTTAGAACATTTATAGATTAGAGCTGTTACAGTTAGCAATCCGATGGCCGGCTTTTAGATGCATTGAAATTTCTGGACACTTTCCAGAGGCAGCCCCATATACAGTGTGTTACGGTATTCCAGCCAGGATGTAACTAAAGCATGTGTCACAGTGGCCAAATCAGACTTCTCCAGGAATAGGTACAGAATCGGCATGGCCAGTGATTGGGGATGATGGAACATTTGGAGGGCCACAGTCTTGTTTCCTTCATGTGGATCTGAGATTCAGTCAAAAAGTGAAATACTTGTTACTTAACAAAGCTCACATCAATTCGTTGGGTTAATTGCTACCATTAATAACTCAGACCTGAATCCAGTTGGTAGTTCTGCCTGTAAAGTGTCCAACTGAGTCAGCTGAAATTACTCAAGACTAGATTTACACATCACCGGTTGGTTCAATGGAGCCACTTGAGCTGAGACTCTGACCTGGATTTAGGCTTAAATGTTTTAACTGGAAAAGTTATGAGCCCAACACTTCTGCTATTGTTAATTAACCGTATCCTAACTTGGGTTGCATCTAACTGGGAGGAGCAACTGGCTTTAGGACTATTTGAGTTATGGCAAACCACAGGATTTGGGTCTATTCTTTAGAAGCAATATAATAGTACTTAAACTCTCAGGGTGAAATCTAATGGCTATTATCAGTTATGAACTAGGGCAGATGTATTGGATGAATCGAATCTAAATTATAAATCCTATTAATTCAATGAGTTTCTGATCATTGTGACTGAATATTAAAATTAACCTTTAATAGCCAAATGATGTAAGCCACTTTGGATCCTTTTAAGGTGGCAGAGTCCTTTCACAGGTTAAGCTGAGCCTTTTTTGGCTTCTTGTGTTGAGTCAGGTTTGACATCATTCCCATTGTTGCTGCTGTTGGCATGTCCATCATCACCGCCTTGAGGTTGAAGACTGTCCTCGTCATCATAAACCAAAGACCA
The DNA here is from genome assembly GCF_051106095.1 of Pogona vitticeps. Classification (NCBI taxonomy): domain Eukaryota; kingdom Metazoa; phylum Chordata; class Lepidosauria; order Squamata; family Agamidae; genus Pogona; species Pogona vitticeps. The sequence goes on along the minus strand of NC_135796.1, from coordinate 4,775,796 downwards.
AAAATGATTCCTTGAGCCCATCTCTTTTCGGTTCTTACCAAGTCCCACACATCGCTGTGGATTGGAGATAAATGGGTGGAGGAGTCTCTCGAAACATGTTGATTGGGGGGGGGGGTTCAAGACAGTTACACTCAAAAAAGGGGAACCTTTCCATGCCCGGAGTGTTGGCCCCAAATCCCCCCCCAAAAAAGACAAGACAACCATAAGTACATTTTAAAGATTTTATTTCACAAAGACCCCCCCCCCCAGCACGCCACCCATTTTAACTCCTCCTTGGCTGCTACTCAAGAGGCGGCAGTTCAAGGGGAAGGCACTGCAGAGAAGGCAAAAACCTATGTCTTCCACCAGGGCCAATATGGGGTTCCACAGGGAAAATTCCTTCTCGGCTCCAATTCAGGCAACCGGCTGAGCCTGCACTGCCAGGTTAAACACTGGGTGGACTGGCCTAGGTATTTAGAAGATATGATTGTAGATCTCCGGCGTCAGTTCTGAATCCCTTGCTTTTCTTCATCCGCCATCCTATCCTAAAAAGAAAAGTGAGACCAGTTAGTCAATGGGGGACAAGCTGCATATCTGAGGGCCCAGGGCTGAATGACTAACGTTTTTTTGTGCCGGGGTTGTCAAGAGAGGATGACAACAAGGAACCAGGCACAAAGTCTTCCCGAATGGTTACATCTTCCTTAAGAGTAACTCACCTCTTCTTTCTTGGTCCAGTTTGTCTTACCTCTTTAATGATTGCTGGTCTTAGGTCTTACCTGAAGAACTGCCAAGGGCCCTGACTTTAAGCCTGCCTATTCAAGGTCCTGATCTTAAGCAATCTGAGAGGCAAGCCAAGGGCAGGATCCTGAATTAATATGAAATAAGCCAAGTGCAGGATCCTGCATTAATATGAAATAAGCTAAGTGCAGGATCCTGCCGGCCACCCCATGTCTACTTAAGTGGGCATGGCCTTCCAGATTCTCTAAGGAGAGCAGGGATGAGCAAATCTTATTTCCCTTCCTCTCTCTCCCAGCAAAGCTGGGGCATTCTAATTAAGCACTATCTGACATCCAGAAGCTGTTAGGCAGCAAGTGCAGGTCTCAAACCGAGACCCACAAGCAAGGGATCCCCCCCCCCAGCCATCCTCTCTAAGAGATCCCAGGGCCCTCCCTCCTCCAGCTCCATCCTGGAGAAATGCTCCTGAGTTCAAGATGTGGGGGCTTTTTATAGGCAGTCCCATTATGACCTGGAATGGCAAGTAGCATTGTGATGATGATGCAAGTGGGGTTGGGTAGGTAGGTGAGATGATGCTTGCATTGTGACAGGAATTAAACCCTCCCTCCTGTATCTGGGTATGAAGCCACTCGTGACCATATATGGTCGGATCATGCAACATTAAATTATTTTTAATTGACCTGTTTTTAGAGTATGCCTTTATTTCTGATGATTGCATTTATTTTCTTGATTTTAGTATGCTGGCTTCATATCCAAGTAACTTTTAATGTATTACCTACAAAGGCATATGGCTAATGTAAATAGAGTATTTATTTATTTATTTATTTATTTATTTATTTGATTTGATTTGATTTGATTTGATTTGATTTGATTTGATTTGATTTGATTTATATCCCGCCCATCTGGTATATTCTACCACTCTGGGCGGCTTCCAACATAACGTATATACATTAAGTTAACACAAAAACATTATGACATAATAACAGATAGAGTGCCAAATAATATAGAAAATAATAAATAGCAAGCAAGAAAAGAGAGTCAAGTGCTGATAGGAGGGAAGCCCAGGATGTACATCCATGTTTTCAGTTGGCTTTTAAAAGTACTGCTACATTCCTGAAAACAGAGGGGATATAAAGATCATATGGTGTCCACTCTGTAGATAGAAAGAGAGAGAGAGAGAGATTATTTGTGTGTGTTTGTTTATTTACCAGGGTGGACATCATATAGTCCTTACATGGCCTCTCTTTTTCTGCCTTCAGTGGCTCTAGCAAAAGGGAGCAAACAGTATCTGGCACCAATAATCTGGACCTCTGTTGTTTGGGTGGAAAAGATGGAAAAAAGGTGGATAGCACACCACCCACAACTTGAGATATGTGTCTCACATAACCTCAATTCCCCCCCTCCCGGCCCAGATTATTGAAAATATAAGACATTAGAAAGGGTCACTAGCAACCACAAAAGGCTGCAGGGGAAATAATTTGTAGATAAGGGTTGCTTTGAGCTCATTGATCACTTTTCTGTTTCTTAAAAGGGCATCTCATGAAGTTGGAAGAAGCCCTAGGCAGCTGAGAGAGCCATTTATATACAGTGGTGCCTCGCTAGATGTGATAATTCGTTCCACTGAAATCGCTGTTTAGCGAAATCATTGTCTAGCAAAAAGCATTTCCCCATTGGAATGCATTGAAACCTGTTTAATGTGTTCCAATGAGGAAGAATCGTCGTTGTCTAGCGAAGATCGGCCATAGGAAAGCCGCTTTGCGAACCGCCGATCAGCTGTTTAAATCGTTGTCTTGCGAAGCTTAGGTCCCGAAAACACCTGTTTTGCGAGTGTGGAGGGAGCTGTCAAAATCGTCGTCTAGCGAAAATCGGTTTGCAAAGCAGGGACCAAACATTGTCCAGCAAAATTCCCCCGTAGGAATCACTGTTTTGCGAATCGCTATAGCAATCGCAAAAAGTCAATGTCTAGCGAAAAAATTGTCATGCGGGGTAACTGTCTAGCGAGGCACCACTGTATTTGTTTGTTTGTACTTATCCCACCTTTCTCTTAAAAAGGACCCAAGGCCGCTTACGTCATTAAAAGCTAAAAACAATAAGTATACAAATACTAAAGGGGATCAAACAAACACCGCCCGGAGAAATGGTAAACAAAAGCAATATTGAAAATACATTCAAAGCAGGAAGGCATAAACATCCATTAAAAAATCCAACCCAGGCAGCCAGTCACTCATGGAAAGGTTGCCTGAAGAGAAAGGTCTTTGCCTGCTTGGGGAAAGATAGCCAAGATGGGGTCAACCTGGCCTCCTGTGGGAGGGAGTTCCAGAGTCTAAAGGAGCAGCCACAGAGAAGGCTCTCTCTCTCCTGTGTCTCCCGCCAAAGATACCCGCGGAGGTGGTGGGATGGAGAGAAAGGCCTCTCCTGATGACCTTAATGCCCGGGTGGGCTCATTAAGGGAGAGGTGGTCCTTGAGATACTTTGGACCCAAGGCTTTATAGGTTAGAACCGACACTTTGGATTGTGCCCGGGAACAGATCGGCAGCCGGTGGAATTGACGTAATGGGGTTTATGTGATTCCAGGGACCGGTCCCAATAAGCCATCTGGTTGCTGAATTTTGGACCCATTGAAATTTCTGGACACTTTCCAGAGGCAGCGCTAAGAATGGATGCAGAGTTGGCATGGCCAGTGATTGGGAGTGATGGAACATTTGTGGGGGGGGGGGGACACAGTCTGTTTTCTTCATTCCTAGGCAGTCTTCAAAAACTCATGGCCTTGCAGTGCATTTCATAACAGAGAGAGGAACCCACATCATTTCAATAGGTTTTCCCCAGGGCCATGCCTATTAAATTGAGTTTGATCGTATCTACAATTCCTGTGTCTGGGGAGGTTGGATTTAGTGGAAGGGCAGGAGATTTTTTTAAAAAATGGGAAGAAATAATCTGTCAAGATCGTAGTCCAAAATAATTGAATAAAATCAGCAAGTGTCCTTTGAATTTGTACCAGAAATTCTGGGACAAGAGGACGTATATTTTATTATAAAAATCAATCTTCCCACCTAACAGCCAGGTAGAAGCAGTTTCTTGTTCGTTCCTAATGCAATTTCATCTGTGCGGATGGTGTTTTATTGAAGCAAAGAGGGTGGGTCCCTGCCCCGAGGAGTTTGCAGTCTGAAATTGAAGAGAGAAAGTAGAAGGAGGTAGAGGCAGGGGGGCAAGGGAAGTTTAATGTACCGGAGTGGGGGGAATGGCCCAAATCCAGAATGCTTTGCTTGAACTGGTTGTTGGGGCAGATGGAAGAAACTTGATCGTTGCCATATGAGGCTGTCAAGAAACCCTTCCCATTTGACTGCTTTGGAGGAGACTTTATCCTAAAGCTGGAACAGCCGTACAGAACTCTGTGTTTTTCGTGTAGCTGGTGCAGGAGCATTGAAACTATTGGAACAAGGGTTGTTTGTCTGTCTGTCTGTCTGTCTGTCTGTCTGTCTGTCTGTCTATCTATCTATCTATCTATCTAATCTCTCCCCCCCAACTTTCTGTCATCTCCTCCCAATAGCATCTCAATCACTTACACATCCACCCACCCACAAAAAGAAGTACCCATCTCAGGGTGGAATCAGAGGCACTCTTAAGATTTAGTGTTCTACCTCCCAGTTTTTGGCTGGATTCTTGAGCATCTGCACGCGCTCCTTATTTGGACATGCTCTGCCGTCATGTTTACTTTGATGGTCTTGCACTCGTATCTAAGCTGCAGTTTAAGATTAGAAAGATGTCCTGCCCAAACCTGTTGCCAAAGAATGTACGAAGATTCAACACAAAGCCTGTGTTAAAATCCAAGGAGGAGTCAGTAGATTCTCTCTCTCTTTTTGTAAAGCATACATTATTTGGCTGTTAAACCCGCTCTCCCATCATTCCCCCCCCCCGGTGTAATCTGACCCGTTCTCAGAGAAGTTTAATTAGTAATTACAGCAAAGAAAGTGTGTAGACCCATAAGAGAGTCTCCTTGTGGCCTTCAAAAGCCAAATGACTCTGTTTGTGGATCTTTTAAAGGAAGACCATTTTCTCTTCTATAATTATATTGTACTGTTCGTATGTGATGAGGATAAAGAAGGCAGGAACCGAGATATACGGGCTGCCTTAAATTTTTGGAGGCGGAAAAGTGCAGGGCAATGTAAGGAATTAAATGAATAAATAAATATTGAAGGAGGAGGAAGACATTGGCTGAAATCCAGCAGTAAGTTATAACTTCAGGAAACCCATTGAATCAGCGGGGTTATGGTGAGCCAACTCCTCCGTAGGTTCCACTGATTAAGTGAGCCTACTCTAACTGCAACGTTTACTGGATATCCACTCACTGGATGAAGGGGAGAATATTTGTGGAACATGCTCTGATGATGATGATGATGATGATGATGATGATGATGATGATGATGATGATGATGATGATGATGATAATAATAATAATAATAATAATAATAATAATAATAATAATAATAATAATAATAATAATAATAATAATAATAATAATAATAATAATAATAATATGCCATCAAGTCACTGCTGGCTTGCAGTGACTTCTTCCAGGGTTTTACGAGGTAGAGAATACACACAAGTGGTTTCTCCTTCCCTTCTTCTGGAGGCATCTTCGGGACTGTGCAGCTTGCCCAAGGCCACCCAGGCTGGCTCTTCTCCTGCGAGTCACAGTGGGGAATTGAACTCCCAGCCTGTGGCTCCACAGCCGGATACCTAAACCACTGAGCCATCCAGCCAGTGTTCCTATAACAAACTCTTGTGAAACCAAAGAGACAGGCCGACACTGATTTTCTGGGCCACTTCAGATTTCATGTTTAACTTGAGGAGGCTCTTTTGGAGGCTCAATTTTCACTTTTTGCTGCCCCCTCCCATTCCTCATTTCTAGCCATTCGAAAGCATGTAAAAATGTGAGTAGATAAATAGGTACCACCTCCGTGGAAAGGTAAACAGCGTTCCGTGTCTAGTCGCGCTGGCCACGTGACCACGGAAACTGTCTATGGACAAATGCTGGCTCTACGGCTTGGAGACAGGGATGAGCACCGTGCCCTAGAGTCAGACACGACTGGACTAAATGTCAAGGGCAACCTTTTACCCATTCCTCAACAGTCTAATAATCCTGTTGGGCTCTACAGATTGCCTGTGTGTGTCTTTTTAATAGTCTAATAAAAATATCAACTGGCTGGATAGCTCAGTGAGTTAGGTCTCTGGCTGTGGAGCCAAAGGTTGGGAGTTCGATTCCCTCACTGTGCCTCCTTGGAGAAAGGCCAGCCTGCGTGGCCTTGGGCCAGCTGCACAGTCCCAGGACGCTCCAGAAGACAGGAAGGGTAAACCATTTCCAAATACATACCTAGAAAACCCTGGAAAGGGCAAGCATAAGTCAGAATTGACTGAACACATGATGAATAAAGATCCCACCCACCCTCATTTTTGGATTGTGCATAAGCACCACCACCCGTTTTTGCTTTTCTGATAATGATCAAAGACTTGCACGCTGCCTTTTCAGGGTTTTAAATCTGGATCATTTAGAAATCTGTTCTTGCATAAAATATAAATGTAAATAAATAGCATATGAAGTCTGCAATCTTGAATAGTCTTATCTGGAACACAGTCTCACTGAATTCACTGCGGTGTGGAGCTAAGCAACCATTCCTCTTCTCGGACGAAGAGTAGGGAAAAAAGTAACTTTTCCCAGCTGCAGCCAATCCTGGCTTTCCAACAAGCACATCCAAACAGTAGGTTTCCTTCCATCCATCAGCGTTAATATACAATTATCGGAAGGTACGCTGAAAAGTCTTTGCACCTATTTTTCATTCTCCAAAATGCAGTGTATCAAAGCAGTGATAAATGTACCCGGTGCTTGCCTATTAACACTTCGTCAACATGTATTGTAGCATATAATGACAGTGTGCCACTGTTTTTCAGAGAATAAAAAGGAAGAATAAAAAATAGGCACAAAGATTGCTTTTGATATACCTTCCTATTTAGTGCGCACTTAGCACATTATACATGTATGCCCACAAAATATGTGTGATGAGATTTTCGGAGCATTTGTTATAAATAATGCACCGATGTACTATGTATGCAATGCAGCAGGCACCCACATTTAATTTAGTGACGGTGTGGCTGTGATGAAGAACAAATTGAACTGAAATTCTCATCCATCTTTAGTTTTCAGGAACGGCGTTGCAAAGGGCAGGGAAGAACAGAGCTTAGAAATTTGAGAGGGAGAGAGGCCAAATGTTCAAAATGCCCCAGCTAGTATTCTGGGCATTATATTCATTAATAAAAAGGGAGGCAGGAATGCTTGTCATCTCTCTGTTTTTTCTTGGGAGTTTTAGTGGAAGGAATACTGTATTTTTCGGTGTATAAGACTATACTTTTGTCTAAAATCCTTAGACTAAAAATTGAGGGTTGTCTTATACATGGAAGTAAGCTGAGGAGAGAACAAAAACAAGCGGAGGGGAAAGCAGGGATCAAAGTGATCCTGCAGCGCTTTGATCCCTTTCCACCTACGCTTGCTAAGCCCCACTTAGATTTCTTAATTTTGGATTAGAAAAGTGGGGGGTCTTATACATGGGGGCGTCTTATACACAGAAAAATATGGTAATAGCCAAACTCCTGTTATAGGTCCTTCATGCGGTCAGAGTGCAATCAGACAGCAAGAAAGGGTTGTGTCTAGATAGGAGCTCAAACTGCCTATTTGATAGTTGGCCCAAGAGGTGTTCCGAGGTTCCATGCTGCCACCATCCCTGACAGGCACCCGCTCAGAGGGCAGTGCCTGGAGAAGGCGGAGCGGGGAAGCCAGGATGCTGTCTCTGAGTGGGCGCCTGCCAAAGAAGATGGGGCTCATAACCACGACACACCTGCCAAACCTGCGTTCTGTGCCCATCTCTAATCACTTTGCTAGGAGCAGTTTCCCCTAAAGCGACGCTTTTGATCGTGCGGGAATCGCTCTAACCCAGCCCAAAGAAAGAGTAGCCCAGCGGCTGGGCCGAAAGGGTCCAGCATGGGCGTGGATCATGGTCAGACTCCATGTGCCCTCTCACTTTCAGCTCCACTGGGTGGGACTCTGCCTCTTGTGCGCGCAACTTTGCTTCTGCACACAAGACTCCAAACACACATGCACTGGGTTCCATCACAACCGGAACCTAACACAATTGCTGCGCGGAGGGGTAAGAGGCATATGCCCAGCTTAGAGGGAACCTTGGCCAGACTGGATTGTTCGTTGTGTGATCACTGGGAAATAACTTGCGCTGTTTCCAAAGCAGTCCAAGACTAGAGCTATTTCCTTGTCCGGTCGTACCTCTGCCTAATTCTTGCAAGCAAATTGCTGCAAATTAAAAAAGTCATACAGATATTTCCTGTTGTGTACCATGGCTCCCTCTCGGAGTGCAACAACAACCCATGCCTTCACTAACTTATCAACATGTCGCAGTAAAAACCAATTTATGGTGAAGGTTTTGTGCCCAGATGAACCTATAATGCAATGTTGGCCATCTTTTACAAGCTCCACAAAGGAGTAGCGTGGTTTGGAACTTACAAAATGTCCTCCTGTTTCCTGTTTTGCCTTCTAGGCTTCCCGGAGAGGTGGATCCCAGCACCGTCTTCGCCTCCTTGTCCCCGGAGGGACTCTTGATCATTGAAGCACCACAGATCCCTCCCTACTCCCAGTATGGAGACATCAGCTTTGCCAACGAGCTCCCAATGGACAGCAAAGAACCCGCCTTTGCCTGAAGCACGCCCTCGTTGCCATTCCCCCACCGCTTCACCCCCGCACCCTACTACCTTCTCTTCACATCGGATCACACACCCCCATTCACCAGAAGCCCATTTGATGTTGTCCATTTTTTTTAATAAATATATGTCAAACCCCACCCCATCCCCTGGCGAGTCCTGCTGCTTTCGCCGGTGATCTGGTCGGATCTGCATGGCAAGGGGAGAAGGCGTTGTAGCTTTTATATCAGTAGCCATTTTTGAAAATAACAGCCCCATCTGGTCATGGCCCCATCGTTCTGTAGCCCGACCCCCGGAATGGCTATGAAGCAAAAAGGCTCGGCCCAGAAGTTGTGGAGCACCTGAAGACATAAACTCAAAAGAATTTAGAAAGAGAAGCAGCAGAGGTTTACACGTTCTGAGGATAGGGAAGCCTTGGGCCCTCCAAAGGTTGGCCTCACACCTTCCATAATCTTTGACCACTGGCCACGCCAGCCACGGCTTCTGGGAGCTGAGGTTCAAAACATCTAGCAGACCAGGGAGTCCCTCTCCGGTTTAGATCTTTTGAGTAAGGACGCCACTGGCCATACATTTGAGGAAATCCTGAACAAACCTCCCTCTGATGCCCTCCATCCATATCAGTAGCCCGCTTGCCTACCTGCTGATAGCACCTAGCTGTGTTGTGTGTTGTGATAAAGCTGCCCTTTAGATTTCCCAGAATGCCAAGGAACAACGCAGTCTCGGGGGCATTGTGGGAAATCGAAACGGCAGGTCCCTTCCGACCCGCTTTGCCAGCTCTCAGATCAAAGTACTGGTTTGAGAGACCATTGAAGCCGGTATCAGGGATGGCGTTGCCTGAGGTTCTGGGACCTTGACAGTGGTCCACGAATGTTGAACGGTGATGTCCAGCCGCTTCTTAGAAGGGCTTCTCTACCTGCCTACCTGTTTCCCAAAGTGGATTCTCGGCTGAGGAAGGCACAACACGTCAGCTGCCTGACTTTCAATCCTTGATTTCTGCAGCTGAGGAAGATGGGGCTATCATTGTCATTGGTCTTGTTCAATGTATGTAGGTGCTTAATTTGCCACCGAAGCATCATTTAGGACTGTCCAACTACTGTAGTTTTTCGCCACAGTGTAGACGTTAGGCTCTCTGGTACTCAAATGATGTCTCACCACACTGCCTCAGTTGACCTGAGCAGAATCTTGACCGTCTTCTTGCGCCCACTGCCCTGGTTGACCCTCTGAAGTCTTGGCCCCTACCCGGATGTTCCTGCCCCTGTGTAATACCTACCTTGTGTATGCAGTGAGAAGCCTGAGAAACTAGTATACCTGATCGTGCTACATATGCAGGAACAGAAGTCCTCATAAGGGAAGACTGAGTGTCCCATGAGACAAGCACTGGCCAGCATTCTTTCAGGTCCACACAGCACTAGGAAGGACTGGCCCTCTGCGCTGAGCATCTCACCCTTGCGTTCATCACTTTTCGAGTGCCTCTTGAGTCACAGAGTACTAGCAGCTCACCAAAGTGCTTCCCACTCAAATACTGATTTTGCACTAAAGTTGTCTTTCCAACGTTCCGTAAAGTTTACAAATGTACATCCGGAAGCATCGGAGTTGAACTAGCGACGGCCACCAAGGGCTTCGTGGTTCTCACGAGAACATGGAACTCTCTTGTTTTCTTGTTATTGTTTTTTCCATAACGACAGTCTCGTGTACCCTCAAGCACTATTAGGACAAGCCAAACCAAATTAGTCTTATAGAAACTTGGGATTGCAACAGTACCAGCCGTGACAACTCCTCCTTAGAGAAACACACCTTTGCAAATTAACACCCTGTATGATTTCATCAAGGTCTTACCTGCTCCAGTGTTGTTTATTTGTATATTGGACATAGCAACGAGTTGTCTCTGTTATTAGTCTAGTTTTGGGTGTATGTAAGATATTTAAGACAATAAGATTTTGAATGTAGAATTATTACAAATCTTATAAAGCTTCCCCTTCTTTTTTTAAAAAAAGGCAACCTGCTTCTTATACAAACTGTGTTGTCTTCAAGTAACTGCGATTTGGGAGAAGGGAGGATGGTTTAGAGAGACAAGGCAGTGGTACCCCCCAAAATAATGAAATATGCAACTACAGTATTCGAATTTGCAACCATTTGAACCAGATCTGTGTTTTTCTTTGAAGAATAAACTTAAGCTGAAATTTTTAGTGGTGTTTTACTTTTAGTGGTGGTGTCAAAGGTTCTGCTTCTGTAAATAAGTGGAAACCTCTGTCTCTTGAGAAACAATGGGAGACCATGAAGAAGCAACGTTGGGTGTGATGTCCCATTACAGGGTGTTGGTGGTGCAGATCGGACTTCCTTTGGCCTAGTTGCAACCAAGCTTTCTCTTCCTCTTTCTGTCCCAGTGCTAGCTGGGAGCTTTTTTTCGGAACTGGAAGCTAAGCCTCAAAGAATTCCAACTTAGGCCAGCCATGGGTTGCTCAGTGTTCTTGCACTGCAATCCCCAGAAGCCATCACTATTAGCTGTGCTAACCAGGGTTTCTGAGAACTGCAGCTCAAGAGCCCTTGAGAACCACTTGAAGTGGTGCCTCGCTAGACAGTTACCCCGCATGACAGTTTTTTCACTAGACATTGACTTTTTGCGATCGCTATAGCGATTCGCAAAACAGTGATTCCTATGGGGGAATTTCGCTGGACAATGTTTGGTCCCTGCTTCGCAAACCGATTTTTGCTAGACGACGAGTTTGACAGCTCCCTCTGCACTCGCAAAGCGGGTGTTTTCGGGACCTAAGCTTCGCAAGACAGCGATTTAAACAGCTGATCAGTGGTTCGCAAAGCAACTTTCCTATGGCCGATCTTCGCTAGACAATGACGATTCTTCCCCATTGGAACACATTAAACAGGTTTCAATGCATTCCAGTGGGGAAATGCTTTTCGCTAGACAATGATTTCGCTAAACAGCAATTTCAGTGGAACGGATTATCATCGTCGAGTGAGGTACCACTGTAACTTGAACTTGAAGCACATTTAGATGTCTGTAAGTTGTGGGTAAGTCAAGTACAACTCTCGGGATGAGGAATTGTGGGGTTTGTAGTCCAAGAAATTTAGAAAAACCCACCCCCTAATATGGAGCATAAATGAGGGAACACTCTGTGCCCGGAGATTTCTCTCCTCACCCCAGGAAAGTATAGCAGTGCTCTTGAGATTTCAGACAGCACCCCGATAGCCGAAACCCTATCAAGGGAATTACATGGATTTCTCAAGAGACAGGAGCAAGTTTTAAGCTGATGGTGTCTACATTGTTTTTGAAGAAATACAGTAAACTCTGTCAGCTAGAGCCAAGTGGAGAAGACCAGTGCTTAAACTCCAATGTCTCAGAGATGAGAAAACTTGTTTTCCTGGACTAGCAACCATGCTGAGTTGCAGTCCAAAAAAAACCCCTAAATATTTCCCATGTTTGGGAAATCCTGGGTAGACCTTGTTGGAAGTCAGCTCCATTGAAAAGATGGGGGACTTTGGACTGAATGTGGATGAAGCACTATTAAAAGGAGGTTCATCTGAAACCTTGGTATGAGGTACTCCACCCAATGCAGACCACCTAGGGTGGTAAGAAATGTAGCATCTTTTCTGTTGGTCAGGCACAGTGGTGGGTTCCCGTGGGAGCGACAGTTGCAACATTGGAATGGGATGTCTGAGGACTCTTTTGTTTTCCCAAAACGCTCCAAGGCAATTACATGCAAGCCATTGGGGAAATTAAAATGGCAGACTGACTCAGCTACCTGGTGTAGCTCAAGGGCACTGGACTAAGAGGAAAACATTAAAGTGAGGCTAGGGAAGCGGTGGTCCTCAAGTTTCTGGAAGCCCTAACCAGCATCTCTAGTGTTAAGGTATCATGGATGGGAGTTTTAGGCCAGAACATTGCTGGACCTTGTTTTCCCAGCCTTGAATTAAAGGGTCAACAGCAGTGAGGATGATGTGACCCTTGTACCCACAGAACGTGCTAGGGACTGCTCACTTTGAACTATAAGAGTGAAACTGAGCCTCAAGATGCAGAAGTAGGATACCTCCAATTGCTTAGTGCCTGGGAGGGTGGAGGAACCAGGGAAAAGCTACATTTACAATGGTCCCCAACCTTGGGCCTCCAGATGTTGTTGGACTTCAACTCCCAGAAATCCTGGCCAGCAGAGGTGGTAGTGAAGGCTTCTGGGAGTTGTAGTCTAAGAACATCTGGAGGCCCAAGGTTGGGGACCACTGAATTGCTACAACATTTAGTTTGTGAAAATTTGATGAGACACATGGTTGGCTTTTGTGGAAGCATAACACAACATTATCTAAACCTTTGCTCTGAATTGGCAAGGAAGTTCCTCTAGTCTCCTCTTCTCAAATATATAGATCCAAGTTGTAAAAAAGAAGAGGCTCTTTGACAAGGAAGCGTCTTTATTTTGTTGCATAAGGAGAGAGATGATCCCCATGAGCTCGCCAACCTGGTTTGAACTGGAAAGTTCTTGAATTGTTGGACTTCGAGAAAAGCTGCTGTTGCATACAACTCCAGAATCCCTTAACCAGAAGGGCTCTGAATTACCTCCATGGAATCTGGGGTTTGTAGTCCAAAAAGTGACATTTCCATCTAAGGTTTGAAACTTAGTATTAACCTCTTGGAAATGCCTAGGTATGCACAATTTTTGAAACAGAAGTTATGGCAACTATAACGTCTCTGCCTTCTGAAGTTAACATTTCTGCATTTTGCTCACTCCCTCACTGAGGTGTTGGGCATGTGCTTGCACACACAAAGACACATATTGCCCTAAATATATGTTGTAGTTTGGCAAGCCATGGGCTTCGCGATTTGGAGAACATAAGGATCCACCCCTAAGGACTAAATTTGGTATTGGTACATCGGAGAAGTTGGAAATATGTAGTCCTTCAGTTTTGTTGGAACACAACTCCCATCGTCCATTGATTAGGTTCTCCTTGATGGCCATTGGCCATTGATTAGGTCCTCTAGGGCTGATGGGATCAGATGGCTTCCCTAGGCAGCCACATGTTCCTCTTTCTACTAAATGGATTTTGCACTGTTGAATAAATATGCATGCTCAGCTATGTGACAGGAATTTTAAAATCTGGGAACGTTGCGTTGCCAACGGACAGGGATGGACCGCTCCGTTGTTTGCTGGAGAGGGCAAGCTTTTAAAGGTGGTAAGCATTTCACACTTCATGGTTCTCCATAATGATACATTACATCTCTGGAGGCTGCGCTAGCACATCGTACGATTCTGGTCGCAGGCCAGAACTCCGAAACCCACAAGTGTACAGCTGTATTCATTAGGCACGCTCCAGGAACACATCCCAATAGGACCTGGGCTTTATCTGAAGATTAAAACCTCAATAAAGCTTTGATTAAGGAGAAAGGGGTTTTATTCTCAGCACACCCTTAAATGGCGAGCTTGTTGCTACTCATATAAATTAGTGATCTCCATAAATAGGATTGCCAGATTTTCTAGAACAAAACAGATTTGCCATTTCAACCATCTGCACCATGGTGGCTATGGCTGGACACCCGAACAATTTTGCTGCATGAGGCCAGGGATAATTTGGTGCCCACTTCATTCTAAAGGGAGAAGGCAACCAGAGTCATAGTTTCGTATTCTTCTAGCACTGGTCCAGGGAGAACTCTGCCCCACAGCATCTCACTGTTGCCTGGCTGCTCCCAGCAGCTGTTGTCTGGAAGCAGTTGCTGTTGCAGAGTTTTGAATTTCTGGTAAAATTCCTTTTTCTATGCAGCAGAATACACAGGTCCACAGAGGAGAATAGCAACAAGTTCCCCAGATAGTGCACCCCTTTCTCATTAACCAGCACCTAAGGTCTCGGTGACTCACTCTGAGACATTTGTAGGAGAAAGAATAAAAAAAACCTTTCTTCAATGACTGCTGCTTGAAATTACAGACTTTTGGGCATGCTACTTTAGTTACTGAACACATACTTTACCGAACAGTTCAACAGCAAACAAACGACTGGCTCCAACAAAGAAAAGAGGTGAAGAAACAGTAGCAGAAAGGTGGGGCTCTCTTGTGAATCAAAGGCTGGAAGAAATAATTGGTTAGTGCTGGAAAGTCACACGAGTCCAGAAGTGTTCCTCCTAGTCACACAAACTACAGACAGATAAGAGGTTGCAAATATAAGCTGAACACGTTCCATATGCGTTTCCTCCGACACATTTTTGGTATCACCTGGCAGGACAAAGTTCCAAACAGAGTAGTCCTAGATCGAGCTAGAATTTTTAGCACGTATACATTACTGAAACAGTGACATCTACATTGGCTTGGGCATGTTGTGAGAATGGCAGATGGTCGGATTCCAAAAGATCTCCTGTATGGAGAATTAGTGCAGGGAAATCGCCCCAGAGGGAGACCACAGCTTCAATACAAGGACATCTGCAAGCGGGATCTGAAGGCCTTGGGAACGGACCTCAACAGATGGGAAACCTTGACCTCTGAGTGCTCAGCCTGGAGGCAGGCAGTGCATCACGGCCTCTCCCAATTTGAAGAGACCCTTGTCCAGCAGGCTGAGGCAAAGAGGCTGTCCCGAAAGCAGCCAAATCAGGGAGCTGGACGGGGGACAGATTGCATTTGTGATCAGTGTGGAAGGGACTGTCACTCTCGAATTGGCCTTCTCAGCCACACTAGACACTGTTCCAAGTCCTCCATACAGAGCATGTTACCATAGTCTCTTGAGAGTGAAGGATGGCTAAACACACAAAAATATATGAATATCTCTGTCCTGAATGCAACTAATGTGGGTCCGGTGGCCGCCAGACCCGGCCCATCCACTCATGAGTCCTGGCGTTGCCAGCTTCCAGCTCTCCTCACCAATTGTGGAAGTCAATCCTCTGTCTCTCTGCTAAGCTAGCCACTCCAGGCGGGAGGCGGGCCCATTCCGGCGCCAGACCCACATTAGTTGCACCTGGGATGGTGGTATTCGTATTTGGTTACAAATACGAATATTCCCCTTCCCTATTTGCAAACAAAACTCCAACAGTTGCCTCAGTCAGTGTCAGCGCTGACAGGCCAACATTAACAAAGTTCACACATGACAAACACGCATGCAATGCAGTCGTAAAGATGGAGAAAGACATTTGGTTTGTGACCGTCAGCATGGAACATGTGGGTCTCCTGCTGTTGTTGAACTGGAGTTCTTATTATCCCTCACCACTGGCCAAAATGGTTGGAGTAAATGGGAAGCAGTGTCAAACAGAGCACTCAATACTTCAGATATTTCATAGCTAGTTTAGCTACCTTTGACTGTACATCATGAACACGCATTACGGGTCCACCAACAATCTCAGAGCTAATGCAGGTTGCATAGCAATGCTGTAATGGTTTATTCAGAGCAACAAATTAATTTATATAATAGATGCTTCAGAGATAATGAACTGTTTCCATCCCAATCAGCTCTATGCACAGAAGATTGCAAATTATAGGCCCCAAAAGGCTCTGGGCGAGGGCCAGCGATGGAGGGGAGCTGAGACGTACAAAATGAAAGGGCAGCAATTTTGATCAGCAAAATTTCCTTATTTCTTCTGAGCTTAGCTGCAACCCAGAGAGTAGCAGAAGGGATGGGTTTTCCAACAACAGTATACAGTGGTGCCTCGCTAGACAGTTACCCCGCATGACAGTTTTTTCGCTAGACATTGGCTTTTTGCGATCGCTATAGCGATTCGCAAAACAGTGATTCCTATGGGGGAATTTCGCTGGACAATGTTTGGTCCCTGCTTTGCAAACCGATTTTTGCTAGACGATGATTTTGACAGCTCCCTCCATGCTCACAAAGCGGGTGTTTTCAGGACCTAAGCTTCGCAAGACAGCAATTTAAACAGCTGATCGGTGGTTCGCAAAGCGGCTTTCCTATGGCCGATCTTCGCTAGACAACGACGATTCTTCCCCATTGGAACGCATTAAACAGGTTTAAATGCATTCCAATGGGGAAATGCTTTTTGCTAGACAATGATTTCGCTAAACAGCGATTTCAGTGGAACGGATTATTATCGTCCAGCGAGGCACCACTGTATTATTGTTGGTCTGTTCACAACCATAACTAAAGAAATATGTTATTTCTCAGAGCACAGAGTGCTGTCCTCTGAAGATGCCAGCCACAGAGACTGGCGAAACGTTGGAAGAACAACCTTCAGAACACGGCCAAAGAGCCCGAAAAACCCACAAGAACCAAATATGTTATTCTTTCTCCTACATTTACATCAGAATGAGTTACTGAGACTTTAAGTGCCGGTTAATAAGAAAGGAGTGGACCATCTGGGGAACTTGTAACTATTCTCCTCTGTGTTGTTGTTGTTTAGTCATGTCCGACTCTTCGTGACCCCGTGGGCCAGAGCACGCCAGACCCTCCTGTCTTCCACTGCCTCCCAGAGTTGGGTCAAATTCATGTTGGTAGCTTCGGTGACCCTGTCCAGCCATCTCGTCCTCTGTCGTCCCTTTCTCTTCTTGCCTTCACCCTTTCCCAACATCAGGGTCTTTTCCAGGGAGTTTTCTCTTCTCATGAGATGGCCAAAGGATTGCAGCCTCAGCTTCAGGATCTGTCTTTACGGTCAGCATTCAGGGTTGATTTAGGTTTGATCTCCTTGCAGCCCAGGGGACTCTCAAGAGCCTCCTCCAGCACCACTGGAAAAGTAAAAATGAGATTGAAGTCCCATTTTCTGTAGTTTCTTCCTCCAATGCAAGTTCTCATCACTGAACAATTAAATTTAGTATCCTTACAATCACAACTAAAACAGATGTAGCCACATAGGTCATACAACAAATTCCAAATTCACCCTTGGGGCAATATCTTCACTAGGTCAACCAACAGGGCAGAAAAAGTGTGAAAGATTTCAAGAGCACAGATCTCTTCTTCAAATCCCAGAATACCTCAAGTCCCCATGAGATATGGTGCAATAAAAAATATTGAAAATCTGTGTTTATCTCCATTCAGCTTTCTTCCAAATCTATATTTAGATTGGTACTCCTGGGCTCACTTCCTTCCATCCTTCTCTTAGATCAACCTCTGATTAATTTTGTCCACCGTTTTAGCTAGATAGATAAAGACTTGTACACATGGAAGGCAGCTGTAACAGCTTATTTAACCAGGTATGGTGATTTTTTCATCTTCCCATGCTGTCTTTAAACAGATTTCCTTGCATACAATAAACAATACGTATCCCTTCTACCTTATTACCACCTTCCAGGATGATTACTGCTGCTGATTGGAGATGGGCACAGACTCTGCCAGCATAATTATCACATATTCCTAACAATTATGAGAGTTGCTTCACAACTGAAGCAACAGACGTGACTATAGCTCAGTGGTTTAGGTATCTAGCTGTGAAGCCAGAGCTAGGAGTTTGATTCCCCATTGTGTCTTCTTTACAAGGGCTGGACTTTATGATCCTTAGGGTCCCTTCCAGCTCTGCAGTTCTAAGATGATGATGATGATGATGATGATAACTACCTAAAGAACCCTCCTACCTCTCCAAACACTAGATCTACAGTCTAAAATTACCTAGCTGTACTACTAGCAAATGTGCTTCTTCAAGAAAATCAAATCTCACCAACTATGCATCAGGTGGAATGACCTTGAACATTCTATGGCACCAGAATGACTCACGCCTGCCTTGAGAATGGAGGGAGTTCAGATGTAAAAAGCAGGTAGGCAGGCAGGCAGCCAGCCAGCCAGTTGTGAACCTGTGATATTTTTATCCTACGAAACACTTGCTGCTTACTTTCCGGTTAACCTTTGATTCGTCTGTCTAGTTCCAATGAAAACGAGTTAACTCCTCTAGGAGTTAGAAGAGGGCATATGAGGTCGTTCCATGGCTTACAGTCTCTCTGGTATAAAGAGATTTCATTTTATTTTATTTTTCAATGTTCTGTTTGCCCTCACCCAGGCTGTTCGATAACGCTTTCAAGCCATTAGAGCTGTACGAGGAGAAAAAAGATAATAGCCACTGAGCCAACTACATTACATTTTATGGTTTTGTAGCAATTACGCGGCATTTTATGGTGTCATAACATATTACATTTTATGGCTTAATATCGGCTTTAATATGAAGACACCAATGCACAGAATTTCAACAGCGGGCGCTGCTCCCAACCGGGAAGAGCGAAGAGGCTTTTGACGATGAAACTTGAGAGGACAGGGCATCCGAGACGCACCATTCCTTTGGATGGCCCTTCTTTCTGCCAGGAAGGCGGGCGCCGCTCTGTCTTCTCCCGTCCTTCTCCTAACCAAAAGCACAATAAGAAAAAAAGAGGCTGCCCTTTAGCATCTGGCACATTGAAACCGAAGGCCTCTTTAGTTCCATTCGATAGCTTTGTTTTCCAAAAGACTAGCTGCCGTTTCTGATCTCACAGACCGATTAGCAGGGATAATGACATCAGCTGCCCCTCCCAGCACAGACCCCTGTTTCCTCTGAACCTACCCGTATATCATATCCATATGCATATGATTACTTCTACCTACATAGACATACAGTGGTGCCTCGCTTAACAATTGCTATGAAACTGCTATATGATGACTGTTTTGCAATCGCTTTTGTGATCGCGAAACAATGTTTTAATAGACAAAATCCGCTTTGCGACGATCGGTTCCCTGCTTCGGGAACCGATTCTTCACATTACGACGATTTTAAAACAGCTGATTGGCGGCTTCAAAATGGCCGCCTGCTGTGCAAAATGGCTCCCTGCTGTGTTTTTGGATGGATTCCTCACTATGCATCACCGAAAATGGCCGCCCCTATGGAGGATCTTCGCTGGACGGTGAATTTTCAGCCCATTGGAACACATTGGTTTTCAATGCATTTTGATGGGTTTTTTATTTTCGTTTAACAAGGATTTCGCTCTACAGCGATTTCGCTGAAACGGATTATCCTCGTTAAGCGAGGCACCACTGTATATGTATACTAGGGATGGGATTTTTGAAATTCTTGGACAACAGATCCCATAATTCTCCATTATGGAAGTTCTTCTTGACAGGTACCTTACAGGCAGGTAAATGTGGCTCACCTGGGTGAAAGGCCTCAACTGGAAGGCTTTGAGGGGTAGCTAGGTCTAGCTCTGCCCAAGCTTCCTGTTCCTGCCCCAGTGCTCGCTGGGAGCTTTCTTTCTGAACAGGAAGCTAGGCAGAACTAGGCCTAGCTAGGCCTCACAGCCTTCCTGTTTAGCCTTTCTCCCAGGCAAGCCACATTTAAGTGTCTGGTCTTTCAGGTAGAACTTCCAGAATGGGGAATTACGGGATTTGTAGTTCAAATATCCAAAAATTCCACCTCTAACACATACGGATACAATTTGTGCACCATCTTTCTGCCAGAACTGAGGCTCAGAGCATCTCACAACAAGATCAAAAACAGATACAGAGAAAAACATAAAGGCTGAAGTCCTGTTGAATTTTTACTCTTGAGGAAGAAGGATTATGGAAGCTGCCTCAGTTTACTCATGAGGTGCTGGCCACACTTGGTTGCATGCCTGATCATGTGCCCGGTAGCATGCCTGACACATGCCAAACATCTCACCGAATTGGCACATTTAGCCATGACAGTTTCCCATGATTCTTCTTCAGTGCATGTAAAAACACTGTAAGATTCTGCCTGTTTATGACATTAAAACTCAGTTAAATGAAACAGATTACAACATGAGGACAACAGAGAATTGAAAAAGCCACTTAAAACTATATGCATGGAAAGATACAAACACCCATTTGTTAAAGATGGTACCTGGTATTGATGCAAAATATTTGGGGCTGGCTTTCTTGTTAATACATAATTCTGGCCCCATTGATATTACAAGCAACGTATTCCTCCTATTGGGGAAAGCTGCTAGAAAGCTGGTTTGTTAATGCGGATCAAGTGGTTGCTGTAGTATGTTGGAAATGCCCTGGCGGGTAGGTAGGTCTTCGAGGCATTTGTTGTTTGTTGTTGTTTAGTCGTTTAATCGTGTCCACGTCTTTGTGACCCCATGGACCAGAACACGCCAGGCCCTCCTATCCTCCACTGCCTCCCGGAGTTGGGTCAAGTTCATGTTGGTCACTTCGATGACACTGTCCAACCATCTCGTCCTCTGTCGTCCCCTTCTCCTCTTGCCTTCACTCTTTCCCAACATCAGGGTCTTTTCAGGGGAGTCTTCTCTTCTCATGAGATGGCCAAAGTATTGGAGCCTCAGCTTCAGGATCTGTCCTTCCAGTGAGCACTCAGGGTTGGTTTCCTTCAGAATGGGTAGGTTTGTTCTCCTTGCAGTCCAGGGGACTCTCAAGAGTCTCCTCCAGCACCACAATTCAAAGGCATCAATTCTTCAGCGGTCAGCCTTCTTTATGGTCCAGCTCTCACTTCCATACATCACTACAGGAAAAACCATAGCTTTGACTATGCGGACTTTTGTCAGCAAGGTGATGTCTCTGCTTTTTAAGATGCTGTCGAGGTTTGTCATCGCTTTCCTCCCAAGAAGCAGGCGTCTTTTAATTTCATGGCTGCTGTCACCATCTGCAATGATCATGGAGCCCAAGAAAGTAAAATCTGTCACTGCCTCCATATCTTCCCCTTCTATTTGCCAGGCATAGCACCCCATGATCTGAGATTTCACGGAGAACACCTGAGCCAATGGGGTGGGGCTCTTAGGGAGTCACAGAGGCAGGGCAGGTAAAGGTGGGGGCGATTTGCACTGCTGCTCCCAGAGCTTGCGTAACAAAAAGGCTTGTGGGTTTCAGTGCTTGTGCTCCATCCCCTGCCTTCCTCCGAAAGGCATAGTGACCGCGTCTGAGTGCACGAAAAGAGTCAGGAAGAAGACCCAGGAGAGATCCCCAGTAAGTACCTGGATTTGGGGCCATGGCACCATTTGGAGGAAAACACACCCACACCCATCCACACTGGCTCAGTGACCCTGGCTCAAGTGGTGAATGGGTGAAGGTATGCATCCAAGCTTTAAGCTGTCTTTAACAGTGATGGGACTTCCAACTCTGGTGATGCTCACCCTAAGGTTTGTCATTTTTCCTAAAGGTCAGGAGAAGCACAGGAATTCTTAAAGCTTCAGCTTGTATCCTGAAACCAGGCCATGGGAACAGCATGATGGGTGCCTTCCTGCACTTTAAGAGTTCATTACTCCACTGTCTCTGTGTTTTCAAAAACAGAGACCAACAATTAGGTGATCTAGTGCTAGGTGTAGTCTGGACCCTGCGCATCTCCTAGTGATCCATTCGGTCTGAAGTTTTCCAAATGGGGACAGAATTTAAATGTACTCCTGAAATATATTTTGCCTAACTTGAACACATTTCTATTTCTTTCTCCATCCCCTGCTTTTTTTTTTTTTTTTGCATCATGCACCTTGGTGAAGAGTTCTGGAGAACTAAAAAAAACCTCACATCCTTGCAGGCATTTTTATTGATCCTAAAGGTATTTCCCAAATGGGAGATTTATGTATCATTTTTGTTATTATATTGCAGTAGTTTGGACTTATTCTCCAAGCCCAGCGACTTCCTGATTCTCCTGCACAATTCTCACTGGAGAAGTGATGGCTGGGCAATATCATAACACCAGTAGTTTCATAAAAGGATTGCGTTTAAAATTAGCCAAACCCAATCTTTCTGTCTCTTTCATTTCTCTCTTTCCTTTCTTACCTTTCCACTTCCTTTCCTTCCTTTTATGCATGCAATTTGATTAATCCACAAGGATTAACCTCTCTTTAACTCCTTGATTAGCTGCATCTTAAAACTCCATTTGTTTTCCCGTTTTCATCAAGACAGGCTCATTTGCATCCATATAGATGCTGCTGCAATCTTTCAAAAATCAGCGCAAACTCTGGAGAGACATGACTGGAATCCTAATGGTATTTCAGGACCACAAAATCTTTGCATGTGGGTTTCAGCTTACACCCATATAAGTACATCCAGTGGACGAAACCTATCATCATCATATATGGGGCTGTTCGTATCGATTTGGAGGTGTGTTCTCCAGACAGAACCAAAAACAACAACAACCTCAAAACAAAACAAAACAGAAGTTGGAGCAGGCCAGGGGGAAAAACAAGCCACTTGTGTGGTTTAAAAAAGAAAATTTTTATTGGTCTTAAGATGCAATCAATGGTTGTTGTGGGTTTTTCGGGCTCTTTGGCCGTATTCTGAAGGTTGTTCTTCCTAACGTTTTGCCAGTCTTTGTGGCCGGCATCTTCAGAGGACAGCACTCTGTGCTCTGGTGTAGTTGGCTTGGGAGTGCAGTATTTATGGCTGTGAGATAGGCTTTTGTCTTTTTCTGTAGGTGGGTGATTAGTGTGTCTTGTTGTGGGTGTATTGTTGTGATAAGGAGATTATCTGTCACTGTGGTTGATGGGTGTCGTTAGCTGGTCTTTTGTGTGCAGTGATCACTGGTCCTTGTGACTGGGTAGAGTTCTCTGACCTTTTTCAGGCTGTGTTTTTGAGTGCTGGGAGCCAGGCTTTGTTGAGTTTTAGACTTAGAACACGGCCATACAGCTGGAAAAACCTACAACAACCAAAGGGCATTTTACATTGTCCAAGCGGGACTGAGACCTGAGGACACTCTCGAACTCCAGCTGCCAGGTAATACATTTGATTCGGCTGTAAATTGGCTCACCTAAGGTGTAAACTAAATTTCATCCCAGCTTCTCTGATTGGGGCTTGCCACGTTTCTGTGTCCCTCTGTTCCCAGCCAAAAAGGACTCTTGTTCTAGAGAAGGCCATGGGGTGCTTAGTTGCCAGCACCTCTTTGTCCAACATGTTTGATTTTTTGTCCATGAAAGCTCACATTAAAATGTAGCAATAAGTCTTTAAGGTGCCACAACATTTTATCTTCTTTATTTTTTATTTTTCTTTTGTTTTTGGCTGACATGCTAGCACAGACTACCTGAGAGGGGAAGATGCAGTCTGTTGGTAGGTGTGCACTTGAAACTGAATTAGCTATCCAGGCGGCCCTGATAGCGGATGAGCAGCTTCAAGGTCCCTGATCCGCCTCCTCAGAGTTCTTTGGTTTCGATTCAGTGGATAGTCCCAACTAGAGCAGACCCACTGCGTCACTGGGGGGGCTCGGTAAATTGTGTAGCTTCCATGGATTCAGTTACTCGATTCTTGTTGAGTCCAGAATTTGGAAGTAACTGGTTCCAAGTAATGTAGTTGCACGCAACTGATTTGTGGGTGTGGAAGAGGAGTATGTAGCTGTTTGGATAGCTCAGTGAGTTGGGTATCTGGCTGCAGAGCCAGAGGTTGGGAGTTTAATTCGCTGCTGTGCCTCCAGAGAGAAGAGCCAGCCTGTGTAACCTTGGACAAGCTGCACAGTCTAACCCAGAACACTCCCAGAAGAAGGGAATAGTTAACCACTTCTGAATACTTTTCACCTAGAAAGCCCTGAAATGGGTCACCATAAGTCAGAATTGACTTGACCCAGTGTAATCATTATTATAACAGGAGTACAACGGTGTTACATCACATTACTGTACACTGTTACAGGCAATGAATGTTACCTTTCAATGTAAAAAGCAAAGTTTTCTAATCATTTAACTTTTGAATCTCATTTAAAAAGTATTTTTAGGTGCATTATAATAGGATTTTTAAGGGTATAAGCTGTTTTCAACCAGTCTTTTATTGTCACGTAGCTAATCCATCTCCTGTGCCTACTCTATGAATAACTTGTGGTTTTGTTTCACTCTAATATGTCTGAAGAAGAGGATATATCCACAAAATCTCACTCTGGAATATAACTAATCTTTAAAGTCCCAGAACAGGTTGTTTCCCATGATTTTATTTATTTCTTTGTTTATTTGTCTGGATATGCTTGTACAAAGTGTGTCATGGTTCCTTCTTTGAAAACTTAAAAAAAATGTAACACTCTAAGCTCTGTTTGAAAGCCAACAATTGGATTTAGCCCTTTGAGTGGACGACAGCTCCTAAATAAAGCTGTTGTTGTTGTTTAGTCATTAAGTAGTGTCCGACTCTTTGTGACCCCATGGACCAGAGCACGCCAGGCCCTCCCGTCTTCCACTGCCTCCTGGAGTTGGGTCAAAGTCATGTTGGTCCCTTCGATGACAATGTCCAGCCATCTCGTCCTCTGTCATCCCCTTCTCCTCTTGCCTTCACCCTTTCTCAACATCACGGTCTTCTCCAGGGAGTCTTCGCTTCTCATGAGATGGTCAAAGTACTGGAGCCTCAGCTTCAGGATCTGTCCTTCCAGTGAACACTCAGGGTTGATTTCCTTTAGAATGGATTGCTGCCTTGTCATGGTCAAGGGGCTTGAGTAACTCAGGGAAGCTATGGTCTATGCCGTGCAGGGACACCCAAGACGGACAGGTCATAGTGGAGAGTTCCAACTAAACACAATCCACCTGGAGTAGGAATTGGCAAGCCACTCCAGTATCTTTGCCAAGAATACCCCATGAACAGAAAACAGAAAACTAAATAAAGTTATTATCTGGAAGCCATAAGGAGTGTGGTCTTCCATGTAAAAGAACACATGGACACCCTCTGAGCATGGCAACAACATGCATCAGTAGTGCTCCCTCCCTCCGTATTTTCCTCCCTCACTTTCTTCCCAGACAATAGGGGAAAAAGCTACTGGCTGCATTAGTTAGGCATCCTTCAGTCTCGAAAGACTATGGTAGCGTGCTCTGTGTGGAGGACTTGGAACAGCGTCTAGTGTGGCTGAGGAGGCCAATTCGAGAGTGACAATCCCTTCCACACTGAAGACAAATCCAATCTGTCCCCTGTCCAGCTCCCTGGTTTTGCTGCTTTTGTGATTTCCTCTTTGCCTCGGCCTGCTGGGCAAGGGTCGCTTCAAATTGGGAAAGGCCACGATGCAGTGCCTGCCTCCAGGCTGAACGCTCAGATGTCAGGGTTTCCCATCTGTTGAGGTCTATTCCTAAGGCCTTCAGATCTCGCTTGCAGACGTCCTTGTATCGCAGCTGTGGTCTCCCTCTGGGGCGATTTCCCTGCACTAATTCTCCATACAGGAGGTCCTTTGGAATCCGACCATCAGCCATTCTCACGACGTGCCCAAGCCAACGTAGACGTCGCTGTTTCAGCAATGTATTCATGCTGAAAATTCCAGCTCGTTCTAGGACTACTCTGTTTGGGACTTTGTCCTGCCAGGTGATGCCAAAAATCCGTCGGAGGCAACGCATATGGAACGTGTTCAGCTTCCTCTCCTGCCGTGCACAAAGGGTCCAGGACTCGCTGCAGTACAGGAGTGTGCTTAGGACACAGGCTCTATAGACTTGGATCTTTGTATGTGTCGTCAGCTTCTTATTGAGCCATACTCTCTTTGTGAGTCTAGAGAACATGGTGGCTGCTTTGCCAATGCGTTTATCCAGCTCGACATCCAGAGAGAGGGTGTCAGAGATGGTTGAGCCAAGGTACACAAAGTCGTGAACAACCTCCAATTCTTGTGTAGAGATGGTAATGGAAGGAGGTGAGTCCACGCCCTGGCCCATGACTTGTGTTTTCTTCAGGCTGATTGTTAGTCCAAAGTCTTGGCAGGCCTTGCTGAAACGATTCATGAGTTGTTGGAGGTCTTCAGCAGAGTGGGCAACGATGGCTGCATCATCTGCGAAGAGGAAGTCCCGCATGCATTTCAGTTGGACTTTGGTCTTCGCTCTCAATCTGGAGAGATTAAAGAGCTTTCCGTCTGATCTAGTCCGGAGATAGACACCCTCGGTTGCAGTTCCAAGGCATGCTTCAGCATGACAGCAAAAAAGATCCCAAAAAGTGTTGGTGCGAGGACACAGCCCTGTTTCACTCCGCTTCGGATGTCAAAGGGGTCTGATGTTGAGCCGTCAAAAACTACAGTGCCTTTCATTCCCTCATGGAAAGATCTGATGATGTTAAGGAGACGAGGTGGACATCCAATCTTGGGAAGTATTTTAAAAAGGCCATCCCTGCTAACCAGATCAAATGCTTTTGTAAGGTCTATGAAGGCCACTAAGAGCGGCTGTTGTTGTTCCCTGCATTTCTCCTGCAGCTGTCGGAGGGAGAATACCATGTCAGTGGTGGATCTATTAGCTCGAAATCCGCACTGTGATTCTGGATAGACTCTGTCTGCAAGCACCTGGAGCCTCTTCAGAACAACACGGGCAAGCAGCTTCCCTACAACGCTAAGAAGAGAGATGCCACGGTAGTTATTGCAGTCACCCCTGTCTCCTTTGTTCTTGTACATTGTGACAATGTTTGCATCCTTCATGTCCTGTGGTACTCCACCTTCCCTCCAGCAGAGACAAAAGATTTCGTACAGTTCAGTGGTGATGATCTCCTTACAGCATTTCAGCACTTCAGCAGGGATGTTATCCTTTCCAGGTGCCTTGCCGGAGGCGAGGGAGTCCAAGGCTGCTTTTATTTCTGCTAGGGTTGGTTCGCTGTCCAGCTCTTCCAAGACAGGTAGGCACTCAATGTTATTTAATGCTTCTTCGGTTACTACATTCTCTCTGGAATATAGCTCAGAGTAGTGCTGTACCCAGCGTTCCATCTGCTGTGCTCGGTCCTGGATGAGCACACCTGTAGCAGACTTCAAGGGAGCAGATTTCTTCTGTATTGGACCTAAGGCCTGCTTGATACCGTCATACATTCCTTTGATGTTACCTGTGTCCGCTGCTAACTGTATATGAGAGCTGAGCTGGAGCCAATAGTCGTTGGAGCATCTCCTGGCAGCCTGTTGGACTTGGCTGCGGGCAGCTCGAAGAGCTTGCAAGTTGTACTCGCTAGGACAGGCTTTGTATGCTGCTAGTGCTCTTCTCTTAACCTCGATGGCTGGCATTAACTCCTCTGAATGGGCTTCGAACCAGTCAGCCACCTTTTGGGTCTTCTTGCCAAAGGTGGACAAGGCGGTGTTATAGACAGTGTTCTTGAAGTGTTCCCATCGTTCAGGTGCATTTGCAGTAGCCGGACCTGGAAGGGCTTCCTCAAGTGCTTGGGCAAATTCTTTCACTTTTCTTTGATCGCGAGTCTTGCTGATGTCAATACGTGGTCTTCCTTCCTTTTTCGTGTGATATACTCTCTTTGTTCGCAGTTTTACTCTACTACACACCAGGGAGTGATCAGTATCACAATCAGCACTCTGGTAACTGCGTGTGATCGTAATACTAGGAAGGCTGGAACGTCTAGTGAGGATTAGATCGAGCTGATGCCAATGCTTGGATCTTGGATGTCTCCAGGAAACTCTGTGTTGCAGCTTCGTGTTAAAGAATGTGTTGCTGACGCAAAGACCATAATGGCAGCAAAGCTCCAGCAAGCGCTGGCCATTTTCATTCATCTTTCCAATGCCAAAGCGACCTAGACAAGTGGGCCAAGAATTATGATCAGCACCAACTCTAGCGTTAAAGTCTCCAAGAATGAACAGTGCCTCTCTTTCAGGGACTTTTTTGATAGTAGCTGCCAGATCGTCATAGAATTTGTCTTTCACTTCTGGAGTGGATGACAGTGTTGGTGCATATGCACTAATGAGGGTTACTGGTCCTGCTGATGAGTGGAGCTGCAGAGACAGGATTCTTTCACTCCCCACAGTAGGTGGAACAATGCATCTCAGGAGAGTATTTCTGACTGCAAAGCCAACACCATATTCCCTGGTCTCATTCGATGGTTTTCCCTGCCAGAAGAATGAGAAGTTTTTTTCCTTGACAGATCCCGAGTCTGGCAATCTTGTCTCTTGCAGGGCAACAATGTCCATCTGCAGTCTACTCAGTTCCATGTCAATGACAGCTGTCTTGCGCACATCGTCTATTTCTTGCAGGTCATTAGGAAAGCCGTAGTCAGGAAAGCCAGGGGTCATTGTCCGTACATTCCAGGTGCCCAGCTTTAGGGCAGGCGTTTTCTTACGATTGTTGCATGGTGCACAGTTATCGATCTGCTTGTCGGGTTTGACCCTAAACCCCACGCACCCCGTGAAGTTAACAGACCGTGGCGAGGTAGCACCTTACTGGCTGGGGGCTGCCCAGCTTAAGGCGGGCGGTATCTACCTGGTGAGGTGTAATGACCTCTCCCACCGTCAGAAGTAGCCCCTGGCGTCATGCTCTACGCCAATTGAGCAAGGACTTATAACCGGTAACTGCTACTTCCCGTGTTGTTTCGACGCTGTATGCGAAGCTGGAGTGTCCTCTCCAGAGCACGAAGCCTGGGTAAAATAGTATGGAGGATAGGCTGTTACCCAAGCAGCAAATCCCCCCTCTCCACGTCACTGAAATTGTCCAGTGGAAAGGCAAGAGCCAGTACAATTGGTTCCAGTGACGTCGCAGGAGTTGGCGGAATGATATAAACTGCCTCCGGGACTCCGGCTCCGGATTTTGCCTCGAGGTTATCTCCTGAAGCCCTTTCCATAAGTGGATATAGCCACAAGGCAGTGGAGGTTTGAAGTCGGAGTTTTCCTTCTCCTAGATGGGCTGCCTTCCAGGGCTGACGAGCCCCACCTACCCGGCCTCCTCTCTAATAGTGTGGAAGTGTTCTATGTTTGTTGTCATTCCAATGTATCAAATTTCGGTAAAGATAGGATTTGAAGATTTAGCACGCCATTTGACACGCTCTCCTGCTCAGCCTCCTTCAAAGCTAAAACTCCACCTTCCCACAGGCCATGCATATCTACCATGTTAAGGACGGAGATGGGATCGTAGATAGAATAGGAGTATTTGACAGTTTCGCGCGCCGTTAGGCGCGCGGTCCTGGGAAGTCCCAATTTAACCATGCGGTGGGGGGTGGGGACAGAGAGAATAAGCCAGAAAAGCCCATAAAGCCAGTACCTCGGCTTCCTTCCTAGACAGAACTTCCTGAGGAAATGGAGGGAGCTCTCCTGGGAAGTCCCAATTTAACCATGCGGTGGGGGGTGGGGACAGAGAGAATAAGCCAGAAAAGCCCATAAAGCCAGTACCTCGGCTTCCTTCCTAGACAAAACTTCCTGAGGAAATGGAGGGAGCTCTCCTGGGAAGTCCCAATTTAACCATGCGGTGGGGGGTGGGGACAGAGAGAATAAGCCAGAAAAGCCCATAAAGCCAGTACCTCGGCTTCCTTCCTAGACAGAACTTCCTGAGGAAATGGAGGGAGCTCTCCTGGGAAGTCCCAATTTAACCATGCGGTGGGGGGTGGGGACAGAGAGAATAAGCCAGAAAAGCCCATAAAGCCAGTACCTCGGCTTCCTTCCTAGACAAAACTTCCTGAGGAAATGGAGGGAGCTCTCCTGGGAAGTCCCAATTTAACCATGCGGTGGGGGGTGGGGACAGAGAGAATAAGCCAGAAAAGCCCATAAAGCCAGTACCTCGGCTTCCTTCCTAGACAGAACTTCCTGAGGAAATGGAGGGAGCTCTCCTGGGAAGTCCCAATTTAACCATGCGGTGGGGGGTGGGGACAGAGAGAATAAGCCAGAAAAGCCCATAAAGCCAGTACCTCGGCTTCCTTCCTAGACAGAACTTCCTGAGGAAATGGAGGGAGCTCTCCTGGGAAGTCCCAATTTAACCATGCGGTGGGGGGTGGGGACAGAGAGAATAAGCCAGAAAAGCCCATAAAGCCAGTACCTCGGCTTCCTTCCTAGACAAAACTTCCTGAGGAAATGGAGGGAGCTCTCCTGGGAAGTCCCAATTTAACCATGCGGTGGGGGGTGGGGACAGAGAGAATAAGCCAGAAAAGCCCATAAAGCCAGTACCTCGGCTTCCTTCCTAGACAGAACTTCCTGAGGAAATGGAGGGAGCTCTCCTGGGAAGTCCCAATTTAACCATGCGGTGGGGGGTGGGGACAGAGAGAATAAGCCAGAAAAGCCCATAAAGCCAGTACCTCGGCTTCCTTCCTAGACAAAACTTCCTGAGGAAATGGAGGGAGCTCTCCTGGGAAGTCCCAATTTAACCATGCGGTGGGGGGTGGGGACAGAGAGAATAAGCCAGAAAAGCCCATAAAGCCAGTACCTCGGCTTCCTTCCTAGACAGAACTTCCTGAGGAAATGGAGGGAGCTCTCCTGGGAAGTCCCAATTTAACCATGCGGTGGGGGGTGGGGACAGAGAGAATAAGCCAGAAAAGCCCATAAAGCCAGTACCTCGGCTTCCTTCCTAGACAAAACTTCCTGAGGAAATGGAGGGAGCTCTCCTGGGAAGTCCCAATTTAACCATGCGGTGGGGGGTGGGGACAGAGAGAATAAGCCAGAAAAGCCCATAAAGCCAGTACCTCGGCTTCCTTCCTAGACAGAACTTCCTGAGGAAATGGAGGGAGCTCTCCTGGGAAGTCCCAATTTAACCATGCGGTGGGGGGTGGGGACAGAGAGAATAAGCCAGAAAAGCCCATAAAGCCAGTACCTCGGCTTCCTTCCTAGACAAAACTTCCTGAGGAAATGGAGGGAGCTCTCCTGGGAAGTCCCAATTTAACCATGCGGTGGGGGGTGGGGACAGAGAGAATAAGCCAGAAAAGCCCATAAAGCCAGTACCTCGGCTTCCTTCCTAGACAGAACTTCCTGAGGAAATGGAGGGAGCTCTCCTGGGAAGTCCCAATTTAACCATGCGGTGGGGGGTGGGGACAGAGAGAATAAGCCAGAAAAGCCCATAAAGCCAGTACCTCGGCTTCCTTCCTAGACAAAACTTCCTGAGGAAATGGAGGGAGCTCTCCTGGGAAGTCCCAATTTAACCATGCGGTGGGGGGTGGGGACAGAGAGAATAAGCCAGAAAAGCCCATAAAGCCAGTACCTCGGCTTCCTTCCTAGACAAAACTTCCTGAGGAAATGGAGGGAGCTCTCCTGGGAAGTCCCAATTTAACCATGCGGTGGGGGGTGGGGACAGAGAGAATAAGCCAGAAAAGCCCATAAAGCCAGTACCTCGGCTTCCTTCCTAGACAGAACTTCCTGAGGAAATGGAGGGAGCTCTCCTGGGAAGTCCCAATTTAACCATGCGGTGGGGGGTGGGGACAGAGAGAATAAGCCAGAAAAGCCCATAAAGCCAGTACCTCGGCTTCCTTCCTAGACAAAACTTCCTGAGGAAATGGAGGGAGCTCTCCTGGGAAGTCCCAATTTAACCATGCGGTGGGGGGTGGGGACAGAGAGAATAAGCCAGAAAAGCCCATAAAGCCAGTACCTCGGCTTCCTTCCTAGACAGAACTTCCTGAGGAAATGGAGGGAGCTCTCCTGGGAAGTCCCAATTTAACCATGCGGTGGGGGGTGGGGACAGAGAGAATAAGCCAGAAAAGCCCATAAAGCCAGTACCTCGGCTTCCTTCCTAGACAAAACTTCCTGAGGAAATGGAGGGAGCTCTCCTGGGAAGTCCCAATTTAACCATGCGGTGGGGGGTGGGGACAGAGAGAATAAGCCAGAAAAGCCCATAAAGCCAGTACCTCGGCTTCCTTCCTAGACAGAACTTCCTGAGGAAATGGAGGGAGCTCTCCTGGGAAGTCCCAATTTAACCATGCGGTGGGGGGTGGGGACAGAGAGAATAAGCCAGAAAAGCCCATAAAGCCAGTACCTCGGCTTCCTTCCTAGACAAAACTTCCTGAGGAAATGGAGGGAGCTCTCCTGGGAAGTCCCAATTTAACCATGCGGTGGGGGGTGGGGACAGAGAGAATAAGCCAGAAAAGCCCATAAAGCCAGTACCTCGGCTTCCTTCCTAGACAGAACTTCCTGAGGAAATGGAGGGAGCTCTCCTGGGAAGTCCCAATTTAACCATGCGGTGGGGGGTGGGGACAGAGAGAATAAGCCAGAAAAGCCCATAAAGCCAGTACCTCGGCTTCCTTCCTAGACAAAACTTCCTGAGGAAATGGAGGGAGCTCTCCTGGGAAGTCCCAATTTAACCATGCGGTGGGGGGTGGGGACAGAGAGAATAAGCCAGAAAAGCCCATAAAGCCAGTACCTCGGCTTCCTTCCTAGACAAAACTTCCTGAGGAAATGGAGGGAGCTCTCCTGGGAAGTCCCAATTTAACCATGCGGTGGGGGGTGGGGACAGAGAGAATAAGCCAGAAAAGCCCATAAAGCCAGTACCTCGGCTTCCTTCCTAGACAAAACTTCCTGAGGAAATGGAGGGAGCTCTCCTGGGAAGTCCCAATTTAACCATGCGGTGGGGGGTGGGGACAGAGAGAATAAGCCAGAAAAGCCCATAAAGCCAGTACCTCGGCTTCCTTCCTAGACAAAACTTCCTGAGGAAATGGAGGGAGCTCTCCTGGGAAGTCCCAATTTAACCATGCGGTGGGGGGTGGGGACAGAGAGAATAAGCCAGAAAAGCCCATAAAGCCAGTACCTCGGCTTCCTTCCTAGACAAAACTTCCTGAGGAAATGGAGGGAGCTCTCCTGGGAAGTCCCAATTTAACCATGCGGTGGGGGGTGGGGACAGAGAGAATAAGCCAGAAAAGCCCATAAAGCCAGTACCTCGGCTTCCTTCCTAGACAAAACTTCCTGAGGAAATGGAGGGAGCTCTCCTGGGAAGTCCCAATTTAACCATGCGGTGGGGGGTGGGGACAGAGAGAATAAGCCAGAAAAGCCCATAAAGCCAGTACCTCGGCTTCCTTCCTAGACAAAACTTCCTGAGGAAATGGAGGGAGCTCTCCTGGGAAGTCCCAATTTAACCATGCGGTGGGGGGTGGGGACAGAGAGAATAAGCCAGAAAAGCCCATAAAGCCAGTACCTCGGCTTCCTTCCTAGACAAAACTTCCTGAGGAAATGGAGGGAGCTCTCCTGGGAAGTCCCAATTTAACCATGCGGTGGGGGGTGGGGACAGAGAGAATAAGCCAGAAAAGCCCATAAAGCCAGTACCTCGGCTTCCTTCCTAGACAAAACTTCCTGAGGAAATGGAGGGAGCTCTCCTGGGAAGTCCCAATTTAACCATGCGGTGGGGGGTGGGGACAGAGAGAATAAGCCAGAAAAGCCCATAAAGCCAGTACCTCGGCTTCCTTCCTAGACAAAACTTCCTGAGGAAATGGAGGGAGCTCTCCTGGGAAGTCCCAATTTAACCATGCGGTGGGGGGTGGGGACAGAGAGAATAAGCCAGAAAAGCCCATAAAGCCAGTACCTCGGCTTCCTTCCTAGACAAAACTTCCTGAGGAAATGGAGGGAGCTCTCCTGGGAAGTCCCAATTTAACCATGCGGTGGGGGGTGGGGACAGAGAGAATAAGCCAGAAAAGCCCATAAAGCCAGTACCTCGGCTTCCTTCCTAGACAAAACTTCCTGAGGAAATGGAGGGAGCTCTCCTGGGAAGTCCCAATTTAACCATGCGGTGGGGGGTGGGGACAGAGAGAATAAGCCAGAAAAGCCCATAAAGCCAGTACCTCGGCTTCCTTCCTAGACAAAACTTCCTGAGGAAATGGAGGGAGCTCTCCTGGGAAGTCCCAATTTAACCATGCGGTGGGGGGTGGGGACAGAGAGAATAAGCCAGAAAAGCCCATAAAGCCAGTACCTCGGCTTCCTTCCTAGACAAAACTTCCTGAGGAAATGGAGGGAGCTCTCCTGGGAAGTCCCAATTTAACCATGCGGTGGGGGGTGGGGACAGAGAGAATAAGCCAGAAAAGCCCATAAAGCCAGTACCTCGGCTTCCTTCCTAGACAAAACTTCCTGAGGAAATGGAGGGAGCTCTCCTGGGAAGTCCCAATTTAACCATGCGGTGGGGGGTGGGGACAGAGAGAATAAGCCAGAAAAGCCCATAAAGCCAGTACCTCGGCTTCCTTCCTAGACAAAACTTCCTGAGGAAATGGAGGGAGCTCTCCTGGGAAGTCCCAATTTAACCATGCGGTGGGGGGTGGGGACAGAGAGAATAAGCCAGAAAAGCCCATAAAGCCAGTACCTCGGCTTCCTTCCTAGACAAAACTTCCTGAGGAAATGGAGGGAGCTCTCCTGGGAAGTCCCAATTTAACCATGCGGTGGGGGGTGGGGACAGAGAGAATAAGCCAGAAAAGCCCATAAAGCCAGTACCTCGGCTTCCTTCCTAGACAAAACTTCCTGAGGAAATGGAGGGAGCTCTCCTGGGAAGTCCCAATTTAACCATGCGGTGGGGGGTGGGGACAGAGAGAATAAGCCAGAAAAGCCCATAAAGCCAGTACCTCGGCTTCCTTCCTAGACAAAACTTCCTGAGGAAATGGAGGGAGCTCTCCTGGGAAGTCCCAATTTAACCATGCGGTGGGGGGTGGGGACAGAGAGAATAAGCCAGAAAAGCCCATAAAGCCAGTACCTCGGCTTCCTTCCTAGACAGAACTTCCTGAGGAAATGGAGGGAGCTCTCCTGGGAAGTCCCAATTTAACCATGCGGTGGGGGGTGGGGACAGAGAGAATAAGCCAGAAAAGCCCATAAAGCCAGTACCTCGGCTTCCTTCCTAGACAAAACTTCCTGAGGAAATGGAGGGAGCTCTCCTGGGAAGTCCCAATTTAACCATGCGGTGGGGGGTGGGGACAGAGAGAATAAGCCAGAAAAGCCCATAAAGCCAGTACCTCGGCTTCCTTCCTAGACAAAACTTCCTGAGGAAATGGAGGGAGCTCTCCTGGGAAGTCCCAATTTAACCATGCGGTGGGGGGTGGGGACAGAGAGAATAAGCCAGAAAAGCCCATAAAGCCAGTACCTCGGCTTCCTTCCTAGACAAAACTTCCTGAGGAAATGGAGGGAGCTCTCCTGGGAAGTCCCAATTTAACCATGCGGTGGGGGGTGGGGACAGAGAGAATAAGCCAGAAAAGCCCATAAAGCCAGTACCTCGGCTTCCTTCCTAGACAAAACTTCCTGAGGAAATGGAGGGAGCTCTCCTGGGAAGTCCCAATTTAACCATGCGGTGGGGGGTGGGGACAGAGAGAATAAGCCAGAAAAGCCCATAAAGCCAGTACCTCGGCTTCCTTCCTAGACAAAACTTCCTGAGGAAATGGAGGGAGCTCTCCTGGGAAGTCCCAATTTAACCATGCGGTGGGGGGTGGGGACAGAGAGAATAAGCCAGAAAAGCCCATAAAGCCAGTACCTCGGCTTCCTTCCTAGACAGAACTTCCTGAGGAAATGGAGGGAGCTCTCCTGGGAAGTCCCAATTTAACCATGCGGTGGGGGGTGGGGACAGAGAGAATAAGCCAGAAAAGCCCATAAAGCCAGTACCTCGGCTTCCTTCCTAGACAAAACTTCCTGAGGAAATGGAGGGAGCTCTCCTGGGAAGTCCCAATTTAACCATGCGGTGGGGGGTGGGGACAGAGAGAATAAGCCAGAAAAGCCCATAAAGCCAGTACCTCGGCTTCCTTCCTAGACAGAACTTCCTGAGGAAATGGAGGGAGCTCTCCTGGGAAGTCCCAATTTAACCATGCGGTGGGGGGTGGGGACAGAGAGAATAAGCCAGAAAAGCCCATAAAGCCAGTACCTCGGCTTCCTTCCTAGACAAAACTTCCTGAGGAAATGGAGGGAGCTCTCCTGGGAAGTCCCAATTTAACCATGCGGTGGGGGGTGGGGACAGAGAGAATAAGCCAGAAAAGCCCATAAAGCCAGTACCTCGGCTTCCTTCCTAGACAGAACTTCCTGAGGAAATGGAGGGAGCTCTCCTGGGAAGTCCCAATTTAACCATGCGGTGGGGGGTGGGGACAGAGAGAATAAGCCAGAAAAGCCCATAAAGCCAGTACCTCGGCTTCCTTCCTAGACAAAACTTCCTGAGGAAATGGAGGGAGCTCTCCTGGGAAGTCCCAATTTAACCATGCGGTGGGGGGTGGGGACAGAGAGAATAAGCCAGAAAAGCCCATAAAGCCAGTACCTCGGCTTCCTTCCTAGACAGAACTTCCTGAGGAAATGGAGGGAGCTCTCCTGGGAAGTCCCAATTTAACCATGCGGTGGGGGGTGGGGACAGAGAGAATAAGCCAGAAAAGCCCATAAAGCCAGTACCTCGGCTTCCTTCCTAGACAAAACTTCCTGAGGAAATGGAGGGAGCTCTCCTGGGAAGTCCCAATTTAACCATGCGGTGGGGGGTGGGGACAGAGAGAATAAGCCAGAAAAGCCCATAAAGCCAGTACCTCGGCTTCCTTCCTAGACAAAACTTCCTGAGGAAATGGAGGGAGCTCTCCTGGGAAGTCCCAATTTAACCATGCGGTGGGGGGTGGGGACAGAGAGAATAAGCCAGAAAAGCCCATAAAGCCAGTACCTCGGCTTCCTTCCTAGACAGAACTTCCTGAGGAAATGGAGGGAGCTCTCCTGGGAAGTCCCAATTTAACCATGCGGTGGGGGGTGGGGACAGAGAGAATAAGCCAGAAAAGCCCATAAAGCCAGTACCTCGGCTTCCTTCCTAGACAAAACTTCCTGAGGAAATGGAGGGAGCTCTCCTGGGAAGTCCCAATTTAACCATGCGGTGGGGGGTGGGGACAGAGAGAATAAGCCAGAAAAGCCCATAAAGCCAGTACCTCGGCTTCCTTCCTAGACAGAACTTCCTGAGGAAATGGAGGGAGCTCTCCTGGGAAGTCCCAATTTAACCATGCGGTGGGGGGTGGGGACAGAGAGAATAAGCCAGAAAAGCCCATAAAGCCAGTACCTCGGCTTCCTTCCTAGACAAAACTTCCTGAGGAAATGGAGGGAGCTCTCCTGGGAAGTCCCAATTTAACCATGCGGTGGGGGGTGGGGACAGAGAGAATAAGCCAGAAAAGCCCATAAAGCCAGTACCTCGGCTTCCTTCCTAGACAGAACTTCCTGAGGAAATGGAGGGAGCTCTCCTGGGAAGTCCCAATTTAACCATGCGGTGGGGGGTGGGGACAGAGAGAATAAGCCAGAAAAGCCCATAAAGCCAGTACCTCGGCTTCCTTCCTAGACAAAACTTCCTGAGGAAATGGAGGGAGCTCTCCTGGGAAGTCCCAATTTAACCATGCGGTGGGGGGTGGGGACAGAGAGAATAAGCCAGAAAAGCCCATAAAGCCAGTACCTCGGCTTCCTTCCTAGACAGAACTTCCTGAGGAAATGGAGGGAGCTCTCCTGGGAAGTCCCAATTTAACCATGCGGTGGGGGGTGGGGACAGAGAGAATAAGCCAGAAAAGCCCATAAAGCCAGTACCTCGGCTTCCTTCCTAGACAGAACTTCCTGAGGAAATGGAGGGAGCTCTCCTGGGAAGTCCCAATTTAACCATGCGGTGGGGGGTGGGGACAGAGAGAATAAGCCAGAAAAGCCCATAAAGCCAGTACCTCGGCTTCCTTCCTAGACAAAACTTCCTGAGGAAATGGAGGGAGCTCTCCTGGGAAGTCCCAATTTAACCATGCGGTGGGGGGTGGGGACAGAGAGAATAAGCCAGAAAAGCCCATAAAGCCAGTACCTCGGCTTCCTTCCTAGACAGAACTTCCTGAGGAAATGGAGGGAGCTCTCCTGGGAAGTCCCAATTTAACCATGCGGTGGGGGGTGGGGACAGAGAGAATAAGCCAGAAAAGCCCATAAAGCCAGTACCTCGGCTTCCTTCCTAGACAAAACTTCCTGAGGAAATGGAGGGAGCTCTCCTGGGAAGTCCCAATTTAACCATGCGGTGGGGGGTGGGGACAGAGAGAATAAGCCAGAAAAGCCCATAAAGCCAGTACCTCGGCTTCCTTCCTAGACAGAACTTCCTGAGGAAATGGAGGGAGCTCTCCTGGGAAGTCCCAATTTAACCATGCGGTGGGGGGTGGGGACAGAGAGAATAAGCCAGAAAAGCCCATAAAGCCAGTACCTCGGCTTCCTTCCTAGACAAAACTTCCTGAGGAAATGGAGGGAGCTCTCCTGGGAAGTCCCAATTTACTGGCTGCATTACAATCTACTATAATGACAAATCCTTCTCATCAATCAGCAAAACAATGGAGACCTAATGTGGGGGGTAGAGACAGGCTGGGGGGAGCAGAGAAGGGAGGCACTGTCTGTAGCAGCAGGAAATGGATGTGGGTAAAGGTTGCCGAGAGATGTTAAGTCGCACACAAGTATGGAGGGCCAGCACTAATAAGCTGATGGGATGAAACATGATGTATAAGACACTTTCCAAAGTTCTGTTGCCTGGGAGTTCTTGCCAAAGAGATACAGCCCCCTCCTTCCCTCCGTCAACCTTTCCCAGCACCATTCTCCTCCCCCAAAACTCTTATTTCCAATCACCAGCTGATCAGAGATAAGAGTTTTCCCCCCTGCTGCACAATGACAAAAAACACTTAAGACTTAAGTACTTGGTCAGTCACTAGGCATCAGATTTTCACATTTTTAACCCTCTCACCCCACCCCGTCACCCCCAAGTCTGCAGGAGCTCCCTGCATCCAGGTTTACTTCTCAAGGGAGATTGCTTCTTTTCCAGCTTGATCAGATGCAATCCTGTTTCACCATCTGATTGTAGTCTAAAACGTTTCTTCAAGGTGCCCCAGGATTATTCCTTGGTTTTCCCACACTATACTGGCCTGGCTACTTCCTAGGAAATTGTTAAATGAAGCAGCAGCAGCATGAATTTGTGTAGAAGTAAGTAAGTAAGTAAGTAGGTAGGTAGGTAGGTAGGTAGGTAGGTAGGTAGGTAGGTAGGTAGGTAGGTAGGTAGGTAGGTAGGTAGGTAGGTAGGTAGGTAGGTAGGTAGGTAGGTAGGTAGGTTGGTTGGTTGGTTGGTTGGTTGGTTGGTTGGTTGGTTGGTTGGTTGGTTGGTTGGTTGGTTGGTTGGTTGGTTGGTTGGTTGGTTGGTTGGTTGGTTGGTTGGTGCAACTTAAATAAATAAACTTCTATACCACCCATCTGGTATAACCCTGATTGGTACGATTCAGCCTGTGATCACAGCATCCCATATTCTTGGTTGCCCCTGTGAAAAAATGAATGTCACTTTAAAGAAATGTGCACAATATCCATAGGCATGCCAAAGGTAGTATTATGCACAGAAATTGCAAGGGTTTTTGTAGGACAAACATTTGGAAATATTTCCACGCAACAGCTGACATGACTAAGCTTTGTTGGTATGTTCTTGTATGCTGTAAGACTAAACAGCATTGTTCAGATGACGCCACTAAACCCAGGAGAAATTAATGAACACAAGACTCTACATGTCCCTGCAAAATCTGCCAGAAACGTAACATATTCCAAAGAACGCATTGTGGAGGATTAGTCCAGATGCCTTTTCTCACAGTCATAGAAGCAGCGCTTGAAAACCCAAGGCCATGAGTTTTCCCTTGGAGTTGAGCCAATATTGGATTTTTTTCCTTTTTCTGCTGCCCTTAGTTTTTCCTAACATTGTTTTTTTCTAGTGAGTTTTGTTTTCCCATGACGTATCTAAAGTATAACAGCCTCATAACTTTTGCTTCTAGAGAAAGTTTAGGCTTGATTTGACCTACAACCTGCCTGACTGTCCGTCTGGTGGACCACAGGTATCCACTAAGCTCTCCTCCAGCACCACAGATTCGGCATCCTTCAGTCTCGAGAGATGATGGTGACATGCTCTGTATGGAGGACTTGGAACAGCACATTGTGTGGCTGAGAAGGCCAATTCGAGAGTGACAATCCATTCCACGCTGAAGACAAATAGATTGTTCCCTGTCCAGCTCCCTGATTTTGCTGCTTTTGTGACTGCCTCTTTGCCTCGGCCTGCTGGACAAGGGTCTCTTCAAATTGGGAGAGGCCATGATGCACCGCCTGCCTCCAGGCTGAACGCTCAAAGGTCAAGGTTTCCCATCTGTTGAGGTCCATTTCCAAGGCCTTCAGATCCTGCTTAGAGAGATCTTTGTGTCACAGCTGTGGTCTCCCTCTGGGGTGATTTCCCTGCACTAATTCTCCACACAGGAGATTTTTGGAATCCCACCATCAGCCATTCTCACGACATGCCCGAGCCAATGTAGACGTCGCTGTTTCAGTAATGTATACATGCTACAAATTCCATCACCATATGTTGAACAAAACAGAGTAGACTAGGGCTGAATGGTAAAACAGAGGTTATCAGGTCTAGACCACTGTCAAAGCAAGAAATCCCTAACTAAACCATCTCTGACAGGTGGCCATCCAACTTCTATGCCTCCAGTGCTGGGAAACCCACCACCCTATGATGGTGTCCATTCCACTGTTGAATTGTTTGCACTGTTAGGATGTTTTTCCTATGGCTGAGTCAAAATCTCCTTTCCTGTCATATAAAGCCATTAATTTAAGTCTCTCTCCTCTGGACCTATATAAAACAAGCTATGGGGTCTATGGGGTCACGAAGAGTCGGACATGACTTAACGACTAAACAACAACAATGTATGTATGAATAAACGAATGAATAAATAAATAAATTCATGATAAGAAGCTTTAACAAACAGAAAAGTGATGAATAGGTTCAAAGCAAACATCATCTACAGACTGCTCCCCCTGCAGCCTTCTGTGGTTGCTAGCTACCTTTTCTAATTTGTCATATTTTATTTTAAAGAAAATAATCTGGGCTAGGGGGGATTTGAAGTTATGTGAGACACTACGTCAAGCTGTGGGTGGTGTGTTTGTTGTCCCCCATGTTCCCATCTTTTCCACCCAAACAACAGAGGCCCAGACTGTTTTTGCCAGATATTGTTTGAGCCCCTTTGCTAGAGCCACTGAAGGCAGAAAACAGAGGCCGTATAAGGACCGTACGGTGTCCGCCCTGAGAAATAAACAAACACACACA
Organism: Pogona vitticeps; assembly: GCF_051106095.1. Lineage (NCBI taxonomy): Eukaryota > Metazoa > Chordata > Lepidosauria > Squamata > Agamidae > Pogona > Pogona vitticeps. Next base: position 4,734,847 of record NC_135796.1, on the reverse strand, counting down.
AATACATCTCTCTTTCTCTATTTTATTTATTTATTTATTTATTTATTTATTTATTTATTTATTTATTTATTTATTTATTTATTTATTTATTTATTTATTTGATTTGGATTTGATTTGATTTGATTTGATTTATATCCCGCCCATCTGGTCTAGTCGACCTCTCTCTCTCTCTCTCTCTCTCTCTCTCTCTCTCTCTCTCTCTCTCTCTCTATCTATCTATCTATCTATCTATCTATCTATCTATCTATCTATCTATCTATCTATCTATCGAGTGGACACCATATGTTCTTTATGTCCCCTCTGTTTTCAGGAATGTAGCAGTACTCTTTATTTACATTAGCCATATGCCTTTGTAGGCAATACATTAAAAGTTACTGAGATATGAAGCCAGCATACTAAAATCAAGAAAACAAATAAAATCATAACAAATAAATGCATACTATAAATACAGGTCAATTAAAAAAAATTTAATGTTGCATGATCCGACCATATATGGTCACGAGTGGCTTCATACCCAGATACAGGAGGGAGGGTTTTATCCTGTCACAATGCAAGCAGCATCCCAACCCCACTTGCATCATCATCACAATGCTACTTGTCATTCCAGGTCATAATGGGACAGCTTATAAAAAGCCCCCACATCTTGAACTCAGGAGCATTTCTCCAGGATGGAGCTGGAGGAGGGAGGGCCCTGGGATCTCTTAGAGAGGATGGCTGGGGGGGATCCCTTGCTTGTGGGTCTCGGTTTGAGACCTGCACTTGCTGCCTAACAGCTTCTGGATGTCAGATAGTGCTTAATTAGAATGCCCCAGCTTTGCTGGGAGAGAGAGGAAGGGAAATAAGATTTGCTCATCCCTGCTCTCCTTAGAGAATCTGGAAGGCCATGCCCACTTAAGTAGACATGGGGTGGCCGGCAGGATCCTGCACTTAGCTTATTTCATATTAATGCAGGATCCTGCACTTAGCTTATTTCATATTAATTCAGGATCCTGCCCTTGGCTTGCCTCTCAGATTGCTTAAGATCAGGACCTTGAATAGGCAGGCTTAAAGTCAGGGCCCTTGGCAGTTCTTCAGGTAAGACCTAAGACCAACAATCATTAAAGAGGTAAGACAAACTGGACCAAGAAAGAAGAGGTGAGTTACTCTTAAGATGTAACCATTCGGGAAGACTTTGTGCCTGGTTCCTTGTTGTCATCCTCTCTTGACAACCCCGTCATTCAGCCCTGGGCCCTCAGATATGCAGCTTGTCCCCCATTGACTAACTGGTCTCACTTTTCTTTTTAGGATAGGATGGCGGATGAAGAAAAGCAAGGGATTCAGAACTGGCACCGGAGATCTACAATCATATCTTCTAAACACCTAGGCCAGTCCACCCAGCGTTTAACCTGGCAGTGCAGGCTCAGCCGGTTGCCTGAATTGGAGCCGAGAAGGAATTTTCCCTGTGGAACCCCATATTGGCCCTGGTGGAAGACATAGGTTTTTGCCTTCTCTGCAGTGCCTTCCCCTTGAGCTGCCGCCTCTTGAGTAGCAGCCAAGGAGGAGTTAAAATGGGTGGCGTGCTGGGGGGGTGGGGGGATGGGTCTTTATGCAATAAAATCTTTAAAATGTACTTATGGTTGTCTTGTCTTTTTTGGGGGGAGATTTGGGGGTCAATCTTTTTTTGCAGTTTAATGTGTGCCTAGGATTCCATGGGGGCCCAACACCCCAGGCATGGAAAGGTTACCCTTTTTTTTGAGTGTAACTTCCTTGAACCCCCCAATCAACATGTTTCGAGTGACTCCTCCACTAAACAGGTGTTTGAGCCCAGATTTTCTGCATCGTGCCCCTGATATTTATTTTTTTAAAAATTTATATCCCGCCTATCTGATCTTACGACCACTCTAGATGGCTTCCAAGTACACACATAAAATGACATATAAAAATTATTAACACTAGGAAATAATTACATCAGATAATAGATTCTTCAAGAAGGGAAAAAGAAGAGAGAAGAAAAAAAGAAATAAAAATCAAATATCAAATAAAAATCAAATATACTGATACTGTGTTCACTATCGCACACTGCCTCTCTGCCATGGATATTACTGGCTTTAAATATTTTTGTTGTTGCTGACTTTTGTTTGATTTTAATGCACCTGTAGTTGAATTGATTTATTTTTATTACACTTTATGGCGGCAGCAAGATTAATTCGTCATGCAAAGAGCAGGATTGTGGTGACAATAAGACTACAAAGCATAAATTGTGACTCCGTTCTCCGTTTGTTCACTTCGCCTGTTTGTTCCAGGCCAGCAGAAAGTCCGGGCGGAAGCAGCTTCAGCGCCTTCCGCTACGGGAGGGGCCGAGGGACATTCCAGCCTGCTTGTCCTGGGGCGGTTGCTAGGGGCAACGAGCGACGCCATTTTGTCCCTCGCGTGGCTGCGGCCAGCGTTTCAAGTCTAGGGCGCCGAAATTTTGGAGGCGTGGGAGGCCTGGAAAAAGGGGGGGGGAAGTAAAAAATTGAGGAGGAAGGGGTGGGTGTTGGAGGAATAAGAATCCCAAAGGGTGTATTCTTGAAAGCAGACTCTCATAGGTACTGGGCTTAGGGGTCGTTATTTAATTAAAAGGTGGGGGTGTGTGGTGGGGTGGGGGTGGTCCTAATGAAGTAAATGAGCACATTCTTAAAAGGGAATGTAGAAAGAAGTCTCAGAGGCATGCTTTCTCCGTTTGTTCACTTCGCCTGTTTGTTCCAGAAATTAGTGAACACAAGACTCCACATGTCTCTGCAGAATCTGCCAGAAACATAACATATTCCAAAGAACGCACTATGGAGAATTAGTCCAGATGCCTTTTCACACAGTCATAGAAGCAGCGCTTGAAAACCCAAGGCCATGAGTTTTCCCTTGGAGTTGAGCCAATATTGGATTTTTTTTCTTTTTCTGCTGCCCTTAGTTTTTCCTAACATTGTTTTTTTTTTCTAGTGAGTTTTGTTTTCCCATGACGTATCTAAAGTATAACAGCCTCATAATTTTTGCTTCTAGAGAAAGTTTAGGCTTGATTTGACCTACAACCTGCCTGTTTGTCCGTCTGGTGGACCACAGGTATCCACTAAGCTCTCCTCCAGCACCACAGATTCGGCATCCTTCAGTCTCGAGAGACGATGGTAACATGCTCTGTATGGAGGACTTGGAACAGCATCTTGTGTGGCTTAGAAGGCCAATTCGAGAGTGACAATCCATTCCACGCTGAAGACAAATAGACTGTTCCCTGTCCAGCTCCCTGATTTTGCTGCTTTTGTGACTGCCTCTTTGCCTCGGCCTGCTGGACAAGGATCTCTTCAAATTGGGAGAGGCCATGATGCACCGCCTGCCTCCAGGCTGAACACTCAAAGGTCAAGGTTTCCCATCTGTTGAGGTCCATTTCCAAGGCCTTCAGATCCCGCTTAGAGAGATCTTTGTGTCACAGCTGTGGTCTCCCTCTGGGGTGATTTCCCTGCACTAATTCTCCACACAGGAGATTTTTGGAATCCCACCATCAGCCATTCTCACGACATGCCCGAGCCAATGTAGACGTCGCTGTTTCAGTAATGTATACATGCTACAAATTCCATCACCATATGTTGAACAAAACAGAGTAGACTAGGGCTGAATGGTAAAACAGAGGTTATCAGGTCTAGACCACTGTCAAAGCAAGAAATCCCTAACTAAACCATCTCTGACAGGTGGCCATCCAACTTCTATGCCTCCAGTGCTGAGAAACCCACCACCCTATGATGGTGTCCATTCCACTGTTTAATTGTTTGCACTGTTAGGATGTTTTTCCTATGGCTGAGTCAAAATCTCCTTTCCTGTCATTTAAAGCCGTTAATTTAAGTCTCTCTCCTCTGGACCTATATAAAACAAGCTTGCTCCATCTTTCACATGGCAAACCTTAAAATATTTGCAATGTTCCTGGAGAGGTTTGATTTGGCCATGGTGACACATGCCTTAGTTACATCCCAGCTGGATTACTGTAACACACTCTATGTGGGGCTGCCCATGGAAAGAGTCAGGACATTTTAACGGGTCTAAAATTGCTGACTGTGGCTAGTTACAGGGATCACATAACCCCCTGTTATTACAACAGCTCCACTGGCTGATGATCCATTTTTGGTCACAATTCAAAGTGATGGTTCCAACCTATAAAGCCCTAAAGGGCTTGGACCCAAGCCGTCTCAAGGACCAAATCTCCCTTTATGAGCCTGCTTGAGTGTTAAGATCATCAGGACGACCTTTCTCTTGGTCCGTACACTTTCAGTGGTGCGTTTGGTGGGTGCACAGGGGAGGGCCTTCTCTGCTGCTGCTCCCAGACTTTGGAACTCCCCCCCCCAACAAGTCTAGCCTGGCCCCATCTTTGCTGATTGGCTGCCAAGTGGAGTTTTTAAATGGATAGTTGTACCTTATTTCACAATGCGTTTTGGTGTTGCTGTTTTTTTAGTGTTGTATTCATTTGATCCTTCTAGTCTTGTATACTCACTGTTGCTAGCTTAAATACTGCCTTTTAATTCTTGTAAGCCAGCGAGACCTTTTTAGGGAGAAAGACGGGATAAAAATATTTGAAGACACCATTGTATTGGCTTTCAGTCTTCCCTTCATAAGGCTAAACATGCTGAATTCGATGGCTTCTGTAGGTTTTTCGGGCTGTTTGGCCATGTTCTGGAGATTTTTCTTCCTAACGTTTCGCCAGTCTCTGTGGCCAGCATTTTCATAACAAAAAACACCCTGATCTCCATAATCACCCAATCTCCTGAAAAGGACAAAAAGCTGATTCCACAGCTACAAATACCTAAATATCCCACACACTACACCAGAACACAGACAGTGTTCTGGCTCCTATCCTCTGAAGATGCCGACCACAAAGACTGGCGGAACGTTAGGAAGAAAAACCTTTGGAACACGGTCAAACAGCCCGAAAAACATACAACAACCATCAGATCCCAGCCATGAAAGCCTTTGAGAATACATTCTGAATTCCTTCAACCAACTTCTCAATATCCTTCTGAAATTTTGGTGCCCAGAACTAGACACAGTATTCCGGTGAGGTCTGATCAAAGCGAAACGGATTGGTACTATTATGGACACTGTACTTCTGCCGATGCAGCTGATTATAATATTATCATTGTTGACTCATGTCTAGCTTGTGGTCTACTAATACTCTTAGGTCTTTTTCACATATATTTTCAAGCCATCTGTCTCCTATCCTATATTTGTGCATCTGATTTTTTCCTTGCCTACATGTAAAACTTTACATTCTACATACTGCTCTCTTTGAACCTCATTTTGTTGGTTTTGCCCAGTTCTCCACACTATTAAAGTCTTCCAGAATCCTGATCCCGCCTTCTCAAGTATTAGCTACAACTCTTAATATAATATCTTCTGCAAATTTAAGAAACATCCCTTTCAGACTGCCATCAAAGCAATTTATGAAAACTAGGGCTAAAGTTTCCTGGGAACAGAATTCTGTGGCACCTCACTAGTCACACCTCTCTAGAATTATTATTTTTCCTTTACGTGTTTTGTCACTCTCCAGCTTTCCCATCTGTGCACAGAAGCCGCCTAGAGTGGTCGAAATGACTAGATAGGCGGGGTATAAATACAATAAATAAATAAAATAATAAATAAATAAATACAATAGTGTTTGGAGGGGAATGCTCCCAGACTTTGAATATGTTTTCAGTATTGCTTTTGTTACCCATTTCTCAGAGTAGTATTTGTTTGATCTTTTTTAGTATTTATATACTCTTTGGTTTTAGCTTTAAATATTGTCTTTAAATGAGGTGAACTGCCTTGAATCCTTTTAAAGGAAAAAGGTGGGGCATGTATGTATGACCCAACTCCGGGAGGCAGTGGAAGACTGGAGGGCCTGGCGTGTTCTGGTCTATGGGGTCACGAAGAGTCGGACACGACTTAACGACTAAACAACAACAATGTATGTATGTATGAATAAACGAATGAATAAATAAATAAATTCATGATAAGAAGCTTTAACAAACAGAAAAGTGATGAATAGGTTCAAAGCAAACATCATCTACAGACTGCTCCCCCTGCAGCCTTCTGTGGTTGCTAGCTACCTTTTCTAATTTGTCATATTTTATTTTAAAGAAAATAATCTGGGCCAGGGGGGATTTGAAGTTATGTGAGACACTACGTCAAGCTGTGGGTGGTGTGTTGTCCCCCATGTTCCCATCTTTTCCACCCAAACAACAGAGGAGGCCGTATAAGGACCATACGGTGTCCGCCCTGAGAAATAAACAAACACACACAAATACATCTCTCTTACTCTATTTATTTATTTATTTATTTATTTATTTATTTGATTTATATCCCACCCATCTGGTCTGGTCGACCTCTCTCTCTCTCTCTCTCTCTCTCTCTCTATCTATCTATCTATCTATCGAGTGGACACCATATGTTCTTTATGTCCCCTCTGTTTTCAGGAATGTAGCAGTACTCTTTATTTACATTAGCCATATGCCTTTGTAGGCAATACATTAAAAGTTACTGAGATATGAAGCCAGCATACTAAAATCAAGAAAACAAATAAAATCATAACAAATAAATGCATACTATAAATACAGGTCAATTAAAAAAAATTAATGTTGCATGATCTGACCATATATGGTCACGAGTGGCTTCATACCCAGATACAGGAGGGAGGGTTTTATCCTGTCACAATGCAAGCAGCATCCCAACCCCACTTGCATCATCATCATAATGCTACTTGTCATTCCAGGTCATAATGGGACTGCCTATAAAAAGCCCCCACATCTTGAACTCAGGAGCATTTCTCCAGGATGGAGCTGGAGGAGGGAGGGCACTGGGATCTCTTAGAGAGGATGGCTGGGGGATCCCTTGCTTGTGGGTCTCAGTTTGAGACCTTCACTTGCTGCCTAACAGCTTCTGGATGTCAGATAGTGCTTAGAATGCTCCAACTTTGTTGGGAGAGAGGAAGGGAAATAAGATTTGCTCATCCCTGCTCTCCTTAGAGAATCTGGAAGGCCATGCCCACTTAAGTAGACATGGGGTGGCCGGCAGGATCCTGCACTTAGCTTATTTCATATTAATGCAGGATCCTGCACTTATTTCATATTAATTCAGGATCCTGCACTTAGCTTATTTCATATTAATTCAGGATCCTGCCCTTGGCTTGCCTCTCAGATTGCTTAAGATCAGGACCTTGAATAGGCAGGCTTAAAGTCAGGGCCCTTGGCAGTTCTTCAGGTAAGACCTAAGACCAGCAATCGTTAAAGAGGTAAGACAAACTGGACCAAGAAAGAAGAGGTGAGTTACTCTTAAGATGTAACCATTCGGGAAGACTTTGTGCCTGGTTCCTTGTTGTCATCCTCTCTTGACAACCCCGGCACAACAAACCGTTAGTCATTCAGCCCTGGGCCCTCAGATATGCATCTTGTCCCCCATTGACTAACTGGTCTCACTTTTCTTTTTAGGATAGGACGACGGATGAAGAAAAGCAAGGGATTCAGAACTGACGCCGGAGATCTACAATCATATCTTCTAAATACCTAGGCCAGTCCACCCAGTGTTTAACCTGGCAGTGCAGGCTCAGCCGGTTGCCTGAATTGGAGCCGAGAAGGAATTTTCCCTGTGGAACCCCATATTGGCCCTGGTGGAAGACATAGGTTTTTGCCTTCTCTGCAGTGCCTTCCCCTTGAACTGCCACCTCTTGAGTAGCAGCCAAGGAGGAGTTAAAATGGGTGGCGTGCTGGGGGGGTGGGGGGATGGGTCTTTATGCAATAAAATCTTTAAAAGGTACTTATGGTTGTCTTGTCTTTTTTTGGGGGGGATTTAGGGGTCAATCTTTTTTTGCAGTTTAATGTGTGCCTAGGATTCCATGGGGGCCCAACACCCCAGGCATGGAAAGGTTACCCTTTTTTTTTTGAGTGTAACTTCCTTGAACCCCCCCCAATCAACAGGTTTCGAGAGACTCCTCCACTAAACGGGGGTTTGAGCCCAGATTTTCTGCATCGTGCCCCTGATATTTATTTATTTTTTTATTTTATTTATATCTCGCCTATCTGATCTTACGACCACTCTAGATGACACTAGGAAATAATTACATCAGATAATAGATTCTTCAAGAAGGGGAAAAGAAGAGAGAAGAAAAAAAGAAATAAAAATCAAACATCAAATAAAAATCAAATATCAAATAAAAATCAAATATACTGATACTGTGTTCACTATCGTACACTGCCTCTCTGCCATGGATATTACTGGCTTTAAATATTTTTGTTGCTGACTTTTGTTTGATTTTAATGCACCTGTAGTTGAATTGATTTATTTTTATTACACTTTATGACGGCAGCAAGATTAATTCGTCATGCAAAGAGCAGGATTGTGGTGACAATAAGACTACAAAGCATAAATTGTGACTCCGTTCTCCGTTTGTTCACTTCGCCTGTTTGTTCCAGGCCAGCAGAAAGTCCGGGCGGAAGCAGCTTCAGCGCCTTCCGCTACGGGAGGGGCCGAGGGACATTCCAGCCTGCTTGTCCTGGGGCGGTTGCTAGGGGCAACGAGCGACGCCATTTTGTCCCTCGCGTGGCTGCGGCCAGCGTTTCAAGTCTAGGGCGCCGAAATTTTGGAGGCGTGGGAGGCCTGGAAAAAGGGGGGGGGAAGTAAAAAATTGAGGAGGAAGGGGTGGGTGGTGGAGGAATAAGAATCCCAAAGGGTGTGTTCCTGAATGCAAACCCCCATAGGTACTGGGCTTAGGTGTCGTTTTTTAATTAAAAGGTGAGGGGTGGGGTGGAGGTGGTCCTAATGAAGTAAATGAGCACATTCTTAAAAGGGAATGTAGAAAGGAGTCTTAGAGGCATGCTTTGAGGTAAGGGGGTTCTGTGGGGTTTATCTCTGCTAGCAACTGGTCTCCAGCAGGGAAATCTTAGGGACTAGAAACTTTGAAAAAAGAGAGAGAAGGAAGAAGCCCTCAGGCAAAGCTTTTGAATTACTGTATATTGGAAATAAAGGGGGGTTCAGTAGGGTGAACCCCCCCCCCAGAGGAGGCTGGTGGTTGTTAAGGGGCCCAAACAGGGACTGGTGGAGGAGTTTTAGCAATGAGAATCTTCTGAGAAAAGAAGGGGAGAAATGTGGGGAGAAGGAAGGGGGGGAGAAGCCCCAAGGCTTCAATCTGAGTCACTTTGTAACATGGCCCAAATGGCAGCCAATGTTAGAAACCTTAAATCTTTTTAGAAAAGCCAAGGGCAGTAGAAGCTCTAGCAAAAAGAGCTGGGAAATCTTGAATATTTTAGTACTTTTTGAAATAAGAAATAAAAGTTTGTTGGTCCCTAATAGAGGTGGGAGTCAGATTGGGATGACTCCCCTACATTGTGTATTTAGTACCTTTTGTCCCACCCCTGAGAAAAGTAGTTTAGATTGGTAGTGATGACCAAAGTGTGTTGTGTGGCTTTGAAGAGGACTCTTGTGTCTTGTTGCGTTTTAATTTGTAGGCTTCTCAGGTGCTCGGTTCTTAACAAGGAAACAGCAGCAGCTGAGCCCGTCTTGCTTTGGTGGGGGAGACCCCTCTTGACTGAGCAAGGAGTTGTTAAAGTTTTGTTTGGAAGCATTTAAGAGTTTTTGCCGCAAGAAAAGTTGCTTTGTGGAATCATAGCTGGGCTCTTAGAGGCTTGGTATTGATCCTGATAGCTCGAGGGATGTCTTATGAATGGCTTTGTCCCTTTGAAGTTGTTGGGTAGTTGTGTGCGACTCAAAGAGAACAGCATTGCCATCTTTTCATTTGTAACTGTGCTTTTTTTGCCCCTGAGATTTAGGTATGGGTTGGGCAAGTTGCACAGAGAAGCACTAGCCTTCCAAGGAAGGCGGG